>NC_141299.1:1050000-1375000 GCF_037954325.1 Fistularia commersonii | reverse complement strand
TGCCACAGGAACCCTCATGCATTCAGTGTCAGAGTGGCGAGCGCAATCGCCCTGCAGTCACGGCTAGTTGCCCGCTGATATATCAGACGCGATTCCCGAGGAGGAGTTCAGAGCCTCGGCCAAATGTTAAAGTTATTTGTTCTTGTCATTAAACTAAACTTTATTGTGACCCTCTTTCGCTGTTATTGCACTCGTAGCAATTCTCTCAGACTGGACTTCGTCATACCGACCGTCCATGAATCTCCGCGGCTTTGCCACTGCACGCCGCTCAGCTATAACTCCTTGTTGCCTTAAAAGTCCAGCGGGCCAGAGAGAGGACAGCGAGAGGAGAGAAGAAAGAGAGCCGCAAAAAATAAAACCAAAAAGATCGAACACGATAAAGAAAAGAAAAATTCACTATTCAGATTCGCTGTTTCATAAGCAGAGACATTCGGCGGGTGATCGCAAGGCCACACGTTCAGCCGTTCATCCTCTCATTCACACCTCATATGTGGACATATAACTATGCACTCATTTATTTACAAATCTGGGAGATTTAGAGTCTCCAAAGAACCAGGAACCTTCTTGCTAACCACTACGCTTGGGAAATAATACACATCCTATACAACAAAATAAGATAAAATAAACTTCGTTGATCCCCAGAGGGGAAATTCTTTTGTCACAGCAGCGTAACAATTATAGTTTCAATAAATATGAATATAAATATGAATAGAGAGGCAATTGGAAGATAGAATATAATAAATAGATACAGAGAGACCAATAATGGCAAAAAACAAACTAACAGCATGGGTGAAAATAGATGACCAAAATGATGACAAGGAAAGGTACATTGGCAGAGGGACAACAGCAAAAATCAACAAAAGTAAGCAATATGCAAATGGGCGGAGACCAACGAGGACAAAAATAGAGTAAGGGCACGACTCGTGTGAATCACCACGCATCACTTTATTTTAGATAAAAACTCGGAAAGATGATCTTCGTGTCACGGCCGGTTGAGCTGTTTTGTCGTTCAGCGTTGACGAAGACGGTTTTACTTCCATCCGTTGAGACGCGTTCATTAGCCGCTTGATCTGTAAGTGTTCGGGCCGAGGGCGCCGTAGCTTTGGTTTAAAAACAACAGACTCACACGATGAAAATCACCTTCATTTTTCAGTTTTAACACCGGCTGCTAAGGAATTTTGAAAATATATGCTCCCCTCAGTCTGCACAGAACCGGGATCCAAGCCATTAATCAGGGACCACTCAGAGAGCCATTATTATTCTTTTTATTATGGAACTTTACATCAAAGTTTTGGTTTTAGCATTTAAAGCTCATGATAAAAAAATGGAAAATATGGATCTCCTTACAGCTGTAATGAAAAGGGTTGTGATCCATGGATGTTTGCCTTGCATCAGTGTGCTTTATCGCAGGCGATGAGGGCATCCCTCACTAGCTTTACGCCATTTTCAGGATTTTTCATTACGCGCCAATCTTTCCGGAGGCTCCCACCTCCGCTGACCCCGTGGCTCCGGCGCCCAGATTGATACTACGAAGAAACACCCCGCGATTGTGTTTGTGGATCATTAAGAGGCTGCAACTGTTACAAAAACATTAACATTTGTGAGGTGCGCCGCAGACAAAAGGTGACTGTTTTTACAGCTTATGTATATTCGAAAGGTTCTGGAAAAAGGAGAGTATGCAGCCATAGAAAATATAAACTGCAGATAAACGACATGACATAAAACCGCAGCCCGTGTCCCGTCAGGCTCGGGTGGCCTCCCCGGCTCGAGCCGCCTTAATTTTCACCTCTCGTGAACAGAGCTAACATGCTCTTTCCTCTCGGCCGCAGAAAGACGGGCGCTTCGGTCTGCGCTAATCAGACGTTCTTGTGCCGGGATCGCGCAGTTTTCCTAATTCGTATTCTTACATATGACACTGCACAGATTGGAGACAGTCACACCTCTTTTTTCTAAAACTCATGAATCACATCCCGGTCATTGTTAGAGGATACAGAGTTTCTGGCTTAAAAATCACGATGCTCCACTTTTTATTTATTTTTTTTTGATACGGATAAGGGATATCCATTTTTTTTTTTTTTAATTCTTTAAATTCCATCTTTTGAGTCGTGAGGATGGCCGTCTTTATTTTATTTCTTTAATATTTTGGAGAATTTTAGGGTTCCGATGTCTGCTCAGCAAACAGGGAATCTCCTGTTCTTACCGCCTGAGCCACTCCACCCCCAAAAGCATGACAAAGTACAAGTAATAGATTACGTCGAATGAGTAACAAACCCAAGACCCACTGTTATTTTCCGCCGTCGTTGGATGATTGATATTAAATGGCGAGAGAAGCACTTTGGTCCACCGCCATTCAGGAAAATTCCGTCAACCCGGAATGTACCAAGTCATCGACACTTGCGTTCTTGAAGACAACGGTCCGTAAGCCGTCGGTGGGACATAAAGGTGTCTGCAGGGCGGGGGAGAATAGATGGACGCCCACGTGCACGCTTTCATAAAGAACTCCTTAGAGCCTCGTCCGGTTCTCCTTCTGGTAGAAGCGCGGTATAAAAAGACCGGCGGGTAACTGGTCTGGGTGCGCGAAAATGGATCGGTGGGAAAGTTTCCAAGCACCAAGGGGGCAGGCCATTATGCACAAGTAATCTGCGTGCCGTCCCTCAGCTGCCAAAGACAAAGAACACATGCAGAGGCCCTGATTGCTTCTGGAGAACCCCCTCCCGCCGCCATGATGGATTCCGGTATTTTGACTGTTAATATGTTTGAATGAAAATTATTTATACATTTCGGCGAGGTTGAGCGGCTCTCCCCGTGATTACTGCCTCCGAAAATGAGAGCGGAGGAGCAGGAAATTTCCATGTCACAGAAGCCTGATGTATACCCAGATTATGGGCTGATTGCGGCTCAGATGAGCACCGCGCCGAATCGTTTGCCCGCGTCTGCGACAACTCCCCGTCCCTGACAAGGCCTCTTAGTTTTTCCGGTTATTGATGCATTCTGCATAAATGCAATTCTTTGATGGCGTCTGCCGGCGGAGCGCGGGTATGAAGGGGAGGCTGTTGGTTGTATGTATGCGTGTGTGCGTGTGCGTGTGTGTGTGTGTGTGTGTGTGTGTGTGCGCGCTTCGGGTGGGGTGGGCAAGGTATTTAATACACTCAGAAGCAGGGAGGAGAACAGCAAGGAGAGCATTCTGAATGTGTTCTTATCCACCGTCTTACAGGAGAACTGATCAAAAGCGAATCATGTTCCAGGGTATATCTGCATGCCGGATGATGACTTTTTCGCCGCTGACATGAAGGATGGCGCGCGTAGGAGGAGGCGAGGAGCCGCCGTGACGAGAGAGGGATTCCTGATGAGGAGACGGAGGGGAGGTCATTAAAAAGCGCTGGGGTTGGGAGGGACGAACGGTGATTTTGGAGTTTTTGTCATTTGCGCTTGTGAAAACCCCCTTGAATGAACTAATACCGCTTTCTAAGTTTTATTTATTTACAGAAAACTGCTGCTGCTTTGCTCCACCCTTATCATTTCACAACGAGCCGCCGGCGCCCACCCAAGAGGCTCTATTGAGCGGGAACTCGGGAAATTCCTTGAAACAAAACAAATTCAAAAAGAGCAAGTGAAGACTCATCGATCGTCGGGGCCGTCTCTCAATAATGACATAAACCAGCTGAGCGGATGCAATTGAGCTGAGTTTGGTCCTATATCTCAGAAATATTACCCATCTGATTATTGTTTCACATGTTTTGGTTTTATTACAATTACAAAGTCTATCGATTCCCCTGCTCGTGACACCTAGACCAGGGGTGTCAAAACTCATTTTCAGCATAATGGTCGCCCTCGAAAGGGCCACATGTAACGCTAAGAGTATAAATGCAACTGCATGTAATGTGAAATAAATGTAACTACTCCTTAATGTTAAATAACTCGTTCATTGCATTTGCGTAGATGGAAAAAAAAAAACCATGATGTTTACTAATTGCCCAGTTTCAAGCTAGCTTTCACTGCCGCAGTGTATTTGGATGCAGCTTTTGTGAACACATTCTGCTGCCATCGTAGTTTTTAATCGCTTTTAATTCTTGGGCAATTTGTTGTTTTTCCGGAGGCCTAACTTTAGCATACTTAGATCCGCGTTTAGTCAAAATGTTGACGTAAAATGTACTCCTGGACAACCGACGCTGCATGTATTCTTGAAACAGCCTTCCATCTGCGTCAGCTTTTCTCTTCCTGGACATTTAGGGATCGTTCGTTTTTCTCAATTCCACTTGTTGAAAATGGCATTGATGTGGAAACACTGTAATCTAATGGCGGGATGCCGTCACTTTGCAGGGAACATGATCAATATGAATTATGGGAAACGTAGTTTATGGTCAGTGCACGTGTATGACTGACAATCGTTCTGGCGGTCCACATAAAATGACGCGCCACTTTTGGCCCGCAGGCCTTGAGTTTGACACATGTGACTTGGACTGAGATAAGGCGGTCAATGCTGTAACGCATAATCTAATATTTTATACACGATTGGATCTGATTAAATGTTCACTGGCTGTGGATGTAAGCCATTTTAGTTATCAAAGACTCGTCTCCCAGGTTTGTTTCCCATCATCTTTGTCGTTTAGTTGAATGCGGTGGTAATACGATCATTTAATCTAAAGATCAGACTTGAAAATCTAAAACAACAACGACCACATGTGGACCGCAGGAAGAAAAAAAACAACCGACAGCAGAGACCAGAGATTAGGAACAAGGCTAACCCAGAGGAGGGCAATTATTTTGTCTGACGGGGCCACATTTCTTATTTAATTTTTACCCAACTGGGTATCACGAACAAAATTGCAATTTAAACTTTTTTTTTTTTTTGGCATTTTATTTCAACTTTAAAGTTATGAATGATCATAGAAATGTACCGACATTATTTTGCATGTAATAATCCTTACACAAGTAAACGAAAGGAAAAAATAAGGACTTTTTTATTCAATATTGATTGAAAATTTCCTTCTCATCACATTGGACTCACAGGACTGTCTTTACTTGTGTTGTGTTAAAAGTCAAGCGTTACAAACGCATCAGTGCGCATTTGTCAATTCACATCCAGAATTAACTTCATTTATTCTGAGATTTTCAGTTGCCCAGAACTGGAATAATATTTCTGCCCTTAAAACCCGATTGGTTTCAAACTCAAATCCTGGCTCGGAGACAGCGTTCATGTGTCATTTCGATCAGCTGGTGTTTTTCCTGTGTGTTTTTGGAATGCTAGTGCCTTTTCCCAATACTCCAGTGAACGCACTTGCACAATAGAATACACACTTACTCATGCATTGTCTTTTTAAAATCAACAGTCATACAGAAAGAAAATAAACACAACTCCTTCAGCTCCTTGTGATAATATTTCTCTGCTTTGCATCTTTGCACACCATTTATCAGTTGCTATTTAGTATTTGTATAATTTTATCTGAATGCCTCTGTTTGAATGGTTGCTATCATTATCGATCACTGTCGAGGTATGCATAAATAAACATCCGGGATAATCTATTTTTGGAGTTTTTTCATTGTTTCAATACTGCATTGAATTTAAGGGGGATCCAAATGTTAATTAAAGCATAAGCAGTCGCCACCGCTGCCGTTTTTGCTACATTTGTACCGATTAACCAAAGCATTAGCTGTGCTTTGACAAGATGAGCCTTTTTTTTTTTTTACAAGGAGGAAATAAAAGCATTGAAATATTCCATTCGGATATTAGCGGCAACAAAATGCAGGAGGGTAAAGTGATACAGGATTTTGTAAATCGCTGATGGTGAGATCATTATGGTATCAAACAACTGGTAAATATGACAGGCGCATTGTGTGTGTGTGTTCAACCCAGAGCTGTCATTTTTAAAGTTAGCCTAGCGTTCCCTACAACCACGGCTTTAACCCTTTAAAAAGTCAAAAGTGCAAATTCCCAAAGCCACTATTTTCAACATATGAGAAGGGTTGAATTATATATACATATATATGTATGTATATTAGAGAAAAAAAAATCATTATCAAACAGTAACACGGGCTCTAAGAGGGCCCTCCAATACACGCCTCCCGGCTCCAATACATAAAAGTGATTGATAGATCCACTTACAGCACAACAATCCCTGGAGAACAATTACTAGCACGCTGCTAATTCTACAACCATGGCACTTGATCACGACGGGCATCCACCTCCTCCATCCTCCTCCAGCCTCCTCCAGCCTCCTCCAGCCTCCTCCTCCTCCATCCAGTCCTGGACGGTGTTCAAAAGAAACTTTGGGCTGAAGAAAAGACGGGTGAAAACATTTCGGGGGGCCAATGAAACCCCCTGCAGCCGGCATGAAAGTGCTATCGCGAGGAAAATGGAGCGGTGTTTTTTTCGCAATAAAATGGAATAAGCATTAACACACACACACACACACACACACACACACACACACACACATTTAGCCGGAGCCCTCAGGCGGGAGTTCTGCTGTGCACGTCTCCGTCCCTCTCTTTTGGAACCTGATTTGAATACGAGCCTTGTTTTATAGAGGAAGGTAATTGGAAGCGGGTGATTTACTGCAGTGTATACAGGGACTGCATCCAAGAAAATATCTGGGAGCAGGGGGATAATCACGTCGTCGCCTGCCACTGCATTTATCCGGACACAGGTATATTTTAACCACCAGGTGTTGACAGTGTTGACTATTAGCCGGCAAATAAATTATTCAACACTTACAAGAGGGTGAAATTGGAAAAATCTCCCTCCGCACAGCTCCGACGGGACAAAGCGGCACGCGCCGGCAGGAAGGAAAAGAGGCAGTCATTTTTTCTTCAATTACAAAAGGCAAATATTTATTATTTATAAGTACTTGCCTTGTATGGGCTTAAATGTTATTTATGAACCTGTTGCATAGTGATTTCCAATGTAACTCATTATTTTTAGCTGGAGGGTGTTGTAAAGGAGCAAGGATATATTTAATGACACTCTGCTAGTCGGTGCAATTACACTGTAATCATTATGTAAAATGTCCTATTAATTAAACCAATTTCTGCCAGGGGAACATTCCTTTCTGCAGGCCCTGTGCCTCATCCCTCAGCTGCCTTGCTGCTTCTTGTTTTTCACCGGTCCCCTATTATGGTGTGACTTCGCCGCATACATATTTATAAAAGAGATTTTCATTATCCCCCAGATTCGGAACCACTTTCAGATTAAAACAGAACGTGCCGCTGAGGTTTGAAAGGCAATTAGGTTTCCTCACAATCACAAAAAAAAAAAAAAAAAAAGAAAAAAAAAGCTCCGGCCTCCGGATCATCGCTTCTGGGCTCGGCCCATTAACTTGAGAAGTTTCCCCGATTTTTGGAGATGAAATATTGAGCCGTACTTCAATAACAATCTCGTGTTTGTATTATGGGATGCTCAGTGTTGGATCGGTCGCTGATACATCTCAACCAGGGGCTGCTGGCGCCCTGCTTTCTTCACATGATTCAAGTCAAAACTCTTTTAAAAACATCTCCGTTTTCCATCATCTAACACAAATGTATCTGTTTGCTAATTTCATGAAGATATGTCATGTGGATTTTATGTTTGCCTCACTGATGTGACCTCTAAATATAACATTTCAAAAGTCTCCCGCTCCCACCGTGCAGTATTGGTAAATCATTTATGTAGGTGATATTCCACATTTAAAAGCCCAAACGCGCATGATGATCCTGCCCAAATAGAGATTTTCAGCGTCGACAGATGGAGCGGCGGTAACGAAAAATTGCTGAAAATTGTAATTTTAATTTAATTCTAATTTAATTTAATTTGATTTAATTCAATTTTAATTTCTTTTTGCCCTGTTTCCAATTCCACATTTGTCTGCCTTTAAGAAAATATTGCTGGTGAAAATCATGCCACCAAAGAGGGGCTGACCCGGGCTTTTTTTTTTTTTTTCTTTCTGTTTTTTTATCTGCTGTCCTGGCAGTACTGGGGTGGGTGTCGGGACCGAGGGGTCATTGGCACTTCCAATGCTCTTCAGACACAATCTGTTTTCTTTACGTCTTGGCACAAAGGAAACGATTAAGAAAACAATTCAATAGAGAGCGAGAACACACACGCGCATCTACATTGCAAATGCGGACAACTGGGGCGCTTGCTATTCAGGCAGCATCGGTTGGGGTGGTACTCCGTGAGAGTGCTTATACAAGAGGCCCTCCTCTGAATACAATAGCGAGGCATAATTCTATCAAGTGGATTAGGAGGCTTTAAGTGCAAAACAATACAAATGACTCATAATGGCGAGCTTTATGTGACACCGAGTCAAATGTTCAAGTTCTTGACGACGTTATCTTACAAGATATTGACAAAAGGAACTGCACGACTAAAAGGAAATGTTTGTCTTTAAATGATAAGGTTAAGCGGCATCTATAGCTTTAACGGTTTGAGCATCAAGTTGGCTGCAGGTTGACCTGTGAAAGCCTGATCCCGCACGTGTTCACGTGCTCCTGCCGGCTCGGAGCGCTGGGATTTGCTTTCAGAAGCCAGTCTGGAATTCTCAGCGGCAAAACGTGCCACGACCTGCAGTCGGAACGATGGAATCGGACATCGGCGCGACGGAGGTCAGAGGCTACACATTTCCCTTCGTCCAAATCAGTTTAGCGACACCAGCTGTAAAATCATGGTAAAGCAACGCCCAAGCATTACGCCGCAACTGGAATTATGTTCGACAATCACGTCCAGACAGACACAAACAACCGTTCACTCGTCTGAACAATTTAGGATCTCCAATTTTAGATGTAGACTTCATTCAACTTTTCTTGCCATTACATATGTACAAATACAGGGCGACGAAATGCAAAACCAGCATCAAGCCAGAAGGGTGCAGATATAATAAATAAATAAACAGTATGATCATGGTATATTATGTCAAGAAATTACAAATGATATACAGAAAGGATACATTGAACATATTATACAGATGGATGTGCGCATAAAATGTGGCAATTAAGCCCGTGCATGTGTTTGGACTGCAGGAGGAACTTCTCCATTTGAGGTCATTTCTGATTAATCTGAAGTCAGTTGGTATGATTTGAGGACATTCTGGCCATTTGTGAAAGTAGCGCTTTTTTGCAGATTTTTTTTTTTTATGAGAACATTTCTGCTTTGTTTTTAGTCATTGGTGCAAAATGTCATTTAAATTCTCATTCACAGTGAGTTCGATAAATCCCCGGAGGAAAGAGCACTTTTACGCATTGCAACTTTAGATATACATCTACAGATCCACGGCGGGACTGCAGTTAGAGGAGATTTGTCAAGCATCGGTTCGACGGTCTCTGAAATCCCGAGCAGATGGCGACGTTCTCCAATCATAACTGCCGAGCTGATCTCTTTCCGCACTTTTCCAATCGTGAAGTTGTTCCAGATAACTATCTCTGTGTGTCTGCCGTGTTTGGCAAGCTGCGCGTACAATGTCCAGCCTCTTATCAAGAGTGAGGACACAAAGCTTCTTGCGCCAGCGTGACTAAAGTGCTGACGTTCTGAGCGGCTTACGAGGAAGAGTCGGTCACTTCGACACCTGCAGCCGGACAGGGAAGACGGCGCGCGATAATACCGACGACGCTTCAGCGGGAGCGGTCGTCGATAAACAATTGCAACGGATAAAGGTCAAGTCGTACCACCGGTATAGGTGTTGAGAAACCGCAAAATATGTTTTCCCACTTTAATACTCCCGCGGGTTCATATATATTCTTTGAAATTGCAATCGGGAGTGCATACAGTCAGATGTTTTCAATCTGCGAGACGCCGGCGGGTTAAGATTATTATCGCACAAGCATCGGGTGGCCCCCATGATTCTTATCTCAGGTACGAATTACAATATTTGCGCTGTGTGCTTTGTTTGCTGCCGGCAGACGGATGGCGGCGTTGCCTTTTAATCCATTATGCTGCGGTGCGGTGTCAAATTAAGCCGCTTCATTAATACACTATCCGCGAGCGAGAACGGAGAATGAAAATGGAGTAAAAAAAAAAGACGAGCGGCAAGGGGGGAGGAGGGCGCTACTGTACATCAGGGAGAAATCATTATTATTCCGTCTCTGAAATGAGAGCAAATTATAAGAACATACACCTTCTTCATCTGTTTAGATAAGTGGGGGGCCGGCGACTGATGGATGGCGGTGTTTACAAATGAGGGTGATAATGTTAAACGGGAAGCATTTCCCAACAATGATGCTGTGGCTGGTCACACACACACACACACACACACACACCATGAGGAGGCAGACTGATGATAAGAGTCCCCTGGCTAGCGGATTAGGCAATCTTCCCAACCGCCGGCAGATTGATAGAGTCACAGCTCACAGATGCAATTGCAACGGGGAGGAATAAAGTTTGGCCTGCTGGTATCATCTGTGCTTACTGCCAGCTTGGTATGAATCTCTGAGGAAGGACGGCCCGCGAGGGAGACAAAGCACCGGGCTCGTCCCCCCCGCGCTCCGACAGCTTTGCAGAGCCGATGTCGCGCCGTGAATGCCACACAATACACGCTACCATTATATATGATTTATTATTTTATATTCATATATTCATATTCATATTCCTCCGTCTATGAGCTCCGCTCACCGACGCATTTGTGCATTTTCAAGCTCTTTGCATAACGATCAGAAAACACCTGTAAGTATGATATTAGCAAACATAATAGTGATATATCACTAAATATAAAAATAATAAGGATAACACATTTTATTTAAGGCGCCTTACTCGACGCTCGAGGGAAGGGTACATATACATTGAATACCGATTCAAAAACCACGATGAAAATAAAAACAATTAAAGTGGCAAATATGAACACACACACACACGCACACATACAAACACACACACGTATATAGCTATTGTATCAGTTGACAGCAAGATCTGAGTACTGAACACAAACTATATACTAATATATAGAAAATATGTGATTTTTCATTTACGAGCTCCGGGTTAAAATTGGTTTTTGGTAAAATGACAAGTTTACTACTTCACTACCTAGGATTTACTGAATGAATGACTGGATGAATAAATGATACCAAACAAATACACAGTGTTAAATTAATGGTATGATTAGCCACTGGAATTGAAGTTAATATACAAAGTGACGATTCCATTATTTTAGAGCACGATAAATGTTTTACATATGGAGGAAACAAATGATCAGAAGTAATAAATTCTATTCTTTACTCACGAATTCATCTCTCATATTTACCGCGACTTAATGAAGAGCAAATACAAACGAGAGCATTAATTCCCACATGCCTCCGTTAACTTGGTTTGGTGTTTACTCAGAATTGCGGAGCGTTAAACGAAATCCGATGCGTACGTTTCAAAAGGGAAAATGAAAAATGACGATCGCCGCGTCCGCGCGAACTTGTTTTTTAAGGCTTATCGTGTGGAAAAGGTCGCGGTTCTGGTGGCTCACAAACACATCCCCGCGTACGTTTCACGGCGCGCGCAGTTTTATCAACAGCCGGCGTCGAGGTGAATGGATGGACCGAGTCAGTCAAGAGCAATCGGCGGCGAGGGAGGTTAAATGTCTGCATTAGAATGTGTTTGGCCCCCAAAGCATGTTGAGGAGTCCTTCCTTGTGGATGTCCCATAATTCCACAGGCCTGTACCATGTCATCTTTCTCCGGGGTGTCACAGGAAATAGACTGATGAATCACTTCCTGGTGTCACAGCGGTGGACTGGTGACAATCAGCGAAATGATAGTGTCTGCCTGCCTACACATATCTGTAATTGATAGCCCAAACCTCCGACGCTCGCCTCTCTCCACTATCTATGATGGAACATTGGATTGAAATCACTCTGGATGAGGTGGGGTCCGGGCCATTTGTTATTTACTTCCCCCGCTCGCTTCTTCACAAGACCCCTCCTCCCCCCGAGCCCCCCCGCCGGCACCGCTCCCCCCGCCGCTCGCCGCTGCCGCTGGGATTTTTGCCACAAGAACACATTATGGTAATCAGACAGTATGTGTGCATAGGAATCAATCAACGGGGGGAGCCTATCGCGAGAGTTATGACATCGCAAAGTCTGTTTGTAACTTTTGATGAATGGGGAGAGACGCCCCGTTTGTCTGGATGGATGGGGATGCGGGATGACCCGCAGGACGGGCAGCGGCGTTTTCCGTTCGCAGCGGGCCGGCCGTTCTCGCAAGCGTTTCCCGCGCGGCGGTGACGGATGCCGCCTCGGATGCCTCTCATCAGCATTACTGCCACCTTGGCACCGCCGCTCTCCCTCTCCCCTACCTGCCACCTCCGCGCCGGACTGATTTATAAAGTTGTTACGGCAATTCACTCTAATGTTATTTCCTGCCACATAAATACATATATCTCAGGCAGGTATCATCAGGCCCGTAATGGAGGAGCATCACGGCTGCTCGAGGGATCCTTTTAGGGAATTTGGCAGAATGTTATCGGTTGCACTGAGAGAGACGCTTACATTAGCGTTAATCCTCAAAGGGGTAGAGATAGAAGACGAATATCCACACAAAAATTGATTTTCCAAAGAAAGTTAAGGGTATGTTTTGTTCACCCTTTCAGTATCGCTTTAATTCCTGGTTGTTGGTTTTTTTTTTTTTTTTTGGACAATGATTCAAAGCGTTTGTGACATTTTTACATTATCTGGCACAAATTCTGACAACCTCTCCAACCTCGCACGCCTCTTTCCTGCAGCCCCCGCAAGCCAGAGCGTCTCGTCGGCCCGCGCATCCTCGAGAGGTTGAGGTTAAGTAGTTTCCAGGGGGAGGGCAAAGGTTGGGTTTAGGCGCAAATCACTGGAGGTTAAAGTTAAGATGCCGAATCCCTGAAGGGCCGGCCGAACGCTAAGCCCGCGCCGCCGTGCACCGCCGGTTCCACGGGAACAGCCTGGTCTTCCAAAAAGTTTTCACATTCACTCAAACAATTCGGGCCGAAGGTAGCCAGAGGAAATGAAGAGAGAAAGCTGGTGGAGAGCCAGCGTCGCTGCCAAGATTCGGTTTGAAAAGTTGCCCTTGAATACTGGGGTTTTTAAAACTCCTGGATCTGAAGACATGGTGTGATTTTAGTCATAATGATACAAAGAAACGCGACTTGTTTATCACCACTCTGCTCACAAAGTGGACTGAAAAACAAGCCGTTGTTTTTTTAGCAGACTTCCCTTTTTGGCCGTCGCCTCAAGACGGAGCTGGAGATAGATAAATAATATAAATAATAACATCACATGAGCCAGGAACATCAGCGACCAATCAAAAAAAAAAAAAAAACAACAAAAACTCAGCGCTGTGCTCCTATTGGCTGGGACGCACAAGGCCGTGGCCTCATTTTTCATTCCTCTATTTGCGCTTTGGTAAAATCCAGAGCCACGGAGCCCTTGTTCTCGTCATATCACGGAGCGAAACAAGAATATGATCGTTCGCCATTTTGCAACCGGAGGTTTCCGCGGCGCAAATTGTTTGTGGAATCTCCATTGTGCCCTTTTCTGATGTTGTCATTAGCAATCAGCTCACTGGGAAAACAGGCTGGCAGGAGGAGGAGGAAAATCATTTGAACCTTCAGACCCGGCCATGGATCCCCTGTCGCAGAGGGGGGTCAGGGGTTCCGGTCGGGGTGACAGTTCGGGTCAATACTCGGGAGCCGCAGGAGGAATCGGCCGGCGTTTGGGAGAAAGCGTAGCCGGAGCGGGTCGCCCTCCAAGATCAACCTGGCTTTCAGGCGAAGCCTGCAGAATGCAGAGACGACGCGTGCGTGGGAGTGTGTCCGTGTGAATTTACGTTGCGGCGCGAGCACCCCCGCGTGCGCGCGTGTGTGTGTGTGTGTCGGATATCCGCAAGAAGGAAGGGAGGTTTGAGTGATAGTTGCTGACGGTGCCAACTCAAGCCGGGCGTTGACACGCAAACACCTACAAGCGAATGACAGCCGTGGTGAAGGTATTGAAAGGTGTGACGACCTTGTCAGCGAGTGCCCCTCCCTGTCCTCTCCTGCCAGCCTGCCTCCTCCTCCTCCTCCTCTCCGAGGGCATGGCACGCCGCGCAAGACTGACACCTGAGATATTGAGTTATCGATACAGTGTCTGAATGTGACGGTGTGTGTGTGTGTGTGTGTGTGTCGTCGCACAACCGAGAGAGTTATTGATACTGTACAATGCAACCCGAGAGCCACCCTTGTGCGCATTTATGTCTTTTTTTTTTTTTTTTCCCCCTGCAAAGTGTCACTTAATATGTGAAGGGGTTATTGATATCGCGCACTTGGACTCTAACCACCCATCGATTCTCGGGACGCTCGGCAGCGGCGTGCAAGTCAGGCAAAACCAGCACCCTTAGGATACGTGACAGATCGGTTTTGCTGGCGGAATCTAAAGTTTTCTAGCAAAGACGTCCAAGGACGTTGAAGATACATGTTTCCGAAAGTCCTCGATCAGCCGATGCGTTCCGGGCTGATATTATATGTACACAATTGATGACATTTGGGTGATAACATTTGCGTGTGGGCAAAGAGAAATGGGGAAAAAGGTGCCGGCGGGTAATAGAAAAATCCGGTGGCGTCATGTCAGGAATGGATGTGAGATCTAGACATTTTTTTTTTTCTTTTCAAGCCAGGCCCATTTCAGCGAGACAGTGGGGGGCTATTCGGAATGGAGGAAAGTAATAACCTCCATTTGTCCCCCCCCCCTCTCCCCTCCTTGTCCCTCGGCTTATGAAAAACACCTTTACAACTTGCTTTGCTTTAACTGGGTTTTCTGGGGGATTTTTGAAGTTTGGCAACTTGTCACTCGGATTGGCTCGGCGGAAATATGATGTTCGGGTCACGGCTTCGCCTGATGGTTCAATACGTTGCGGCGTGATCGAGGCGGGCTCGGTAAAGGGGATTTGGGCTATTCATTAAGCCAGCGGTGGTCCGGGGGCCAGAGAACACCGTGCTGTTGTTGTCGGAGGAGAAAACCTTTCAGGATTTGGAAGAAGAAGAAGAAAAAGGCATTTAGTTTGGGTTGTTAACTATTTGAAAAAAAAAGAAAAAAATGAAAATCTACACCGTTGCACGGCTGTTTGTTCATTTCTTTTTCAAACAGAACAGGAGTACCCGCGCCACGTTTTATTCCACATTCCGGTCCGGCGCTCTTCCAGCCTCCCGAAGGGTTCGGTCAGCCGGCGAAGCGCCCGACTCCCCCCGTCTCCATCACTATCAATTGTCTTTGAACAGCTCCGATCATCACCTCAATTATCCGTTGTCCTGCCCACCTGATGGGTTTTTAGCCAACTATAACTTCTCTGTGGATGGACAGGGAATAATGACAGCTGAGGCCTCTGGCTGGGATAGCGGGCCGGAATACAAAAAGGGCGAAATGGATGTAGATATGGCTGTAAAAGCGGCGCCTTTCCCGGCGTACGACGCACACGCGCTCTTGGAAAAGACACACAAACACGGGAAAACGCATCTTGCATCCACATGCGGCACTCACACAGAGATATCTACAGATGTTGATGCAAGCGCACACAAACCCCTATCCCGCCTCCCTCTGAAGAAAAGCCATTTACTGACCGAGCGCCGAGGTGTCAAGCTCTAAAGTGAATTTAAGTACGTGCTTGATGTGTTCTCTTCCCTCCCCCTTCTCCCTCTGTCTCTCTCACTCTCCGCCAGGCTGAGAGAAACTCATTTACCCGGCAAATCCAAATACACGAGCAGAGTGGGAAAATGTATTCATACCATAGGTGATCTTATTACGGGCGCGGTAAACTGAGCAATGAGAACATCATCCACTGCAAATGACACCTAAACACATAAAAAAAAAAAAAAAAGAGAGGAAAAAGTAATATCATCTGCATAATCAGAAAATCAGTCAGATGGCGTCGTCAAGGAAATGGAAGGTATCGGGGAACGGATTCGGTGGCGGAGCGTCTCGGAGGCGGCCGGGGGACTCCGTGTGGGTGCGTGGGAAATAAGCATCGCCCGACGTCCTCCGATCATTAACAAAGCAAAATACGACAAGGGACGATCCGTCACCGGACGCGCACCGTCCCGACAAACGATCACAGCTAAAGCGCTAAATACTCAAATTCAATTACTTCTTCGTAACGACTGCATTTTATTCGCCGTTGACCCGCAGCTCAGCTGTAATAGATAATTTTTTTCTTTTTTTTTTAGTTGAGACGGATACTTGGGTAGAGGGGCTGATTTAATCTTAAGATCTGCATGACCTAGGAGAAAATAAAACAAATAAACAAATCCTTCCTGACAGCATCATAAATAAATGGATCGATCTTGCCATAATAGAACAAATGTGAATGGTCTGAAATGCGATTCACAATTTGTGTAAATAACTAGATTAAAAGCAGCTAACAATGGAACAAGTAATGAATTAAAAGAAATTAAAAAAGTCCCTGCACAGACTATTGTATATCCTGTTGCGTTAAATCCAATGATCAATACGATAAAATGTAAAATAAAAGACAAACAATGTCGTCAATAACACAAGCGCAGTCGCATGCGGACAGACTTTAAATTGGCCACTGTTTTAAGGTTTGCCTTGAAATAAAACTTAAAAATCACATTTCACACCGGACTCGGGCGATAAAAGAGGGCGATGCCACAGTTTCACGCTGTCGGGAATGAATGCTTTGGTGATAACGGGGCGTCAGGTGGAATCCTAAAATGCGAATCCTTCCGCAAAAAGTACACGTTTTTGACGGGAAACGATCGCTCCGTATCGCCATCCGGCCAGATCGCTGCGCTATTAGCGATTCCCTCTTTATTCCCATCTATAAACATTTTTGTTGTCCTGAAGGGTCATCTCTGTATTCCTCCATCTCTCCCCTCCTCTGTAATGAATGAGTGTAATTACCGGGCCTGATTGGTTGGAAGGTCATTGGGAATCTTGTAATTTTTCACTTATGTTAAGCTTGTGTTTTTGATGAATGTACCCAACCTTTCAGCATCCCTCCTCAGATTACTCTAGGCATGGAAATGCATCCCTAAATTAAGCTGTTCATTGAACACCGCTTGCTGGTCAGCCATAAGGATGTTTATACAGATATATAAATGGGTTTTAACGCACGCTCCATGCGGGGGATGTGCTTTTTGTCATTAGAACTCGATAAAATAAATGCTCCCCGCGGTTCCTGAGAAGTAGACGAGGTTCATGTTTATTTCAATTTTGAAATAAAGCCGATGTATTTCTGCGGAGAGCGTTACTGCATACCAATAAACGCACGGAGACGCGGCCGGACGCGATTGTGTTTCAGCTGAAAGTTTGTTTCCGGATCTGAATTCGGTTCATGCGACTCATCGAACGGACTTAGAAAACACCGTCCGACGGTTTCCGGCGCCGCGTTGTCCACGCAATGCAATCCCGGAAGAACCCATACGTCAAGAGTGCGCAAATGTCTCCACTTTACGATGATACGGAAAGATACGTCGGGGAAGGCCCGGTATTATTTATAATGCGTTTGACTTTCCTTCGTCTAAACTTCCCCTCCCTGCGAAGGTGCAGGTGAGCAGGAGAAGTTTCTCCTTCTGCTTGAATTAGTAGCCTGTCAGAGGAGCCGGCGGCGTTCCCCCGCCTCCTCCGCAGACCGCCGGCCTCTCACTCTGCTGTCGGCGGAGGACGGAGGCAAAGATGGCGGGATTAACGGACGGAGAGAGGCGTAGTCGGGGGAGAGTTTTCTAGCATCGAGGGGGATGGAGGGAGAACGGAAAGATGGAGCGGAGGAGCGGCGCCCCACAGGTCTCCCGCGGCTAACAGCTAGTCAGTGAGTCAGAGGCTAAACTCTGTCTCTTCTCTCTCTCTTTTCCCGTTTCTTTCCCTCCTCCTGTTTCTCTTGCAATTGCCTTGCCGGTGGACTCCCGGGCGTCTTCTCCCTCTCTCTCTCTCTCTCTCCTCAGTCTTTCCTACTCTCTCTTTTCTCCCGCAATCAGTCAGCTGACAGGCGGACCGGGGCCGTGATGGACGATGCCCTCTCCGAGTCCGACAACATTTTCTCTCGGTCCCCGAAGCAAGATCGGGCGGCATCAGAGGCAGGCCGGCGTCGGCCTCTTTCACTGTTTGTGAGGTCCAATTGCTGTGTTCAGTCACCCCTCTCACGACCCCCATATCAGCGGCGCTGAGCTTGTGCAAACTGGAGCTGACCACACGGCCCTGCCTTCTCAAAATCTGCACGGCGGCCGCGCCACGGTGAGCGGACAACATTTAAACGTATTTCAACTCTGTGACTTTTCTCTCTCTCTCTCTCTCTCTCTCTCTCTCTGTCACCCGGGAGGAAATAGAAATATGAGACGGCGGACACGCAGCCCGAGCCGAACTTGCATACGACGGGGGAAATCCAGACCCGTCACCTTTCCATTTCTGAGACGCTACTTTCGTGCGCTCTGTGACGGCCGACCGCTTAATGAATCCCATTGTTTGCAGGTGATTGCTTTTGTACGTTCAAGTAGAACAACTATGCATCTGGAGAAAATCCCATTTTCTAATTACGAGGCTTCCTGGTACACGGAGCGAGCGCACAACAACAACAACAACAACAACAACAACAACAACAACAACAACAACAAAAACAGAGCCACAACTTAATTCAATCTCATTAATTTGATAATGCTTAATCAATAAGCCCCGCCGGGTTAAATGTCTGGTTCAGAAATTGATTACCGTCTCTCAATTCTTCTCCGCTCGGCGAGGAAACGGGCCGAGGCAACTTATCATTATTGGCCAGCGGATGCTTTAATCTGCGAGTGCTGATGTTTCTTTGTGTTTAAGAATTAGAGCAAGGGTGCAGCTCTACGTTATTACCGAGAAACCACGAGTTCGCCTCGGTACACACACACACACACACACACACACACACACACACCACATTTACTTTTGGTCCACCACCCCCTCAGACAACCGATACTCAGCCTTAATCCAATTTGTTCAGTCCCCCTGTCTTCTGCTGGCGCAAAATTAAAGGCCTGCGCCCACAAAAACACCTCACATTTCCAAGGTATTGGCTTCCCTGCAGGACTAGAAACTTCATTTATTCTGGCTAACTTCTCAATTATCTTCCCAGTAGTGGAGACGTGTAAAAAGTGCAAAAATCAATAGGATTCCATTCCCCTCGTATTGGAAAGGGGAAAATTAATGAGATAGGACACTCTCTTAATCAGAAATAAATGTTTTAATTCAGATAATGACATAGTTTTCCCTTGCAGAAGGATGACAAATGCCGGGGTGCTGCGAGCCACACCGAGAAGCCGTTTCAATTTTATTGTAAATATAAAAGGTATTGATCTGTGAGATGTACAAACCCTATTGCTTACAAAAGCCATTCAGGGGGACTGGGAAAACTATTAAGCGGCGGGTCAGAAATCAATAAACAACACTAAGAGGTGGCTGTGCCTGCCCTCTCTGGCAGATCTCGGGAAAGCCAAATGGCAGAGCTAGTGACAGGCGGCTCGGTGGCGGAGCAACGTTAAGGATGATAGGGTCAGCCGGTTAATGCGGCGAGGGCCCTGACAGGTCGGCGGCCCACCTCGGAGCGTGAGGCCTGACAAGCTGCCATTTAAACAGACACTGACTCATCAGCCTGTCGCTACAGTTAGTGTTTCACCGCGGCGGGCCTCGGCTGACAGCGGCCATTCCGCTCCTTCTCCCTCGCGCTCGATTTCTCTCTCGCCCCGGCTTACTTTCTTTTCCGCTCCTCTTTATCTCGCCCCTCTTATTTTCTCATGGTCTATTTGCCCCCCCACCGATCTCCCCCCATCCTGCACTCCATCCGGGCAACATCCACTTTACATCACGGCTAACGGATTGGCGACATATGCGCGTCCAGCTGGAATTTATAAGCGTAACGAGGAAACGTTTGACATAAATTGACATTTGACTCGACGGTTCGGTGGAGTTTATTGTGTTTCGGTTTTTTTCCCCGTCCATTCTTATCCTTGATGTTGTTGTTGTTTTGCTCTCTGCTGTCTATTTATTTGTGGATGTCTTTTGCTATCTTCAAATGGCCTATTATATTCATATTTATTAACAATACAACTGTTTTTCAATAAAGTTTATCTTATCTGGCAACACTTGTTCCCGTGTTGCAGATTTAAGGCAGAGGAGGGTTTGACACTGACAGAGCGCTGCTGATTTCAGAGCAGGAAGGAGGGGAAAAAAAAAAAAGTTGTGCGTCTGAGAAGCAATTATGGGAAAATCATGTAAGTGACCGGCGCACAAGGTCAGATGACTTAACCTCAGATCTATGCACTCCATCGGACTGTCAGAGGGTCGGGACCCTCTGGCAACTCTGACATCCCCGGCCGGTGCTCCTTGACATCAAAACCATTGACTCCACCAACAGGAAGCTCTCTGTTCGGGAAGAGTAAATATTCCTCCGTGTTTGCTTTTGCGAAATAAACGACAAAAAAAAAAAGAAAAACGGCGGGAATCGGAGGTAAAAAGTCCCGGAGCAAAGCGTGTTTTGGAAGACGATCGTCGCTTCGGGAATCCGAGGCGTGAGCGTCGGAGAGGCGTCGGGCGTTTCATCGCCGCGTTTGCCCCCGCCGGGCCCGAGGCGAAGCTATCCTAACAAACATTGCAAATTGATAAATCATTGAAAGTCGCATTGGGACTGTATCTACTGGGAGATGCTAAGCAGGCTTAGAGGGGATCAGTCTGTGAGTATTGCCATCTTCAGCAGAGGACATCTCATGTATCCGCCAGACAGATAGATAAATAAATTGGCGTATGCGTCTGTATACAAATGAGTGGGCCAGCAGAAAGGAGGAGCCGGGGAGAGCGGCTCAGGGTCCGGATGGGAAGGAGAGCAGGGGGGGGGGGGGGCGATGCGCTGGGGGGGGGGATGTCGAGAGAAAATCCCACGCCATCTCCCCCTGCGTTTGGACGAGGATGATGAGATTGAGGAAGGGGTCAGTGGCACCTATCAGTAGGTGAAGTGTTTAGTGGGAGTGTTTCTCCACCCCCCTCCGGCTGGAGTGTCATCCCGTGTCACTCTCATCTCCCCGGCCTGATGATGAGGGGGCTAGCGGGGGGCCCGGGGCGCAGGCTCCCTCCTCGGGCGTGGGTCATTTGACCCCGCGGTGTAATTCCTGCCTAATGCCCCTCGTACGAACAAAGCCGGCATCCGTGGCACACTCAGACCCCACTTGACCCCCGCGGCCCAACACAATGCAATTGGCCGTGTCATTATATCAGGCCCGCTCTGTCCCATCTCTCCCTACATGCAACGCCGGACTGTATAAATTGATTTCCAGCTGCCGGGAGAGCATGTTTGCATCCCTCCCGCCGGCGTGGGGGGAAAATGAGAAAAAAAATGACAAGGCAGGAAAGGTCATCTGATATCTTAGATGATATTCGGGGGAAAAATGGGTCTAAACAGTCAGGGAAAAAATATTTATCTACAGCTCCATCTGAATTTCCATTTAACGGCGGCGGCGGCGGCGGCGGCGGCTGCGGTGCTTCTCTGCGCGGCAAAAAGGTGTTTATCTGCGGCGGCTTTAGCAGACCGCCGCGATACAGCAATCCAAATAAAACATCTCTTTACATTTACATTTGCGGCGGCATGTAAATCAGTGAAGTAAATAACAGCGGATGTATTTAATTTGTACTACTTCAACGCTTTGGTGAGAGAGAGAGAGTGAGTGAGCACGCTTATTCTAATGTAGCGGATATAATTACAACGGGATCTCAATTTGCGTCCGTTCCTCTACTTTTCCCCGACTGTCGCGGGTGCAAACTTTTAGCACAAGGGTGCTTGCTTTTCTTTTTGTTTTATAGCAGAACAAACTCCTCGTTTTTCACGGCTCTGATGTATATGGTGACCGTGACTGGTCCATAACTCAGTCTAAAGCACACAGGCACTTTTCCCACTTTGTTGTCTCACCAAAGAGAAGACCTTGCACGGCGTGGCACGGCGCAGCGTGCCCGGCTCGAGGAGAGACAATTTATGATGCTGTGACACCGGTAGAGGGGGTGATTTATAGTTTAATTTGCTGTGGTAATGGACAGAGGATAATAACATGTAAAATATTAATCAATGTGTAGCAACAGCAGACATCATTTGCTAAGCTTGTTATCCGCTGCTCTGCCCCTGACAGTGAACAATTAAACTGACACGAGGAAAACAAGGTGTCGAGCGGGCGTGCACGGGCCGAGCCTACAGGGCAGAGGGAGGTGAGAGGGAGGAGGGCGAGGACGAGATATCCGCACGAGCGGTCGCCGCGCCGGCGCTCGCTTCGGTAATGGCCTTCGGTAAACAGAGCGAAAAAAAAAAAAAAAAGGGGAGGAAATCATTTAAAACTATTGGAGAAAATGCGCCCCCTCCCTTGTGGGAAAGAGGAAAACTTTAATTAAAGTATTGTATTTGGTACTCGCACAGCTGGTGACAACATATGGGAATGGAAATGAGCTGCAACCAGAAGCACAGAAAAAAAGAAGAAAAGCAAAACAAAGAAATATGCAACCGCAAAATCCCCGCTCGTTGTGTTTTTCGCCGGCGACAAGAGACACAAATTGTCCAAACGGACTCTAAGAGGACGAGCAGGTTTTCCCGATAGCGGCGGCTGACCTTTTCTTTTCAATGCCAGAGACACACAGAGTTGACAAATGAGATCTCCCAGGCCCGCGCCCCCGTGTAACACTGTATTCTGAGTGATGTGTACATAATTAACGTGCGGTGGTTTAGCCTCGGTGATGAAGTGTGTGTATGATTAGGGCTGTTACGAGGATTCATCTAACCTTATTGGAGCAGCGGCGAGATAGTAATATCCCTTCTCCGCTATGGTTGGATGGGGCCGAATGATGGATTATAATCCGGCTTCATAATGCAAAAATCACAAGAAACGCCGCGTGCGAAAATGAAGGAGGGCGCGCGCGGGCGCATGAACGCGCACATTTTGCAAACAAAATGTGAAACACGTGAAATAATAAGGTTGTTTGTTTTGTTTTCCTTAAACACGGGAAATGGTTTACGTCAGCTGTTTGGGACATTCGAAGAGGTAGCGTTGCAGAGAAGGCGATAATGAATTACAAATAAAAAAAAAACTGAAATTAAACAGCAGCGAGTGCGTTCAGGCGACGTGTTTCTGTGTCACGATAGCTGCGTTTCGTGAACGGAAACGGGAGACGAGAGAAAAACAAACAGATAAAATCTGTTTTCTTCTCTTCTTATTACGTATTCATTCATGAAATTAAGATTTAGTTTAATTTTCCATTTGGAGACAGACGTGTCAGCGACGGCACATTCACTTTAATAAGTCTGAGGATCCACATTATATTGAAGACAGCATGGAAGATTACACATCTTTCTAATTTATTCTCCTCTCCCTTTCTGCTCTTTGTACGATTCCCTTTCACCTCGCCTTCTGATGTGTTTCTGTCTCCCCACCCTCATGTGAAGCCCCTCGTGTGTGTGTGTGTGTGTGTGTGTGTGTGTGTCTGGCAGATAGCCTTTGATGTTAGATGTATGTGAGGTCACGGTGGGAGATGAGCCCTGGACCACGAGACAGACTTAACAAGAAACCCCTCTCAAAAATTCAATTACGGCCTCCAAGAAATTAATAAATCCCTTTTTTTTTTTTCCTGTTGGTAAGAACAAAAAATTTGTCAACCTGTCCATTTTTTCCCGCATCTCCCCCTGACCCCGGTCAATTACATTGCTTGTAAATAGTTTTTATACATGTTCAAATAATTGCTCATCCTAATGTGCAGTGATCTGTATTCGTCATGCTCCGTGGCGCCGAGCCCATCACTCGACTCCGCCACCCGGAGCCATTTTGCTGCCGTGGCTGTAAGTGAAATTGAAATTGAAGTTATAATTGATATCGGGGCCCATCACCATAATGGGTTCATCATAGCGCCATCTAAAATATTAATTTTCTAATTATGGATAAATGATCAGACAAGCTGAGCCGGCGCTGGCTGCGGAGCCCCTGGGAGCTGGAGCGATGCGGATGGGAGGACAGGGCCTTGTAAAGCCCACAAATCTTCTCTAATCCTCTCCCGCACAGCGCCCTGGCTCCATACCCCCCATAATGGATAAATAATAGTTAAGAATCAGGCTGTTAAGCTCAATTTTCTCTCCCGCGCTCTCTCTTTCCTTCTCTCCCCTCTTATGTTTGCACGGGCTGGCAGTGCATTGTTGAGTGCATTGAGTGATCCTTTTCTTTTTTCTTTTTTTTTTCTCCCCCCCCTCCACGTTTTCTCTCCCTGCCTTCTGTCTTTGCAGAGCCTCCATCCTTTAACCAAATTCTAGCACACACAGGGCTGCTACAGCGGGGTGGGCTGGGGTGGGGGCCCTGCGACACACTTTGATTGCAATCATTTACTAAAGCAATGAGGCTACTTAGCGATACATCTATTTGCACAGTGCACACACACACACACACGCAAGTTGGCATGCATGCCGGGAGAATTTTAGATACCTTTTTTTTTTTAACCATACAAACGACAGGATTCTTCTCAAAATTCAATTTGATCCTACGCACACAAACTCCCGGTATTTATACACAAACGCCGACCGCGTCGTTAAAATGAACCTTTCTCTCTTGGCAGGTAGGAAGCCGGGGAAATGTCCTTTTTATGTGGTTATTTAGGAAGGACGGCACACACACATCCAGGAATTAAACATGCTTTGGCAGAACGTAAATTTCCGTTTTATGTGGCAATACTTTCTGCTAATTGTTTCCCTGCACCTTGATCCCATAATTAGGCATTTACTGATTACCTAATTACCCAGCAGCAGAAGGGCAGGTTGACGGCAACATTTCAGCCATCGTTCAAAGGCTCATTATCCCTCTGAAAGTCACTCTCACTATCTGTACTCCCCCCTCCATTCCCTCCTTCTCCTCTCTCTCTCTCGGTCCTTCTCCCGGCTCTCCTCTCCTTGCATCACCCGCTCTCCTATCTATGCGCCGAGGGTAGCGGGCGATGAGGTGCGTTATGTGGACCACAACACCCTGCCACCCCTCCGCATTTGTCAAGCTGTCCGTTACAATGGCAAGTTTGCCACGTCGCCGCAGAAACCTCTGACAGCCAAGTTTATATTGCGACGGGAAGCCGCACGTGGCGGGGAAGCTATAGCGGGGACGGGGTGGGAGATGCAGGGGTAACGGGGGAGGGCTGAAGAGAGAGAGAGAGAGAGAGTGAGAGAGAGCTAAAGGGAGAATGAAAGAGGTAATTTATAGGCGGTGGGTTTGATTTGCGCTGGCGCTCTTGTCTCACGGCAAGATATATGTCAGGAGCACCTCGGAGGTGGATGGAGGAGGGGAGCGGGGTGAGGAGGATCCTACTCAGGCTCTCCCGGCGCCTCAGGCCCCTCCTGGGCTTGCTCAGGTGCACGGAGCCTTTTCCATTTGGCTGCACAGCGGGGCCTCCAGACCGCCGCGAGCCCTGAGGATACCCCGACCGCCGCCGCCGTTCTCCCGCTCCCCTCGCTCAATCCTCTGTTTTCTCCCGGCCGTCTCCGCTTCGCCGTCTCCCTTTTCCGCCGCTCGCCCGCTCGCCGGCCCTCCCACGGGGCCGCCCTTCCCAGCGGCGGGCCGGCAGACCAGGCACCAAAGGCTTTTGTGTCGCCACAGCCATTTGACTCAATGTGGGACAACATGGTTAATCACTAATCCAATTTTGGGGCCCCTGTGTGTCAGCAGGGTAGGCTCTCTGCTCTTGTCACACTTCATTAGGCCATTTTCCTTTTTGTCTGAGGGCTCATGTTCCCTGTGACATAGTAAATACCTACAGGGCAGGTAGAGGAGGCAGTAGAGGGAGCCAGAGGGATGGAAGGGCAGGAAGGAAAACGTCTACGTTGCTTTGCAGAGCTTCTGAACGAAAGCTCCTGAAAATCTGCTCCCAAGAATAAGATAAGAATAAGAACAACTTTATTTATCCCCAAGGAAATTGTTGTGCCAGAGTTACAAGTAAAACATAACAACAATAAATAATAGTAGAAAATTGTATAAACAGTTAGAAAAAAAAAAAAAAAAAAAGAGAATAAGAACGTCTGATCGGACAGAATATTTCAAAAAACTGTCATAAAACCATGCATTATCTGCTCCATATACTAAATACATAGTTTCTTGTGCAAGAAAAAAAATGGAATATATTGAGAGGGCAAAACATATCAAATGCAAAGTTATTCTTTTTGTTAACCAAAATAAAGATTTTTTTTCTTGTTCATGTTACCAGATCCCACTTCAACTGGCAGTTAAATATGTCCTAAAAATATTAAAAATGAAACAGATAAACACATTTTGTATGATTCTATTTCCTTCAAATCATTAAAAATATTCAGAATGATAAAAAATGGCCAAAAAAAAAAATATTGACGTGACAAGCGTGACTTCAGATTTACCCCCCAAAATAATTTCCTACGGATTGTGTCACTTGAGCCGACACCAGACTTATCAGAGTAAAACTAATGCAATTGAATGATGATGTACTTTATTTATCCAACACATATTTGCCTTTCACCTTGACCGTGCATGTATGTACTATAATTGAACTGCAACCGCATGCTCTCCATTTTGCATGAAATCCTGGGAAATGGCCTCCGCTGATAAAGCGTTTTTAATCGCCTTGTGATTTCAAAAAAAAAAAAAAAAGCCTCACGCTGACTCCCGTGTTCCGTTCCTTCTTCTCCAACCGTCCGATCATCCATTGAAACCATTTATAAAAATATTTTCACTATTCTTCGTTTGTCGCCAACCTGAAAATAGCTCATTTAAGTTCCGAGCCCTTTTAATCCGTGACATTTTGTCCCCCAAATTTTAACGCAGCTATCGTTTGTGTTATGGTAACATTCACATATACCTTTAATCCCCCGAGGAGTGCGGATAAGCAAATATGGTTGCGTAACCTCCTCTTCATGTGAAATAATGAAGGCCCGGAGTATCGGCGTCTAAAAATGTCCGCCACTTTTGAACGACCCCTTTATTCACTTGGATGGCACACTTTGGTCTTTGAGAGGTGCTCGCCAGAAGAGGATTTGTGCAGAGAATCCCTCATTCTTTCTCTCTCGCTTCCCCCCGCGTTGCTCAAGGGGGCCCGCGATCAGATGGGTATCCTGGCGGTGCATCTGCTGTGACTATATCACAGTGCCTAATTGGCATGAAAAGAGCCACACAGAGCACTTGCTTGCGAGCAGGCCGTCCTATTATCCCCGCGGACATCTCATTTAGGGGGACTCATGCAGGGAACCCGAGATTCGACTTGCATGGCTTAGCATCTTTGACAGGAACATGTCCCGCTGAATGCCGCTTTAGTGATGCTTATTCAGGGAGCAGTGGGGCGTGCAGAAACAGGAGGATATATATTTACAGGGACAAAGAGTTTTACATTTATGAGGTGGATTTTATTTGCCCGAGTTTAAAGGGTGTATTATTGCAACTGGTTCGAAACTTTTAAAGCGCTCAGTCATAAAGTTGAGGAGATCCCAAATCTGCAAAAATACAAAGGGGTTGGTTCCTGTGCCCTCAGTGTACTCAGAAATGAAATTCCATTCAAGTGCATTGAATTTAATGGATTCTACAAGCCAACATAAGTGTTCACACGCCGTTCAGGTGAAAATATGAAAAAATAAAAACAACTAATTGAATAAGCAAACGCTGTCCGTCTCGCTGGTCCAAAACGATCAATAAAAAAATTGCATTAAATAGTGTAACGGTAAACACAAGGTAACAAAAGAGTCAGACCTACATGGACAGGACACGGGAAAACTTTTGAGGGTTCCTAATGCGACCGTTTATATGTTTGACTTGAAAATAGCACATCATGATTGTGGAGGCGAGCAGAAGGTTGGGAGATACATCCATCTACTGATGTGGAATCAATAGCGGCCTCTTGGAAGACATCATCGGCTCAACATACAATTCAATACTGGTCACCGGGTAAGTTGAGTATCACGGTATTGCAGTTTATCGGCAGAAGAGTGTATATTACAAAATATCTCCTGTCCTCCGGGGCCTGCGCCGCTCTCCTCCAGCTCAAAACGGGTAGACAAAAGGCTAGCGAGGATTGGTAAGTCGTAACCAAACATAAACTGAGTTAAGCGCACACTTTTACAAATGGGTTGAGTGCGCACACGCTTCTAGAAGAAAGGACACGTCGGAGGCTACCTTTGCTACCAATTTTTCCAGAAGAATTTTCCCTGAAGTTTTCGGACGGGACGTGAAGATCACAAGGCCAACGGGACGTTTTTAATTGCTCAAGATCCGGTTTTATTCTTTTATGTCCTTGTAACCCGAGAATGTCAAAGTCAGACAGTCGTAGCTCAGCATTTCGTCGTAAACGCCGCTTCGGGCGCCATCTTGTTTTTTTGTTTCGCGAAAAACGAAAAGAGACGAGGAAGGGTACGTGACGTTGTTTTGACACCGTCGTGGCCAAATCTCCGCTCGGAGGCAGCTCCTGTCATCCTGGCTGTTTCTATCTACCGGCTGAGCCTCCCTTCTGAATAGTCTTGCGGTTCTTTAATACACTCCCCTGCTGTAAATAAAGATGGATGGCGGACGATATTCCCGCAAATTTGTTTCCCATTATGCTGGGGTCAGCGGTAATTGTGGCTGGCGCCCAACTCTCCTGAGTGTGCATACAGTTACATTCATATTGCAGTTAATCAACATGGGACTAACAAATTGTCCTGTAACAACCCCCCCAACCATGGAGGGGTTTGGACATTCATCCTCAGCGTCCGGCTACGGCATCCGTACAGAGAAGGTGTCAGAGTAATACCCCCCTGCTTTCCCTTTTCTATCGCTCTATTACTGCTAAAAGGGCCGCTGGGTCTACTTAGCCTATGCAGGCCTCAGGCCTTGAACCAGCCTGTGTCGAATATCTTTCACGATAAATATGAGAGAGGGTTGTGCAATATCCACTCAGCAGAATAATGTTTTATGTCATTAAGCTAGTATGATTACAGTAGTGTATGAAAATGCCGTTGCTCGTGTATTTTACCCGTCGCCCGCTATGTGACGGCAAGCGTAAATGTGTATACTATCTATCCCGCAAATTCGGATCTTCCGTCCAAGCTCACGGCCGTCTGCGTCAACGGATACCTAAGTGCCTTCCGTACTGCTGCCTTTACGCGACTCCTTAAACAGTGAAATAGATTACACTGTCATGTGTGGCAACATCCACGTGGGGACACACAAGATTGAAAATGAAGCCTTGATATGGTGGTATAGCGAAATGCTATTGTGAAAAATCTGACACGGGGTTTTTGGGGAAAAACTTTCACAAGGGTTTCACAAATGTGTAGCGGTTGAACACTAAGACTGAGTGGGATTTGTGTAACTACCTTCCAGCCTCTAAAGCTTGCAAGCAACGATATGACGGATAGGCTCGGGTGATGAATGGAAAAGTTTCGTTTTTCACCGAAACCATAAAACGCGTCAACACCGATGGGTTCCCTCCTCAAAATCGAGCTAACAGTTGAAATGTGTGTCAATAGTAGAAATCAGCCCTGCTAAATTTGGGAATTTCGCCAGAGCTCAGCGTTATCTTGACCGGATGCGGTTCAAGAACCCCCCCCCCCCAATGCGTTTGGAAAATGTGAAACGGGACCGATCATGGCTAGTCAGGATTCATCTTTCCCGCGAAGGAGCTACGGTACATAATATTACCCGTCTGAGGGATTTTCGCCCGAAAGTACAGCGGGAGCCGTTAGAGTACTGGTTAAATCAGTCAAATGCTCGGTGGATTACTTCCTCAAGTGACTCGAACTTAACTCGAGCGGGGAATAAAAAATAATCTCGTCCGCGCGAAGACAAATCACAGCGAAGGACCGACTCGTAGACGGAAGAAAAAAATTGTGTTATGTCACCGTCGGCCCCGAGAACCAGAGGAGGGACAGGTGAGGAAAAAGAGCTCAGTCTCTTTTGGTTTGCCCCCGTGAGCGCTCGCGATCCATTAGAGGGGCCGAGGATGAGTGAATGAGTGCCATTCCCACCGAGAGCACAGCGATAGTTTCTTCAGTTACCAACTTATTGATTTCTGCAGGAAATATAGAACCCCGGCTCGGAGGTAGGAGAGGAAGGACCGCACCGATATTAAGTCGTTCTCCCACCTTTTCTGAAAAATCTTTAATCAAAGTTTAAGTGAAATACCAACCTTTTAGCACCGTTATGAATCACCTGTTCTGAAACTCAGCTAAGTGGCAGAGATGGGTTGGATATTTACGAATCACAAATCACACGGCGAGGAAAGAAGAAAGCTCAGCGGCACGGCTAAATGGCCTCTGAAGGGCTTGTTTGCCGTTGACCTCTGACAAATGCCAGACAACAAATCTATGTTTAACGCACTTGTCCGAGTGAATTCCTTTATAGCGCTAAGTGACTCCCAGGAAGGACAAAGCCTTGAAAAGTGACTCCACCCCAAGCCACGAAAATGATGCTGCACCAAAACAAAGGAAGGAACACTGCACCTCCTGAGCAAATATAGCTCTATGAGGGATGATATACGGTGGAGTCGGGGGGGTGCACGTCTACAGGGATGAGGCAAACCGGACGATTTGTGAGCATACGAGTGCCTGGCGTATAATGACAAATATGAAATCAATATAGTGACCTTAATTTGCCCAAAGCATAACTGTGATGTAGTACACGGTGTTTCGATTAAAGGGGGTATAAAACGGCGGTGGCTGTGTGTTGCGAGGGCAGGGAGGCCGTGCCCTTTTGAACCCCGGCGCTCACCGCGAGCGTGGCGGCCATAAAAGGAACAACCAGCCCTGTTTGGTCATTGAATAGGCTCCTTATGGCTCATGGGTAATAATGTCACGCCTCAAGACGTTTTTTAAAAGGTGCTAGCGAATGATAGCTACCAATGTGTTCCGCAACACTGGCAACATTATGGCAGCAGAGGAGAAAATATAATAGCTTGAATATGCTATGAATAACAAAAGCTGTCAATACTCACCTCTAGAAGAATCGCTGATCAGACACAGTTCATGAAAAGCGTATGTGTGTATGTGAGAATTTATTATATGTATCCCTATAGGTGCATGAGTCAGTAGGTGCGTGTCGGCCTGCACGAAAAATTGCGCGTCCTTCCCTCCGCGCGATGAGGATGCGCAATGTTACTTCTCCAGCGCTGCACTTGCAAAGCGGTAAGATTCATTCATACTGGAAATGCATCTCATTTAGTCACTTAGGTGAGATTGAAGGGTTAAATATCAGTGTCGGCGCTTTAGCTGCAAGGGGGACGTGGCATGCACATCCTGAAAAGTCTTACAAAAGACTGCAATTCGCAGAATGATCTTCATTTACCAATGTATTTACATTGCATTGCTTCTGTGACTTTTTAATTTCGCTCTGTGAATGAGCGGCGGTTAGCGCTTCGCCTCACAGCAAGAAGGTCCCAGGGTGGAACACGTCAGGGGGGCCTTTCTACGTCTCTGTGTTCCCCTGGTGTCTGCGTGGGGTTCCTCCAACGGTCCGAAAGCGCGCGGAGGGTAAATCGGAAATGCAGGGCAGAACAGACGGCGATTGAATACATTTTAAGACCTTACTTCTTTTCATGTGAAAGGTACTTTTATGTGTAAGAAATCTTTCCAAATTTGCCTTGCGTGACTCGGTCATCAGGGACGGTGTCCCAAAATGTTTTGAAAATGACTGCAACTATACCACGAGGTTTCAGGTCAAAAGCCAAAAGAATAAATGGCTTTTTCACTTAATGTAAGCCAACAACATTGGTGCCGGCTGTTTCCTTTTTAGGGACATGAATATTCTGACTTTATGTTCTCATTCATTGATTTTGTTGTGTTTTTTCTTATTTACCAAATTTGGAAATCTCCCTCCGAAATGATGGAGAGGGATAGATAACAGGATGGGCAAAGCACACATCGTACTTGCTGATCAGTGTTGTTGAGGTGTTTCATCTAAAACAAAACAAAAAAAAACAAAAAAAAAACAATACAGAGCTAAAGTAAATGTAAAAATTGGCCAATGCATCAGCATACGGCAATATACAGATTTAATAAGATAACTTAAGATAAGATATACTTTTTTGATCCCCATAGGGGAAAGTCTTTTGTCGCAACGGTGCAACAATTGTAGTATGTGTGTTCATATGAAAAGAGAGATATACAATAAATATGGATATGAATATAAATGGACGTTCATACGTTTTGACCTTATTGTGTTCCGTCTGCGTTATTAGTTTTAATTCAGTGAAACCATGAGATATTTAGATTAGAAATATGCGTATTAACAGACAGCTCTAATTTTCTAAATACAAATCGAAACAATGACAGTGCCAATGGTGAGTCTTGGGTGAATCCGGTGGCTTTCAAAAAACCATTTGAGGTTATTATTACGACTTGAATAGAAAAAACAACATTAATAAAAAGGAGCTCAGGGCCTCACGTAAGAGTCAAGAGAAGAATTCCAAACTAAGTATATTCTGTAATTGAGTAACTCAAGTTATTCAAAGCGTCATTTCAGCTTAACGCGGCCGAGCTCTCCGCAGAGGCCGTAAATGAGTCCGTCATGTTTGGCTCTGCCCCTGGGCTGTTGGCAGCCGACGGCAGAATAGCTCACACAATGGATCTTTTCGCTCGGAGCTTAGCCCTTAAAACAACATGCCACTCAATGATCCCGGTGATCCTCCAGGAAAATAACGCCGGGACACATCAGTCAGGCCCGAGTGGGAGGGAGGGCGGCGGGGGGGACAATGATACTCCCGTGGAGCGGTCCTGTTGAGGAGATGTTCCCACCAGGACGGCTCTTTTTTTTCCCTCAGGTGGCATGAAAGAGAACAGCGTGGCGATGATGCGGGGGGTACACCAGGAGAGGGAGGGGGACCGCAGAAATCATCAGTCTTTTTTAATTCCTTTGCCACTAAGAGCTTTTTAAGACACTTCTGAGAGGACAGGATTACTGCGCTCCATAATAAGGTCAAGCGGAAGTATCCGAAAACTTTTGACTGACGTGAGAAACTCCGTGGGCATCGGCGAGTTGTGGTCAGCCGGCAGTGCACAACATTCTCATTAGAAAGTGTCCGCTTTGGATTTTATCTGTCTGAGCGGTAAAACATAACGGGACGCAATACAGCAGCGTTTGTATCTCACGGAAATGTCTCCCTCTAACCCAATTTCGGTCCGTGGAAGCTTTCCTTGGCAAAACAATTTCTGACAAGTCAAATGATTCTTTGATCGCGTGATTAAATTTTGGCCTAAAAAAAAGGAAAAACCAAAAGAAAAATGTTTTTGTAGTGAAATAGTTTATATGGGAGGGGGAACGATAGTATAGAAAATACACATTTCAGAGCGACCATCGAGTTGAATAGATCAAAAAACTGATCATTTGAAAAAAAAAAAAAAAAAAAAAAAAAAGAATCACGACCGTTCCCAGTACTTTGAGAATCATTTGACACACACACACACACACACACACACACACACACACACCGGTGGGATTTAACTTTGACTGGCCAGAGGCACAGAGGTTTAGTGACCCACTGCTTCGGGGTCGGTGGGAGGGGGGGCCAAGGAGGGCAGTGATAAAGCAGAGCCCCCGAGGGTCATAAATACCATAAGGCCTACAGCATATTACCCAGTGCCAGGCCAATTTCTGTTCATTACCGCGCCACGCTACTCAGCACTTCATTTAAAACTCACATTCCTCTAATTAACACAGTCTGCTGGATACAGATGAGCCAGTACAGAGGCCTGTCTGTCTGCTCCTTACTTTTACTACTCGCTCAATTCTTCCTCATTGTCATCACATTTTTTTGGGCCCTTTGATTTCCAGCTTTGACCGAAAGCAAGGGGAGCGCCGCATGAAATGAAAGCGCCGCCATGTTATTTTTACATACTTTCACTCGGCGTAATTGCACTTCAGACGCATGTTTTGGTCTTGTGACGGCTAATAAAGGAGAACAAGGAAGCATGGTTGCATTAGAATCTGAGGAAACAGTTTGTGCTGCAAATTGGATATTGCGGACGTTTATTAATTTATCATATCAACCAATTACCCCGCGACTGTACTCGTCCTCCGGAGAATAGGCTCCATTAAGCGACAAGGCAAAAGTATTTAAAGACAGAGACGCGCATTGATTTCTCTTCGGCTCTTCACAAATGCTTACATTAAGGGTCGCCGGGTGCTTTGTCATGCAAAATGCCACCCCGGGAAAGTGACACCGGATGACGTGGACGACGGATGCGCCGAGCGGAGATGGAATTTAGATTTCGTTTTCCTAATGTCCTCTGTATTTGTAAGGCGCAGGTAAAAGCGGCCATTCGTCTGAGCCCGTATTGGTTTCGCGATGCATCGCCTGGCGTTATTAAAGGAGTCTTCTGCAGCTCAAAGTAAATGATTCCGCTTCCTTCACGGCCGCTTATGTGAATCAGATGATGCGTCTACTGATAGGTTTGTAATGGACTTTTCCTGTTCATTAACTGAGTTATAGCACTGGGATTTTATGCTTTGTGGTTCTAAATTGAATAAAGCATCTCCGATGTTTAAAGTAATATTAATATTTTCAAAATCAATGTTAGTAAAATTTTATGTACACAGTTGTATTTGTTGATGGCCAGCCACTGCAAATAAAGAGAAGATTTACGAAGGACAGGTTCTCCTCTCTCCGTACTATTATGACGAGTGAAACACAGACCGTAAAAAAACTTTAATTAAAATTTTAATTAACACCGGTAATCAATAGGGTGTAACATAACATCTCACATATTTTCAGTGGCACGGAGGCAAATGTAATCAAACAAATACAGAGGGACCAAATATGATGATTTTATAGGCTAATAAGCCCGACGTAAGTGAAGGGGGACGAGTGGGAAATGTCACAGGCTATTTTGCATCTTTTCCTCTTGATGTGTGCGGCGTTGAAGCCGGGAATCGATTATTTTCTCATGGCGATTGTTTCTCCGGAGGGTACCAGGTCTACGAAAGTATTCCCCTCCTGACCTTAATCTCTTCATTCATATCGTTTTCCAACCCGAGACATTGTCGGCGCCCATCTGGGAAGGCAGATTTAACAAACCGACCGGCTTTTCTTCATACAAGGCTGACCTAAAAGGTCAATAAAACTGGCTGGCCGCTTTATCAGTTGGACTCTAGCGTGAAGACTTTTGACTCCCCCTTTTTAACCATTGACTCACTTGAAAAGGGCACAGAATCACCATTTTGTGGCTTCACCGTGTGATTTGACCAATCGGATAAAAGAATTTGGGCGGATGTAACTTCTTGTTTGTCCTGTCGCTGATATATCTCAACAGATCCACTATTTTAAACCTGCATGTAAAAAAAAAAAGGATTTTTGAGTCAGTGTGCATCCCATCATAGTGTTGTTACCTGGCCTAATTCTTATCTATTTTTTTAATCCTTGTTGTTGTCACTCCATTCTCACCCTTCTTATCTAATATTTCCCTTGTATTTTTTTATTTCATTCTGTTGTCTTTATTATCCTTGCTGTTGTTTTTGTCACTTGTTTCTTCTTTTTATATCTCTCTCCTTATATTCACATTTTATTTGACATTATAACCGTCACGCCACTGAGACAAAGGAACTTAATGATAATGATATCTTATTTATTGATATTGTTATTGTTGCGCTGCTGTGACGACAAATTTCCCTTATGGGGATCAATAAAGTACGATCTTATGTTATTTAAACTTGGGCCTCACAGATCAACATTTCTTCCGGGGGTTCCTCTGTACATTGTAAAGACCAGTTGAATTCTTTGGACACCGACTAGACAAGTGCAACTCGGCGCAAAGCGCGTGCGGCAGTTCACGCCGCGGGTTCAAGAGTAACACTTTTTATTAATCGCAACGAGTCGAAGCTGGGAATCAAGAATACGACGTCAAAAATTCATAAAAAAAGAAATTCAGAGACATTACTGTCTGACGGCGCTCGCTTTTGACAAAGGAGCGAGTTCTCAAAAAGCAGAGGAGTCTCAGGTAAAATCCGGTGAACGCCGGCTCCGCGCGGGAAAAACTAAGTCCGGAAGAATGAATCATACGCAACGCGGGAGGGGAAAAAATGCAAAATCACCGAAAAGCAAAAAGTATATTACCATACAGCAAGTACAAGCTTTTAAATCAGCGAGCCATTGCATTCAAGGATTTAAATATTTTCACTGAGGCTAGGGTTTTTAATGAACTAACAAATGGATACGCAGCTATCTAGGACTGAGTAGGTCAATACCAAGTTGAAGGCGATATTGAGGGAAGCACAGGAAGGAAAGCCGAGGAAAAACAGCTCGTAAGAGAGAGATAGAGAGAGAGGGTATTAGTGTAATAGTCCTAGAAGATTGTCTACCGCTCTCATCCTTCCTACCGCTTCTTACTTTTCTTTTTTTGCAGAAGTAATCTCCGCCACATTGTGATAAAGGCGTACCCCAGCTCAGCCAAACAATAAATAAACTGGATTGGCCGCAAAATGTGAAGTGCATAAAAGGCAATAAAGCAAATTTCCATCATTGCTCCATGGGCTTTTTTACTTTGCTGCAGAGGCCGGGATCATTCGTCAGGCCGGGGATTATCAGGATCGCGAGCGGGAGGGCTCGATGATTTACATTTGCTCTCCCTAAAACTGGGATTATAGCTCAGTCTGAACTTTCGGTATATTAACGTCAATTACCTCCAAATCGTAGTGTAAAATGGAATATGGTCTGTTTGAAACTTTGAAATAAAACCTTGAGTTACCATGTAATGCAAAAGGAGATTCTCTTCAAATTACTGCTCAGCATCTAAAAACTATTTTTTTTCCCCCTGATATAATTTTCTTATTGCAGTGTATCAACAAAAGGCCTTGTAGAAGTGAAAAATTGAATAAGTACAATTAATGTAATGTCTCCTCAATAATGTCACAAGACATTACATTACTGGATCACTATTACATGACTAGCAGTGCACAATGTATTATGCATATTATAAAAGGAACCACTGTTGAAATAATATACTTACCATGTTGTTTTACTTCCCAGAACATCCATGATGCCATGTCGTTAGCAATTTCAAATAGCAAGAAAAAATATGGACCACACACACACACACACACACACACACACACACAACGAATATCATCCTATGATGAAGAGCAAATGTTGTCGTCATAATGTTCTTCATGTTTCAGAGCCAATTGAGAAAAACTGGCAAACCGGGCTAACCTTGACCACACACACACACACACACATTCAATGTTTTGTTTATTTTTTCAGCGAGGTTTTCACGCATTTATAGGAATTTGTGGCTCGTATGTCAAGACGCTTTCAGTTTACTTGTATTTCTGTACAATTCTGTAACCTTTAGCCCATCTTCCAGCTGTGTTGTCTCAGTGGGCAGGCATGTGAAGGTATGTGTCGGGATGAGTGTCCGGGCTGAGCACAGACAGTCCGCTATCTGCGAGTGTGTACGCTGTGTAAGTATGCGTGTGTGTGTGTGTGTGTGTGTGTGTGCGCGCCTCAGACAGTGATAAAAGGCCCTGCTCTCTAGACCTCAGAGTAACCCAGTGATGACAAATAGTTTTCCTCTCTCTTCCTCTCATCACTGCCCTCACCCTTAACTGCGAATTTCATCTGCAAACAACTCGATTCGATGGGCAAATGTTTGCTCAGCTCCGAAAGGGTGTTTAGGCTGAATACTTTTTAAGTATATGTTTGCACAGTTGTTTCTGCTTTCTGTTTTGTTTCTTTAGCTCCCCACTTCGCAGCCCGCGTTCCCTTTCTTTGGGGATTAAAAAAAAAAAAAAAAAGGCAAAAACTAATTAAAATTTTTCCTCTCGGGATACTTCAAGGCCATAATGAAAAAGCAGCGGCTCTATTTTAGGAGTTTAGTCTCTGCGAGGGGAGCAAAGTGTCTTCTCCGCACTCATTCTTACAGCACACTATAGAGCACAGATGGTGTAACTCTCTGTGGAAAAACAGACTTCTGTGGTGCCAATGTTACTGCCTCGCTTTCCAGTGAAGAGGGTTTTTACTGCGCCGGCCTAATAAATATTCAGGATGAACTCATTGAAATGATGCAAACACAAATTAGATGTATTTAATGAGCACTTTGTCCATTGGGGGAGTTTCAGTAGGGCATCACTGAGGTATGAATGGAAACAACAGACCAGAACAATTGCACGGTCTCTCCATCTTTCTATCTCTCTGGTGTCTTTACTGTCTCTTTTTCATACACTCACACACACACACACACATGCACACACACACACACGCACACACACCCAAAGAAAAAAAAACACCTAATATTTTCTGTCAGCAAGATTGTGCATACCCCCAACCTTCACATTATTTATTGCAGTGCGTCTGCAGAGTGTTTGGTGCAAAAGTGTCACTAAATCTCAGCCCTCAAAGTCAAACGTCAGGTAAACCACAGAGAAATAATGTTTATTTTCTCTCTGCCATGGTCCTGTTCATAACCATGCTGTCAGCACACCAGGCGCTCATATATCTCATAACATCCCCTTTTGATCTCTGCAAGTAGCCTTTGAGAAGTGACCGGAAAGAACATTACAGCTTTGCCCTGCAAAGGAGGTGCACGACATGTAAAACACACAATTAATCAGGTCATTTTGTATCCAGAGACCGTCCGAGGTGACCGAACAATTTGGCCTCAAAAATGTTGCAGAGTCCTGCGGTTGGTTAAACGTGAACAAAAATCAGTCTCAACTAACGTGTCGTTTTTAAGAACTTTAACAAAGGCAGCGCAGGAGCCAAGACATAGTAAAATACTGGAGATCGTATAATGTTTTGTTCGAGCAAAAGAAGAATGAGTGCTTCCCATTCTCAATGTTTCACAAGTTGGATATTCTTTCTGTCTTTGTTATGCTTAGTTGGCATCTCTTGTACGGATGACGCTCCCTCATACCGTGGCTTGTAAAAGACATTGCTCTGAGAAGCTGGGTATTTTTGGTTCGCAGCCGGTGAATCAAAGGGTTTCAGTCGGAAATACTTGATGGTCTAAGTGGGAGTAAGTGCAGAGTTTATATGCAAACTGGCACAAGAGACGTCTTTTGTTCTGCAAAACTTGATTTGAATTCCAAAGTAAACATGCTCCTCTCTAGTAAATCGTTTTCTTAAGTGATTTCATCATTTTTGGTCACTCAATCATTTGGATATTTTTGAAATACTTAATAGTGAAAAATTTACAACACTCTTGATTTTTTTTTGTTATTATCCTGCACACTGGCAAGTGTGTAGGACTTTTTCATGCAGCTACTTTACATTTGAAGTCACCGACAAGAAAAGGATGCAGAGCAGATTGTGCAGATAATGTCGGCGGGGCGCTGAATACGTCTGTTGTGCATCAAAATGTATGCATCATGTGAATGTTACTGCTGTTTTACAATATGTAGTTGTGAATGCATTATCATCATGAGAAAGCGAAAGCTTTAAAAGTAATTTTATGATCCCATTATGGTAATTGGGACCCGGCAGATAAGCATGCTTTATTGATTGGTCGGTATTTGCGTGTTTGTGGTGCGGACTGTGTTGAAAAGTCATGCATACCAGTGTCTTGTTTCTGAGCCATGTTTGTTTTCTGCGTTTTATGGACACAGAAGAAATATGGATTTTACTTTTAGAACGCCACGGCTATTCTCTGGCTTTCTTGACTACGATGCTTTTACCCCCTCAACCAACACACCCTATCCTCCCTCCTGACGAACGCTCATAACGCAAATATGGTCTGCTCCGTAATACTCGATTCCTGCATCGTAAATGGAATCGCAAAAACGCATGAAAGCGCAAGAGAGCACAACAGGAACACGGAGGACGGCGGTGGAAAGAAAGAGGGACTGACAGAGGCAAGTTGGTCGATGCAACCATCGCCCTCCCTCCACCGTCATGGATAGTTGTTGCCCCTCTTCAAGATTCACAATGAGGCATTCTCTAATAACAAATCATTTCTTTCAGAGTATACTTTTTAATCTGGCTGTGCTTGACAGGACCCATCCTTTCCGCTGAGGGAGAAGACTACTTAGAGGCCAGGCCAATAAGGCCCAGCAGCCCTGTGGCCTGACTGGGGTGATTTGTCAGGTCCCTCTGCCGCGCCTGTGGTGGTCATACCAATGGATTTATCCCAAGGTAAATGGAGATAGCCCTAGCTGGCCGCAGGTCCGGCACTCTGATTACAAAACCTCTCCTCCAGTTGCATTGATAGATGTTGCTTGTGTTTATCTATTTACAATGCCACTAAATCTGTGAATGCAACGTAACACGGGGGAGAGGGGCTACAACTCTGGGGGCTGAGCGAGAGAGGGAGCAAGTCCTGCATACTTTGATTTATGCTATGCTATGCAGAGCAATAGAGAGATACAACAGATGAAGGGTCTGGGATGAAACAGCTAGGTAGGGCGGAGGTTGTGATTTTGCATTGGGGTCAGAAAGGTGCTAGAATGAATCTCATGCATTTTCCCCACACCAGGTGCTGTCCGCCATGCTATAAGAATAACAAACACACAGCAAAAGGAATGAGGGGGGCTTGTCGGGAACACACCGGAGAGTACGATGTACTTTCAGGACGCCAAGGTAAAGCCAGTTGGAAATGCACGAGGTGAACAGCGATCCGGCATCAATGGTAAAGAGTAATCCCAGCCAGAAACAATCACTGGGACACATCTGGTTCGGACAGCCTCCTCAATCCTATCTCCATCCAGCTGTCCTAAACCACCTCCGCTCCACAGCCATGTACCAAAGACCATTTTATAGTTTCTGTCTGTGATAAAAACAAACTGATTAAAAAAAAAAATCATTTCAATTGTTTGCAATAGCTCTGTCTGGTGAAGGTTTGGACATGAATTTATTTCCGGAGAGAACGGTGAACGCCATGAATCCGATATTACCTGCGTTGAAGGAGCAGGACAGCGAACAACAAAAAAAATAAAAACATGGTCTATGTGTAAATGTTTGCATGTATCTGTGTTTGGCTTAAACCTTTTCCATGGTACTATCTTACAATGTTGTTTTCCTTGTAAATGCTCAAAAATTCAGCTTTCACACAGACACCGGTAATTCTAGAGCAAATATCTACACAGAGATTTCATAATCTCTATCAGATGAAACAGACCCGTGCACCATCTGGTAGCATGACTGCCAGAGGATGGCGGGATTCCCTCAAACCTAAACCTCTAGTTCAATGATAGATCTTTGATCACTTGTGAGAAAGGAATAAATAGATAGTAATTAAAAAATCATAATCGGGTGTCCACATCCTGACCCACCTGAAGAACTCAAAATCATTAACAAAAGGCCAAAAAAGCTTATTCGACAATGCCAAATGCGGCTTCTTAACATTTTTATCTGGGAAGAAGAAATTCAGGAAAAAATCCACAATGTCCCAGTCCCCTCACAGATCCACGCATGTAAACAACATTCCTTTTGCAAGAAGTGGTAAAACAGGGCTGCACCTCTGGCCCTTGTGATCTATAGTCTCGAACTGGCACACTTGTTTTCTTGAAGTCTCTCAAGGTTATGTAAGGGTAGGAACAAGAACAGCTCCGCCTTGATAGCAATCCAAATATCATCAACCATCTTCTGACGAAGACCAAAGTCAGCAACATTCAGTATCCCTGGCCAGCATAGTCTGGCGGGGAAAAAAAATCCACAACTTTTGTCCCTGCAGGTTTGGAAAATGCTGAAGGGGAATGTAAATAATACAAACACTGCCTCATGGTCAACTGAGGGAGTTAAAGTACATTCATGGCAAGCGGTCTCCATTTACATATTTCATCACTTTGTGATTTCAAAGCACTTTACACTGGATTGTATGAGCAATGTCAATAAGTGATTAAAAATACAAAAAGCGCTATCACTCCAATCAAGCATTAAAAGTCTTGAAGTGTTCAAAATGCATGTGGGGCGTGTGGAAGTGTTTTTTTCTTCCGAAGATAATCTGGAAAGGCCAGCAAACCTTCTACCTTAAATAAGTGTTCTTGCTAGTCGCCGGGTCACGTTCAATGCTAACTCACAAGCTGCGGGCTAATCCATCACATTATTTGATAATCATTTGGCAGACGCTTTATCCAAAGCGACTCACAAAAAGTGCAATTCAGAAGGTGTCTGAAGAAGTCAGACCAACCAAATAGCCATCTCAGAACCATAGACTTCCATACATTCATTTAATCTTTTTTTTTGTTTGTTTGTTTTTTTCCTGAGGGAATATGGGGCTTATTAGTAGGGTACTAGCTGCAAGCTAACCCGTTAGCTGCGGGCTAACCCATTAGCTGAAAGCTAACCCACTAGCTGTGGGTTAGCTGACCAAAAGTTAGCTTTAACATCAGGTAAAAAAATGTACTTTTGTTTATGAAGTCTGAATTTTTTTGCAAATAAACAACATACATTGAAACCGTGGGAGGGGAAAAAACGTCCTCCATTTTAGCAAGTTTTAACACGCCATAACACCGATTCCCCTGAAACCAATGTGTACATTAAAATAATAGCGCTAACAGAGAAGTTCTTCATCAGTCAGCAAGCTCATCCAACCAACCCAGGTTCCACCAGCTTTACTGCTAAATCCACAGACACCCAACTTGCTCCAGCATCCTATATAATACACGCCCACATACCCCAACAACCCCCCCTTACTCCTCTTGCCACAACCTCTTGCAAAGCTTATGTATGGCACTCTCATTGTTTCCTCTGCCTATTGAGGAAAAGATAACTGTGGGTTGTGAGAGCACTGAGTGATTATACATCAGTAAAATCATAGGGGGTATATATCACTGCCACTGGGACACACCCAAACGAATGAATTGGGTCAAATGAGAGCAGTGCATCGGGCCGGGCGCTTTGACAGTTACTAATGCACCTCCCATGGCCGCTAATAGGAGTGTACAAATTGCAAGGGGTTTGTAAACTTTGGTTTGGGGCAGGGTTACCCAACACTTGCGAGCGGCTTCCGTGGTGGTGGTGGTGGTGGCGGCGGCGGCGGTGTTGTTGTTGTTGTAGGTAGGTGACTAAATCAACAGAGGTGCAAGATAAAGGGGCTGGACTCTATTGAAACGAAGGGGAGGGACGTTCCCTCTGTTGGCATCAAACGCATCCAGAAGACTGTGAGAGGAGATCAGACAGAGAGGAGAGAGGACGCTGAGCAACAGACAAAGCAGGACACACACTCTTTAGATAAGCGTCAATAAAAGACCGATTGGACACGAGTTGGAAAATGGATCCTCTCGCAAAACCCCCTTTCGTATCTCTCTTTTTTTATCATATATGTAAAATCGACATTTTAATTCTGAACTCTGCATTATTCCAGTTGTTGTCAAGTTATTTTGCACATATATGATGGTGTGTTAATGATAATCTCTCTCATTCTGGCACATTAAATTTACTGCAAGTGTCCTCATGCAACAGTCAATATATATGTACTTATGTTTGATTGAAAAAGGGTCCTTGACTGAAGTTAAATTTGCTTTGCAAAATGTACACCACATATTTATATCCAAGGAAGGATATTTATATATCCTTCCTGAATAAACTTTAATTTGATGGTCCTCTGAAGTACCCTTGGAGGATTTCTACCCAAAATAAATAAATGAATGAATGAATAATTCCAGAAGTGGCTAATAACATATATTATATGTTATTATATATCATATATCTATATATCATATGTTATAATAACACATGATTACAGTTTTACTTTGCGTTTATTTTATTGATGTTTTCTGAGGTTGAAGATTGTGCTTTTGAACATAATGTGAACAGAACATTATATGTAACAAGCTAATCAGCGAGTTAATGAGATATGTGTATAGTTCATAGCTCTGTATATTAAGGTTATAAAAGAGATCGCGAGAGCCAAAGGATGGAATCTCACATGCTGCTCCCTGATCCTGCGCTGCCACTCACTTTGCCCTCCACCGGACTTGTTATTCTATCACACTACAACACCAGTGAGCACGGGCAAGTCCAGCATGACGTACCCTTTTCGCAAAATACCGCAGCTAACGGAGCCACGGGTTACGATTTGTGTCTTCATTGCTATTGGATGAACATATAGTACACTGACCGACTGAAAAAACTGCCAATAGAATCAATTGTCTAATGCATGCACAGGAAAACCTCACCAAAATTAATTTATTTGCATAACGTTGAATAGTTGGACACCATCCTTTCGACTAATTTATTGAATTGAGTTTGCCATGCGGTTACTGGACAAGCGTTTCAAACTATAAAGAATAGAAGCCGACTAAAAGTAGCGAACACAAATAAACACCGTGAATGCGTACAATTGCTCAACAGCTGTGATGAGCGACAGATCTGCTTGTTTGTATAACGGAGTGTGTACGGGGTAAAGAAAGGTATTCAGAGTCACACCTGTCTGCTGCAGTTTGCACTGGGGCGAGGGGAAGTACAACAAGCATGCACTGTCTCTACATGCCTGTGCACCTGGAGAGAGTGACGCGGTGGCTGCATGTACATAGAATAAATCCGCATAGAGAGGGAACTCGCTGTGAGGTGCTGCTGTTTCCGAGCACCCTTAGCAGCCATTTTTGAGTGTATTACACCAAAAATAGAATCCCTGTTCTGATGATGTATCGCCTGATCATCAGTAGCAGATGCACCGTTTCGTTGTTTAAATTAGAATGGCTGACAAACACATTTCAACATTACCGTTTGGTTCCAAAGCAAATAGTACACAGTTAATAATATTCACGTTCAACATGGAATTCATCTGAATATATAAGCCATCTATATATTCACAATATCACAAAAACATTGGAAAATGATTGCCTTATGACGTGAAAATAAAGCATTTTTGTCTTAAATTAGTCAAGAGCTCAGCCAACTTGACCAGTAGAAAAATATCTTGTAGGATGCATTGCAGGCAGCTGAAGTACAACAATGACCGGGTTTCATGTCATTTTAAATTTGTGGCTGACGAAATGCTTTCCTTATTCCTGTAGTAATTGGAGATGACGTCACTCCTATGATGACCGATAACGCGGTAACATGTAGAGAACCCGCTCTCTGGTCTCGATAGCGCTTGCCCTTTCATTTGATGTGGGATGGGCTGCATCCACCATAGGTTGGGTCAAGAATGTGAAGCGAGAGCAGGAAGGGCTCTTTCTGTTCACTCGGACTCTATGTTCAGCTATGTACCAGTGTGGTGCGACTTGGCCTCTGGCTGGACTGTAGCCCCGCACTCTGAAGCCTTTTGTGTGGATGTGTGTTTGTGTATGTTTGTCTGTGTATGAAGCTGTGACCTTAGATATGTAGAACACCTGTGTCCACTAAGAATTTCATCCACTGAATACCTGCCGCAGCTAAACCTCTCTTTTGTACGTCGCCCTCAACCCACCCCGACATACACCGATACCGCTGACACTTTGTGGGAATTTACATTAGTTGTTGCAGTTATGGGCATTCATAATAACAACTATTTATATTTACCTAATGCTTATTTGTATTGTGTTATTTATCAAATAGCAGCTTCCACACAGATACATTTAACTGTATTCATTCAAAACAAATGGATTCATGCCTATCGTTCAAATAACCATCTCGTAAACAGGCAGTGATTGCAAACAATACTTCCTAATGCATGAATGCTCATAAATGGTAACTAGTAGTAAAATGATATGCACACATACCTGTGAGTAACCCATAAAAACATCTACAATTTGAAGAAAAACTGTAACCCGCATTTAGTGACGTATGGCTCACACGCACTGGTCACACAATATACGTGAATGTTCACTCTACAACACACTCCCTGCCCATGGTCTGGGAACTCAGGCACACAAAAACACACACATTCTTTCCGTCTGCAGGATTATGACATGTTATTAATTGCCACCATTATCAGCGACAGCTTGCCCGGGAACTGGGCCCTTCTCTGGGGGCATGAGGCCCAGCGTTGCAGAATAAGAAAAAAAAGAAGAAGAAGAAGAGTGTGACCAGAAGAAACAGAGACACTGTGAGGAAAAGGGCACATTGAAAGTGTGTGACTGATGGATGGAAGGAACGAGGAAAGAGAGAGCGGTGGAGAAGAGAGACGGAGACAGTGGGAGTGTAATGCGTCACGCGGTGCGATGCAATACTCTGCCCAAAAGGGATTGTGGGATTGTGAATAATTTATCAGAAAACATTTTTCTTGGTCCTTTCCACAGACCCACAAATCCTCCCTGAGCTCTCTTTAGGTAGGGCTGGAGATAATGGTCTGTGTGTGGGGATGCCTGTGTGTGTTTGTGAACATCTGTGCCTGGAAGACGGTCACAATGTCTGGCTCATTCTCATATGTGGTGAGATAAATGGTCACGCGTGGCACCGTTCAGACGTGATTCCGGGATGCATATAGAGGGCTGAACTCGTGCACGAAAGTACACGCAGGCTGAAGCGGTGTGACACGAGGCAGTGACGAGCCGGTCTCATGAAGCCTGTTTGTGTCCGGCAAAATGTTGTCGAGCAGCGGCTAACGCTTGATTACAAAGCTTCCTCTGTTCACATTTTATGAAAGCAATGAAGATCATTTTTCAAAAACAAAGATATCATCAAAATCTCACCGTTGAATCGGCGACACCCCGTCACATGTTCCCCGGCTCGTCTGGATCTCTCCTCACGTCGAGGGTGTTGGAGAGAAATTGATTAGAGAGAGTTTGAAAGAGAATTTGATTGTCAACAGCGTCCTGGCATCAACTCCCCCGGCCCATTCATCTGTAGCGGCAGGGAAAACAGTTACGTGAACTGTCACACCCAACTCTACTGTTAATTTAAGGTAATTAGCGAGGGAGCGATTCCCAATACATCATGGTGCAACTGGCAGACTCCACAATATTTCACAGCCAATCTGTTACCTTTGCAGCCCCGCCTTCTCCCTCCCTCTGTTTCTCCTATTACCGATCCAGTAACTACACATGCAAACACACATCCTGGCCGTGACAAACATCCGAGCGCTCACCGAGACCGGCTGACGTTCTCGGACAAGTTACTCAAGATAGTTCCGCCGCAATATGTTACCTTCCTGACAGTGTGCTGGCAAGCTGCTGCACCTTTGCTGTTTGTATTGCCGTGATTCGTATGGCCGCAGTAACGTTGTAATATTTTGTGTATTGTGAGGAGACGGAGTCTTGGCGTGCAGTGCATAGCAAGCCCGGCTCAAGCATGATTGATCGATGCCGCTTGGGCTAAAAATGGGGTGTAAATAGCGAGTGCGAGACCACGCTCCTAAAGATTGGGGATTCGTTTGAATAAAAAAAAAAAAACTTAGGCTAACGCGAACAGGAACGGCATCTTAATTCATTACAAGTGTGACGCTGTCACCCTGTCAGCTGAGGAAAAAGGGGATGACCTTCTTTGAGTTTTTGTTTACAATTAACAGGCAATTTGTTGTTTGAGATAAGATGACCTTTATTGATCCTCATAGGGGAAATTCCTTTGTCACAGCAGCACTACAGTTATAATGTCAAAGAACTGGAAATAAATATGAATATAAATAGGCAGAAGACCGAAGATAGCAAAAAAAATTATCATCCGAGGGACAAAAATGAACACAACTGGAACTAAACAACAATATGAATAGAGTGACCAAAATACATAGCAAATGTTAAGGTTCTGTCCATGAAGGAATGATGGCGTGTTTTTATCTTTTTAGAAGCCGCTTGCATATGGAGAAGTAGCCGAGGAAAATAAGAGACGCAAATTGTTTCGGTGGTAAATGAGAGTGGCGCAGTTCCAGTTTGAGCAAATACTCATATTCTGTCCGTGAATCCCCACAAGAGGAATTCTAAAATCGAATAATTCATCGAATGCGAGTCACAAAAGCATCCTAATAGAGGTTCGCGAATTCCGCATTTTAGAATGGCCAGATCGTATCTCGGAGTCTGGAGGGTTTCAGACTGTGAGACGAGCCTCCGTCACAGACGGAGCAGCTGGGGAGGTGTGAGAATATTTTAGCTCGCTGCACCACATCAATCTCTCAGTGGCTCTGCACCCACACATCCATGCACATACTTGCCCCCCATGTATACACCTGCCATGTTCCATATAAGATAATATGTTGTAATCATTTAATGGATGATCGCTGGGACTTTTATCAATTAAACGACTGGCATGAGCGGGGGTTACAGTGACCCCCAAAATCTGTACCATTATTACACTCCGCACCTCAGAACTCTCATGCAGAACATGTTATTCGTTATGATTGACAGCTGTCAGCTCCTGCATGACAGGATTTGTGAACTCCTGAGAAAATTTGAAAATCTTTTTTTTTTTAATATTTTTGCTGAGGAATTACAAAATGACAGAGCCAAGAGGGAGATATTTTGACAATGCCTTTCATTCAGCTGTTTAAAAAGTGACACTTTCATGAGGAACAGACATTTGCGCGATTAGCACACAGTGAGCGGGATGTAAATCCACTCGTCTTTTACGTGTCCATTCAACTCCCGTTAAAATGGAATAACTTATTGTGGATAAGAATCTACAAATTTGGGATTCACGCATGTAAAACTACCCTAAAAAGCAGGAAACTAGCTCTTCGTACAAAGTCAGTGATCGGGAACCCTGCCACCCCCTAACAAACGAGTGGCCTGTCATCTGCCAGGCTGAAAAGCTGGCGCTGCCTTTGACATCGGTTTATTTTTGGTTTCATTTAAATGTAGTTTTTAAATCAACTTTAATTTCAGTGGAATCGAGACTAGGGGGGGACCAGACTGCCGTCGGGTCGGCAGCTATCTTCATCTGTTCTTACTACGGTCTCACTTAGCAGCTCCTCTGCCTTTCTTTTTTTGTCTTTGCAAAAATGTGAATGGATCACGTCGGCGTGTTGCTAGGCAACATGGAGGCACGTTTACACCGGGATTCAGGTGCTTGTCGCGTGGTTGGCTTCTTCCTACGTCCCTCCTGTTGGTTCGCTCTCTTCCTTTTTTCCTCTCTCGGTTCTACCTTTTCTTTTCTCCCCCGCCGTCCTTCCCGCGCTCCCATTTTCTCTGCCTTCTCTGACTGCACGGTGGAGATTTCTGTGCCTGGGAGACGTGCAGAGCTTGGAGCCAGCGGGAGCAGCAGCAGCCGTGAGCATTTATCAAAGCTGCGCTCCGTAATGACCACTCAGCAGTGGGGAAATTGAGCTGACCCCGAGGCCAAAGCTGTTAGAGGGGACTGGTGGGAAGGCCAGCGAGGTCAGGCCATCCTTGTCCCACCCACTTAGTGGGCAGTTAGCGCTGAACCATTAGTTTACTATTTGGAGGCCTCGCAATGATCCCTTCTGCCATACACACAAACATGGACACACTCCGATTCACACACAACGTGGACTTCAGCCCCATCGCCTAATCTCCAGCACTCCAATGTTTATGTGACACAAGTTGTAGGAGGAAAAGAGTCAAAGAAACTGACGAGATAAACTTTGTTGGTTGCCAGTAAATGCTTGGACTATCAAGAACTATTTCTCTGTTGTTGCACTGAAAACAGGTCAAAACAATGCGGCCGAATGAAATGTAGGTTTCTTTTACATTTTCTCTTAAGGGGTTGGGATTTCCGCGACAATGGGAGAGACAACTGGGATTCCAAGGATGAAATCGAAAACCGCTGCAATTCCGTCTAACTCGTCGTCAGGACAACCGTGGAACCGGTACTTTAACTCGTCGGTTTCATCTTGACGGACCGACATGAGCAGGGTGACACAGTTACAGTCACGATATGCTGAAATCACTTGATAGACAAGGTCTATTCGCATGTACCAAAGCATAAAACTTCAAATGCTAACAAAAGAGAAGTTTTGTTTCTGACTCGGCTACTTTATTCTTATAACGCTTTACTGACGACGAATACATCACATTAACCAATTCTTTTCCTATCCTTATCAGCTGATAACAAACTGTAACTGACTCCTAATTCTTTGTTGTGGGTTCATATTTGGGCATACCTAATAATCGGTCATTATCAAATGTTGGATACGCGCAGAGTAAATTGAAGTCTGTCCTCTGGGGCCGTCGTGATTGTTAGATGTAGATCATTCCCCGGTTGTGTTGGTTTCTGTCACAGAACCGCTGAATCCAAGGCAGTTTTTGAGAGTCCTGTGCTCAGTGTTTGATTGCATGTCCATCTTTGTTAGTAGCCCACTGAGACGGGACTCCTATTTTTTTTCCCCCCAGACCATCATCCGTCTAACAGCACACTTGTCCTCATATTCCAAACGAGACTATCTTTCAGGTCCGAAATTGAAATGAAATGAAATAGAAATCTTTATTTATTTTAAAAACTGCAAAATGACGGAAATGTCTTTGTGCAACGGCTAATCATCTGTAGAACCGCATCTGACCTTGTGTCTTTGCAGACACAGTGGAGGCAGAGTTTGTTGGAGGCGGCATTGAGACAAATCGCTGGTTCTTGTTAGCACTATTTAACTCCGCTATTTCTTCAGGCACTTGCTGACAACAGCCAGGGGGCCTCTGCTGGGCAAAAATACACAGGGGAGCCGCACAGAGACAATCAATATGGACACAGATGGGAAGAGAGGTGGGGGTAGGAAAAAGAGCAAGAATAGTCATTTTTGCTTCAGAGGCACTCCCTTGAAAGCCATGAAATAAAAATCTGAACTTTAAAATTGATAAGGATTGATTTCGCTGACACAAGATCATAACATACACCCCTTCAGAGACTGGCAGCGTTAGGGCCTTACAGATGCCTGGTGCGTAAAGGAGAATAGCTTGGACGTAAATCTGACTACTGAACAGCAATTAGCCTTTTACTGGGGAAAAGATATGGAGAATCTTTACTGTTTTATCAAATGGCATTAGGCACGCTCCAGGCCCAGAGGTTTCTGGGGGAAGACAAATGCTAGAATAAACTTGTTTAGACAGATGGATTGGATGAAATTCCTCACAAAGTTCACTATTTTCCCTCAAAGATCCATATAGATCACTTGCAAATGGTTAGTTCATTACCCGGCTTCTATTAAATGTCACACAGTGTTTGAGCAGTAAGTATGGCCACAAGCTCACCTCAGATGACATTTTCAATGATGTAGCATTCTTTCATTTTCACTTTGAACTGCTCGAGTGCCGGGTTTAGGCCTACTGATAAAAATCAAAGTATAGAGATTATATTTGTATATATCAAGGTAGAAAAAAAATCTAGGTATTCCTACCCATGACCATTTATCGTGTCAACAGACCTTTGAACCCCCAGGGCTTTTTTCAGGGGAATAATCCATTTCATTGGAAGATGTCATTGCTTTGCTACTTAATGCAACCAAACAAGATCTTTTGCTGAAAATTAAACCATACGCAACCCATTGATTTGATGATAAATCAATTCATTGTAACTGTAACTGACCGCTCCTCTTCAAGTCTAAAAGTTACATGATGCTATGGTTTTACTTTAAAAAAAATATCTGCCGTAATTTGGTGTTATTTTTTTCAAAGGTGGATCCCCTGCCGGTTAAAAGGTGCCCTACGAACCTGCTGTAAATGATCAATTGTGAAAATAGGGAGATAAAAGAAATAACAGTCAATTTCAGATTGGCTGCATGCAACACGAGTGATTGTAACAATTTCTGCAAGAACTACTTTGATTATTAGTTTTTAGTGATATTTTCCAATGTACAACACGTCATTGTAACACTCACATGTCATTATTTCTATTTTCTGATGTGAATTCCCAAGATGAGATGTAGCTTGACTCATACAAAGAGGCCAGATTCATGCCATTGTCGTGAATAAGCGGTCGGCGTTCTTCCAACGGATGCAAACATGGATGCTCTGGAAAAATAGATAACCACCCAGAGTGCAAATAATTTAACTCTCAAATGAGCATCGTGGAGCCGAGACGGTGATTAGGTTGAAGTCGAAAGTCTCGGCTGCTAATTGGAATGAGCGATTGTGCAGAATGAACAGGGAGGTCTTGATCAAAGCTAACATTGGTAGCTAACATAGTACTGTATGCATGTGAGCAGATGGTGAGTAATAAATCCTCGCCTGCGCCCTGACACATATTAGCATTGAGTTAGCGGCCCACAGCTTGCCCGCCATTTAGGTAATATCTCCTTCAGATCACTTTGGAAATGGTGATGAAGTGAGTTGGTGGGATTTTAATGTGTTTCACTCATGAATTGTGCCTTGTTACCAGGGTGTCTGGCTGTGCAGCGTAGCGTTGCCTTTTCCAGCGGTTCGAGACAGCGTGCGTTAACAAATACACTCATCGCCGTCTGGTTAGCTGTAAAAAGATTTTTTTTTAAATCGTGTAACGATATGATTTAAATCAAATGAACCATTTGACAATATCCTCAGTTGGTATTGTCTGTGTTTGGTAAAAGCACTTAGTGAATAGATATTACATTACAATTAAAAACCCTTGTAAATGGTTCCGTCACACGCATGCTGAATGCATCATAAATTTGACCCCAAGATACATTAAAAATTAGAGCCAAAATGACCCAGTGGTGTATTCAGCTGAGTAATTGGAAAGTTTGCTTTCTGCCCGCCTCCTGAATCAGCGTCAGAAAAATAGAAAAGTCCAAGAGTCGGTCGTCGACACAAACCGACACATGGAAGCTCGGCTCGGCTCGGTATTTCAGATGATTCTGTCGGTTCCAACGCTGAGTGTTAGCGGTAAAAGCCAAACCAACTGCAAAGGTCAGCAGCTGCATCTCTTCATGTAACTCGAAGAGGCTGTTCCTGAACACACCGTGCGGACTTCGACACGCGGAAAATTAGCACGGATGTCGCGTTCTTGCCCAACAAGACGTAATACTATGTACCAGCAGGGGGTGGGAGTGCGCATTGTGCATTTATTGTGCTAAAGCCATGTTGCGAATCCGCAAGGACAATGTTAAGTGACATGTGAAATCACCAGCCAACGTGCAAATTCTGGAACACTATCCAAAAAAAAAAACAACCTCTCTGCACTGTCCACGTTGTGTTTGTATTAAAATCAGACATGCTTCCATAGTGTTGCCAATAAGGGACTTTGATTTATAGGTCTGAAGTCGTATGTGATTATTGTGACTGTCTGTATTTAAATAGAGCACTGTGGCGCCGTGAGCCGCAGCGTTTTCATGACGAGAATGAGATCTTGATATAAATGGTTGGAAGTGTGATTCATGAAACTGCATACTGTCCGAGCAGCCCTGCTTTCATTCCTGGCATTGTCAGGGAGTTGTTAAGTGCTGCAGCTACACGACGAAGACAAACTAATGAAACCTCACTGCGCTGTATCCTCTGTCAGCCCGATCTCCAATGCTAACAGGGTCGGAATAAAACATATGACGATAGCTTAAGTTTCACCGCAAACCCTGACACTGAACAGCGTCGAGCCAATTTCTCAAAACTCCCACTCTTTCTGAGAAGGATATTCGTAGTCCAACAGGTGCGCCGCGTGTTCTTGCACCAGGGGGGCTGGAAGTTTGCCCCTTCCAACATGACATGAACGCTTCAGCCAACATGACTAACCTGTTTCTTTTAACGGGGCTAAAGTGTGACTCGGTGCCGCCTCCCGTGTGTACACAGGGTTACAAAACGCTTTAAATGTCTGAAAGCGTTACCATGTGAACCTGCCTTAACTTTTTTCAAAGTATTTCTGGAATAGCTTTATCTTTTCTTATCATGTCATGTTGTTTCAAGGGTGAGCTATTTAGAATAGAACAGAATAGAATATTCCTCAAAACGTCCCACAGTGGGGAAATTTCAATCGAACAAAAAAGTAATCAAAAATAGAAAACTAAAAATAACAATATATATAAAGCGTATAAAATTTGTTGAAAAAATTGCAACTCAACGACAACAATGCAAAGTGCAAACAACAACGTTTGCAGTCGTGCAAGTAATAATTAAATTTAGAAATTAAACTTAATTAAATAATTTAATTTGTTGCAAGTAATAAATAAATAAATAAATAAATAAATAAATAAATATATAAACAAATAAACAAATAAACAAATAAATAGATAATATGAAAATTGAACCAGTGAGGGAAAAAAAATCCTAATACTTTGCATGAAAGGGATGAGGGCAAGTATGCACTCATGCCCATGCATGCATTGCAACACACTCAAGACACGCTGTAAACTAACTTAGTGACATATACACACTGACAGACGGAGTGAATGACCCCCTCTGCAGCATGGATTGGGTTGCAGTCTGTGAGCTGATAGTGAAAGGGCAACAGCGGTGAGAGTGAGCGAAACACTGAGCGTAAACTCTGTGTGTGTGTGTGTGTGTGTTTGTGTGCGAGCCCGTGCGTGCATGAGAGCATGATGTTTGCGGGGTTAATTGTGGTTCAACTGTGGGGAACAGCTGAGAGAGCTCATGTATAGCACAGAAGAACAAGCATGGTGACAAGCAACTTGACAACACAACCTGTTTTATGGTGACATGTGTCTCAGTGTGTGTGTGTGTGTTGAGGCAGAGGGAGAGAGAGAACAAGTGAAAGGGGTGGGTGGGGGTGTTAGAAAGAAAGAGTGAAGAGTGTGCCAAAGAAAGGCAGGTGAGCGCTGAAGTGTCTTCTTGCCCACCCAACGTGTTCACACGCCTCCTTCAAGAATAGCCGAGAGTTGTGGTAAGCAATTTCTGCAGGGGGGCACCGACGGGGTCGGGGGGCGGACGAGTGTGTTAACTATGAGCTCCATGTGTGAGTGTGTGTGTGTGTGTGTGTGTGCATTGGAGTTAAAGAAGCTCAGTAGAAGAAAGCCAAAGAAGCCAGTTGACTACCCTTCACCTGTCACCCAAAGTACCAACAGGAAAGGATCTGTGAAAGATCTCACACTGTTTCTTGTTACCCGTGTGGCTCAGCAGGGATGACAGCAGTCAAGGTGTGCTATACTTTACACCGGGTTGCAAAATAAGTATTTACCGGGCTTTGTGTGTGGCTCCGCTTAGGTTGCAGCTGTGTGTGTTTGTGTGTGTTCTTGATGCATAAGCACAGGGTTCAAATCATCAAAGCAGCTCTCCTTGGCTCAGTTTTCAGTAAGCAGCTAAAGGTTAGACTTATGTGTTGCTACTTACAGTAACACGCGGTGACTTCTTTACACCGTATCATTACCACTACAGCACCCACTTGTCAATCACCCACATCCAGTGAAGTGGGTCATTTCTAAACGAGAGACGCGCCGTTTCAAAAAGCAATTCATCGATATCGAAATGAAAAAGATCCCGTCATTCAAGTGTTTTTGGATGTCCGTATGACTAAATGTGATATAGAAAGTGTTATGTCTATTGTGTCAAACGATCAAATCTACATTTGTCAAACGACACAAGAGGAGAAAAATGAGATTGTGTCATTTAAGATAAGATAATACTTTATTGATCCCCATAGGGGAAAATGTGTTTGTCACAGGAACGCAACAATAATATCAATAAAAATATAAATAGAAGAGACAATCAAAAGGACATAGACAATAACAAGGATAGGAACAGATAACAGAATGACAACAAGGATTTACTTTTTGTAGTCCCCGCGTTGTCGTACGTTTAGTTTAACCAGGAGACAAAGGACCGGAACGGAGCTTTTGGGGATTAAAGTTAAGAGGCAGATTTGGATAACCTTTTGCAGCTTTCAGTGCTCAAGAAACAAATAGTAAGTCAGCTTACTCGAAACAAACTCTTGTGGCTAAAATGGGCTAATTGCCCTCTCTGGGGTCACCTGCCATGGGTTAAGGAATGCGGACTGTCAGTGAGTTTCAGACATTTTTAGCCCTCGCTGATGTGACGGGAGGTGAAAGTTCCCCGCGGTCCCGTGTGTTTTCAGGGCACGCTCAGCTACGCGAACAACACGTTCGAGCTTCATCTGCCGAGCTGTTTTTATCTGCTCACGAACAACTGTAACTGTAACACCGCCTCTTTGGGAAATCAACTCATTAGCAGCGATCATCTTTGTAAGAGGAGAAGACAGAGAGAGAGGTTCAAATCAATTTACCAAAATAAATCCCCCGTTGAGATTTTTGGACGGCGGAGTCCTGTACGACTTGAGGCGCTGGTTGTATCTAGTGTTCGCAAACAGCTTTTTAGGAAACTTTGGGCAGCGGATGTGATCCGAAAACTTCAATATCTTGCAGTTTCACACGCTCGTTTTACGAAGTGCAAACAATTCCATTGTCTAAAACGCACACACAGAAAAGTGCAAAGCATTTGTATACTTGCACGCGAAGGTGGGAAAATACCACGCTTTTAGATTAATGACCTCAGTTGAAACAATTATCCATTTTGTCGGTATGTCAGAGATGTTTACCACGACGTCGATCGATACGATAGGATATCAATATGCCCGAGTATCATTATAACCAGTAATAGTTTACGCCGGTGAGTCGTCTGAAATATATTCTGACGGCGCGGCAACTGTCGTGGACCGAATTCAAACCGACATCCTCGTGGTATGTGTCTCAGCATGCTAAGCCTCCAGGACGCCAGATCTGGTCTTTGAAGCCATCGTGGGTTTCCTGAGGCCAACAGCAGCAGTAGCCTGGGGGGTATCAGATGTGTTAGTGCTACCCTACTAATATGATAAGTGGGCTAATGCTCTCACTAGCTGTTTGCAACTCATCTCAATTTAACATCTTTAATAATTTCACAGGAAATTTGAATGCTGTATGGCTGCTGATGGAGTAAAGACGCATGCACGCCTGTGTGTGTGTGTGTGTGTGTGTGCGTGTGTGCGTGTGTGTGCGGGGTTGGTGCAGAGCAGTGTGAGTATGTGCTGGTAATGAGGAGCGGGAGTGGAAGCAATGTAAGACGCTGGCTAAGTCTTATGGAACATCAGTTGACACTAGAAAAATACAGCTGCCGATAAATCTCCGACAACAGTCCCGGACTCAAGTTTCGCCGCATGATTTATCGGAGTTGTTCCTTTTAGACTTGCCATTTGGAAGCTATAATCTCTGTAGGTCATTTGTTGAACTTATTTTTTAAATTTAATACCACGTAAAGCACAACTAATAGTGAGAAGAAAACTTGGCCTTTCCAAAGATGAAATGAGCTGTATGCCATTTATCTGGTCTCTTTTTCCACCCTGAGCCATTATTTCTTTGTCGAGCCTAACAGTTGTGTCAAATGATCAATGATTAAGTTTGGATGTTTATATTTAATCGCTGATGCGCCCAGCCGTTGCTCTAAAATGTCAGGTGTCTGTTCAAAACCGGTGCTAATTGGAAAATGTGTGTTTTAAGGTGAAAGCCATTACTCTCATTCCATCTGCATTGATCTGCAATTCCAATGCTGATTAGATCTGCCTCCCTCAAGTGGCCCAGGAGGGATCTATTGAGACACACTGCTTGCTTTCTCTGATAAATACAACCATTTAATAAAATGTAATACTAGCGTACGTCTTTATGGCTCAGTGTGATGTTACATCCGTGCCACGCAAACCATGTCTGTGGTTGTCCTCTGATCAGGGATTTTTTTTTTTCTTTCTTATAAAGAAAACAGATTTTATTTTGCGTCAGTGATATCGACCCATCCTAAAATAAAACATATCACATTGAGTCGCCACCCTTAATATCCTCGATCTAACATCCAGTGTAACAAATTTCCGTGAAGATTTGGTTTTTAGAAAGCAATCAGGCCGGTGCGGTTGCTAGGAATCTGCGTTAAGTTAAAGCCGACTCCGAACCCTAAGTGCACGCCAAGAAACATAGTATATTACGAATAGATGCTTTAAAGATGAGCGGAGCTTGAATTTTAAACAACCGTTTCTAAGTGTCACCTCTGCATGCGACCGTTGGAATTGCCGATATTTCCTTTGAACGGGTGAGCGCGACCCACCATGTAGCGCTTTGAAGCCGCAAGCTTTGCACGTTAAGTTGAAACCGTTTGCCGTTAAAGAGCGTTCAGCGTGTGGCTGGATCTGAAACTGAACCGGAGCTCATCGCGGTGTGTGCGGACTTACGATGCTTCTCTTTGTACGTCGAAAAAGCAATGAAGGACTAATTGCAGGCGTGCAATTCAAGTTGAAAAAAGGCAAACAAAAATGAACGGCCTCCCTCCCCCGGCCTCCGTTATCGTGCGTGCCGAAATCAACCGATGCCTGGGCGCTCGCGCAGCGCAGTTCGATAACCGAACACGATACTCAGCGAAAGGGAGAGCGAGGCCCCCAACTTACAGGCAGAAAGTATGTTTTGTCCCAACTTCATATGTTTTGGTTTAGTAAGCAGCTGAGCATTGATCATTGTCATTAAAAAATTGTTTTTAATTGCAAGCCAACCCGATATTGCTGGCGCTGTGAATATGACCCGATTCCTTGGCTGACGCCCGTATCTGCATCTGGCCGAGGAGCAGAGATTTCAGCCGCCTGCGGGGAATGTGACATTGATGTCAGAAGCATTGTTAGATGCTTGGGACAGCGCCACGGTCCCAGCCTGTCCGTGAATTTCTGAGCTGGAGGCGGTTTGTCATGGTGAGTCTATTCGTCATCAGACCCCGCCGTCGTAGGTCCCGCTCTCATTCGGGAAGGATACTGGAAAATGAAAGCTACAAATGGAATATTTTTTATGGAAAAATAGCCCGCGGTACATGGCTACGAACAAGGGAGCTCCAAATTTGGAGGCCACGTTCATTCGGGGCTTACAAGACAAATTGTAAGCAAAGGATAGATATTGACAATCTTGTCACTGGCGTGGAAAAGAGCAACGTGTTGACGTTTGTGGCTTGAGTTTGAGTCGTGTTTGCCAAGAGCATAATTGATTTTGTGTCCTTTTTTTTTTTTTTTTTTCCAGAAATGAGAGTGGAACTGTTACTTATTCATAAAGTTGATCATTCTACTTGATATTTCTGACCGATTATGGAAGGAATGTTGATTCGATGAAGATTATTTTTCAAAGTTGTTAAAGGAGCCTGTGACCGTGAGGCATTTTTGCGTCATGACGTGTCCTGATGTTTTCGAGTCAAAAGCGCGTACATAAATCACCGAAATGGCCTTTAGAGGGCATCGAATTTGAGCCTTAGCTTTCCCCACCCCGGTTTGTTTGCTAATGGCCGTGTGGACACCACACTCTCTTAACACATTGAAAATCCGCCCCCCCCCCCCTCCGTTGGCCCCCCTCCACACATCTCTGCGCTGACACAACCTGGAAACCACCGTCCAAGCCGGAGGAAGCTGGCACTCCATAGTGAGCACCTCAATTACAAATGTTATCAATCCGAGGGAAAGGGAGAGCTTAACACTCGTGTCTGTTTTTCTCATCATCAGCTGCGGGGCGGCGGCCAGAGGACAGCAGAGAAGGTCTCAGGAGAGACAGAAACAGCAGTTAATGCATACGCGTACATCTGCGTCGAGCCTCTAAAAGCTCACCCCCTCGGCTGCCCTCGCTCCAATATCGTGTTGCCTTCGGTGTTTCTTTCTTGCCGTTCCTTAGTATGTTGACTCCGTGCCCTCTGCAAAACCTTAAGAACCCAATCGTCTCAAATTCAGCCCACAGAAATAATTAAGGGGTTGCATACCGACAAAAATATGGGTGTGTGTATTTTTGAAGTGGGGAGGGTACTTGTGTTTGGAGTCTCGGGATGCCAGAGTGCCTCTGGCCGGGTTCAACTTGTTAGGAAAACTGGGTATTGCCTTACACTTCCGTTGACATGACTGCAGTATCGCTGGTGGCGGTGAGGGCGATGCTTTAGGTGTCAGCCACCCCCTGGCTGACCCCCCCGACGATGTGCATGTTTACCGAGGTGTTCTCACAAACATTTGCCCAGGGCAGTGCGACGGATCGGCCTCGTGCGCACCGGGAGACGTTTACAGCTGTCTCGCTTTTTCCGGCTTATAATGTGCAAAAAATACACAGGATGCATAAGGCGATCATGGAGTGAAACTCTTAAGGCGAGACAGAGGGGCACTGAGGTAGTCAAGAGGATCAGGTTACTCTGTTTTGCTTTGACTGGATTTAATTCGATGGTGAAAATACTGCCCCGAAACTCATCACGAGAGGTGAACCGCTTCACCCAAATGCGCCGCACCTATATCCAATGGGATGTCGCGTGCCGGTGGACGCTCTGTGTCAGTACGGTCGTCCAGTGGCATGAAAATAAAGTGAATAATAAAGTAATTAAATACGCGCGCCACGACGATGACAGTGATTAATTTATTTGAAAACAGCACTTTTGCTGATGATAACGAAGTGCCTGTCTTTTTTTTTTTTTTCCCCTCGGCCGATGCGCGTAATGACAGCGCTTTTTCAAATTGTCGCGTCGTTGACGAATAAAACGTCGCCCACATAGAGGTCTGACATTAGAATTCATTCAGGAAATTTGGTGATGCGGAGACCAACACAGACGGCGATGTTATTCATATTAGTCTAAACCCAAGAGCGAAAGATGAAAAATAAGGAAAAAAAATCTAGGATGTGGACAAGGGTAAAAAACCAAACTTGGAAATTTGCTTTCACGGCAACGGAAACGCAATTCTGAGTTTGACGCCTTAGTAAAATGAGCCTTTATCACAGCCTAAAGACTGAACACATTATTAAAACATAAGCAGGTATTTCATGTTCTCGACCACGGATGGACACCGGGCATACACACAGTCAGATGAAAAGCATAAAACACACACGCATACACACACACATGCGCGCACACAATTCATAAGCATGCAGACTGGGGAACAGGCGTCCTTTTGTTGGAGGGAGAATGGGAAGTGTGAAGGACGTGACGAGGGAGATAAGTGTCCTCCAGGGCCCTGAGGTTACCCTAATGGTGTCATACATCACCACTCACAAAGCCATGCAGAGCAAAGTTGTCAATGCATGAATGCTGCACTATTACTATCAGCCATTTTAATCATGGCACCTGTCACTGCGCTAATCAACACCATAACTTCACACTGGAAATCACTCAGAAAAACTCTTCCGTGCTGCTGTGCGGCGCCGACTGTATACAACGCGGGCAGTAAGTTATGCAGAACAAGCTGGCGGCTGGATGGCAGACTGCTCGGCTGAGGGGTTGTGACTTTGTAGTGCATCATTGCCCTTGTTAAATGGAGGCTTGGCTTTTCCTAAGCAGTTGTTGTGACAATGCTAAATGCTGCTTTTATGAACGTGCTAAAAGGGTTTTCCCTTCACTGTCAACACCTCCCCCCCGAAAACACACAACAAATACAAACCTACACCGTGTGTGTGTGTGTGTGTGTGTGTGTGTGTGTGTGTCCCTCCTCAGCCTGCTGGACCAGCACTCTACCTGCTTCCTCCCTGCACTACTATCCACCCATACACACTTGATCGAATTTATGTTTAGCATTGTTATGTCCCAGCAGGAATAAACAATCGCCGCTTGTTTCGCTTAATTCCTCCGTCAACATTTCAGCATCGTGAACTTGACGACCTCTTCACATTTTGCTGAGCCGGCAGAAAAAGAAGAGGAAAATGGTTCTTCGCGATATGTAGGCGGTGAGGGTCAATAATCCAAACACAAGAGCTGATTGTGTGGGACGTAACGTGGTTAACTAAAGAATACTTCTACTTAACACTTATCGCCGGTCTTAATAACGTACCGTCTATGCGACTTCTGCGGTCATAGAAATGAATCCAAAAGTAATGATTCGAGAGAATAACCAAAAACCAAGCTTTTGCCAATATATGATAATTAGTTGTAAATTCTGTCCCGTCTCGCTTCCAAAAACTCCCCTCATTTGGCGTAAATGATGAGATAACCAGCTACTCCTTCTTTGTGTGCTTTGTGGAAGGTCCAGGGTCGATATCCAACCTTTTGGAAACTTGCATATATTTTCGACGTGTTTAACCCATACGTGTTTTGCTTGAAGCGGTTGACTCTGTGTATGGCATCGCTGAGCTGGATCCACTTTATTTTTTTGAAAGCAAGATGTGAAAAAATAGGCACGGTGGTTAAACCCGCTCCAGTGCCGTGTATCCTCCGGGCATCTTTCCTGTCTGCAAAATCATCTCCGAGCGACAAACTTTTCTAGTTCGGCAAAAAAGCCGCAATCCTCAAATCAGCGCAGCGCAAGAGAAATTCGAAATACTGAGAATACGTCGCAAATGCAAGTGAAGTCCCCCCCCCCCACCCCCGAATTTACGATGGCGTCTTATGCGTCGCAATAAATAGTCACTGGGTTTTAACATATTCCACTTTGCTGATGGAGAAGCCTAAATTAATCTGCACCTCAGCAGTGAGTTATTAAAGCTGTTGAAACTTCAAAAATGGCAAGTGATGAACGCGGTGATTAATGCTATACCCGGTGCCTCCTCCAGTGCCATCATGTCAGCCACCTCCGTGTATCTCCTTTCAGACTGAAACGCGGCAGATACGGATATGTTGCCTGAGCCCCGGCAAAGTAAGAGTTATGGGGGCAGCTGGAGAAGGGCCGGTAAAATATGGATGATTTCTAACTATAAAGATACTGATATCTCAATATGAGGAATTCGCGGTGTTGGTTTCAGGACGGTCGGACTGCCCTGTTTGGGTAGCACCGGAGAGACTCCGGCTCGGGTTGCAAACTGTTAGCATTCCTCTGGATGGAGGCTGTAATCCAGGCTGGCAAATGGCTGCGGCGCTTTGCCCTTTGCACGGACGGGAGCCGAGCCGATATGAAGCGGCGGACACTGACCGTGCATGTCGGAGCGGATAAAATAGCAGGGATTTTGAGAAGATTTTGACTCTGCAATAGCCTTTTCAGGTAGTAGACTGAAGTTCCCAATGCCGCTTTTTTTTCCCGAGCCCCCTGCCAAAGAATAAGAAATCACGATTCAAAACAATTAAACAGGCAAACAAAATCAAATTGACAGAAAATGCACAATTTGATTTCACACTCCTTATAATTTGCTTCATGCCTTTCAGTAGTGAAGTACCCACAGTCCATTATTCAACCGGTTCAACCTCATCTCTACTTCGGGAGGTTTTAAGTCACAGAAATGATCTTTCGTCTTCTCCCCCTGCGCTTTATTCGCTCGTTCTCCATTGTTTCCAGACAGGCATATCATCCCGGTAGAATATCGCCATATAGTTCTGTATTGGGTGACCCTGCTGGTGCAAACCTAAAATCCCCATCACATTCAAAGAAAAGTCTGCTCACTGTGGATCACCGTGCAATAATTCTGGCGGTTGTATTGTATATTTTCTCGGAAACATCGTGCCTGAGTCGTAGACATTTAGAAATGTAGGATAAGTGCCTCAGCCTTCATGTTCCAAAACGCTTCAGAATCCAAAGTTGACTCCCAGGATCGACGCGTAATTGGCGAACAAAGCCTCGCTTGCAGCGGAGTCACATATGAACAAGGATATCGGCGCTTCCACCGGCACTCTGTCATGATGAAACCTGTTTTAACTAATGAGACACATTATCGTTAATCACCTACTCATTAGGAGAGACACAGCAAAGGTGAACACACTCCCTCTCCCCCTCTCTCTCTCTCTCTCTCTCTCTCTCTCTCTCTCTCACACACACACACACACACACTGATTTAGACATACAAAAATCAAACAGCAACACACACAAGATCCCAAAGATCCCAAAGAAAATCTGCTTGATTTCCTGGTCTTGCACAGGTTAGATAACGTGCATGCAGCTGAGATCTTCCTGTGAGCAATGTAGCCCGTCTCAGCCTGCAGGCACGGTATAGATATATACGGTGTATATGTATATGTAGATCTAATTTGGGAGATTTTTTATGCCCGTATTTGAGCTCACAAGAGGTTTATATCCTCAAGTGACATGAGCCAACTCCTGGATGGGATTCACGTGAATAAAGAAAACTGTACGACATATGTATGACTGTATGAAAATATAACATATACGATATTTACCAGTTGAATGATCTGGACAGATGGACAGCTGTGTGATTTTAAAATGGATATTTTTGCTCATTTGACACAAAAAGAAGATAACTCAACCTTTTTCACGGAACGAAAAGTCCCTGTTGTTCAGTGGAAGACCTTTTAAGAAACAAAAGCAGAGTTGTCTGTTGTTTTGGTCACCTTCCAAGGCTGGTGTTGCGGCTGCTCAGGAAGTCAGCGTGCTCGTCTCCTCGAAAGGTAGCGAGCACTCAGACTTTCCGATGTCGCGTTGGTTTAAAATGTACAATCCCAGGACCCGGCTTGTTCATATTCTTACAAATTGTACCTTTAAGGATTCCGAGTTTCCGTCTAATGACGCCCCGATCGCCCCGGCTTCCCCAGGTGCCATTACAACCTCAATTTAAAGGAGAGTAATGGGCTAGGCTCGCAGGGTTATCAGGCCTATCTTTTAATCATAAATGAGACCCTCCCTCTTCTACCTCCCTGCTTTACCTCTCCCTTTCTCCCTCCTCGCTCCACCCCGCTGCCCTCTCGCTCCCCCCCACTGTGGGATGGAGGGGAAAGTGCTGCCTCAGCTCTCTTTTCCCCCCAACCCTGGTTTCCGCCCAGTCCTGTTCTTCTTTATGCTTTTCCAGCCCGTCGCCGATCGGGGGCATCGGTTCCGACCGACCCGCTTCTCCGCCTTCGTTTCAGAACCGCGGAGTACTTCTGCGTTTTAGTGGAAGATGGGGTGGAGGTGGAGGTAAAAGGACAGCGTCAAAATGGCTCCCGGGTTTCTGAACATGTCCTCCTCGACAGAGGAAACCGCTAGCATATACGTAGCATAAACGGTCCCGTTTTGGCAGTCTGCGACCTCACAGCAGGGGACACCTTTCTGAAAAGTCATTTTTACACACCCTACATTCAGTGGACCCTCGCTACGTCGCCGTTCGGCTTTCGCACCCTTTTTTTTTTGTTATTCGGTTCTCGCAATTCATCGTTCTTCAGTACTTTTCTGCAGTATTTGAACATTTTCTCGTGATACCATATTCTAGCCCAAGACAAAAAAAGAATCAAAAATATAGTTAAATATATCAAACTCAAATTCATTTTATAAAATAAATACTATCCGACATCTAATAAAATACAAAAAAAAGCCCTTTAAAATATCTCGCAGGATTTGGACGACGATGTGGTTCAGTCGGTCCACTTTTGTAACTTGGTCGATTTACTCATTTACCTTACATTTTGTATTGTTTATCAATGTCTGTTGTACGTTACAATTAGCCAAGTGTTTAGTGTACCGGATCAGAGTTTGGGACGCGTAACACAGTCGATGGTGGGTTGATAAGTTTGCAGGAGGTTGGTAAAGGGTTGAGTTAGGTTTGTCGAGGGTGAATATATCTGTAAATACCATCAACATTTTCACGTCTCTACTTCACAGGGGATCTTAAAACGTTACTCCCGCGAAAAGTGAGGGTCCACCGTACATTTTGTCGGCTGCCTTTGCAAGTTTTTTTTTAAATATATGCCAGAAAATAATGTGCACATGTGTGTGTGGGAGTATTTCTGCAAACACCCCCGCACCCCACTCCCCTTCAGTCATCGCCTCTTACCGCAGTCCTGCAGGGGGTAAACGTCAAACTCTCCAAATTGGATGAAACATTATGGGAAATATTATGAGGCAGCCTGCTGGTGTGATTGCTCGCGGCTCTTGGTTAATTGAGTTGTTGCCCGCGCTGCATACTGAGCAGAACCTAAGGCGTGTGGGACAGTAGCTTTATTTTTCATGGACATTTCATCTTTATTGGATAAGGCGCCGTCCAGACGACTGAATGGGCAGATGGAACAGGGACAGGCGAGAATGTCAGCGACTGAGGCTCTTACGCTTTATTTATCTCTCCAGAATATCCCGGGAAAATGCGAGAAGGGGGGGGCTTTATCTTCAAGGGGAGCAAATGTGCAGCTCTTTGACACATTGCAACAAGTCCAAAGTCGGCCCGCAACTCGGTAGCCGTCCGTCATGCGGCGCCTCCCAAACTTTCCTCGCCACTGAGCGATTGTCGCTCTTTAATTCTGACACACAGAAATCTTTTATCCACAATATTAGTCGGGAGAGAGAAGACAGAAGTGAAATTTTAAAGAGAAGAGGGGAGAGAGGCAAAGCGAGGTACTTTTGATCACCGTGGCGACAAGGCTGAGAATTAACATTTAGTCATTAATGTCATGGCTGATGTGTCTCCCAGAATTTAGACATAAGCTTCAAGAGAAGCCTATTAGCACGGTGGCTCATCCTTATTCGGGGCCACCGCCACCGACTGATAATCAAATATATTCTGCCGGGTAAATTTTCGGACGATTCTATGCAGATTTAGTCGGAAAGGTGAACGATCATCAGGTTGTTGACAGCAGTAATTCAAACAGTCACCATCAGATTTCAGGTTATTTTAGCATGTTAAAGGCCCGAGAGGTGTCAAAGGCTTCATTGTTAAAAGGTGTCATTAAAATTAAATCTCACGGGAACATCACCGATGGGAAAAGTCGAAACTTTTTTTAGATATGTTTCTTTTGCAAATTCCCAATCGTGTTTTAGAAATTAGCTGTTTTCACTTTCGGGCGATTTAAGTGCGGTCTCTCTCACAGCCTCACCAAAAACAACATCCGATGTAATTTTTTTGCGTTTGTCGACCGAAACCTGGCGAAATCCCAGCAGTTTCAATTGTCCGTTGAGAGACATCGCATTCGATTGCGGCACCTTTGAATCACTTTCGTCATCCGCTTTGAAAACTGTTGCTTGACAACCTGCGCAGTAAGATGATGCTGATATCTCAGCGTCGTGCGCCGCTCGCGCTGATGTTTCACCAACTGGAGAGAAGTTTCCAGGTAGCCACTTCATCAACATTTCTCGGCGGGTCAGTGTCCTTCGTCGGCAGAGCACATCAATCCAAAGGGGACATCGATCATAGACGCTGCCCGTCACATTGACCAGCTCATTAGAGAGACTTAATATACGCCAGGGGAGCTCTGAGGCCTGTCAGTCCTGCACTGCTGTAAGAAGCCGGGCTGGAAACAACTCGCGCGGATGCAGTGACGAGGCAGAAGACGCTAAATGATAGCAGATTCCCTTTTTGTTAACTAAAGGTGTATAGGTTACATGTATCAATACGCATGTATTAACGTGACATGTATTTTTACATACCTTTGACTACTGTTCTTTTTATTTTATTTTTATTCCGCGCTATTATTTATTTTTACATCGAGTTCTATTTTGATTCGTCCCCGCTCAACTCGGTCGCAGGAGCCGCTTTCAACAAAAAGTAATTTCCCCCAAGGATTCTGATTCCGATTCTGATCAGAGCTTTCTTTTATTTCGTCATTTCTAGCAACTGTTTCATTTAAATCTGAATTAGTTTCACAAGAAAAAGTGAAAATTACAAACCACACCCTGCTGTTATGTTAATTCACATTTAGCATGAGAGAGCGGGAGCACATTTTATAAAAACCATCGCAGTGAGAGTTGTCAGATGGCATTATTGTGGGGAAAAAAAACAAACAGGCTCAGAATGTGTTTTACATCGGGGTGGAGAAAGCCACACCTTTACGTTTTTACATGATGTGAGTTCTGTTACTCCCGCTTAGAAATAGGACGGCGCTTACCATGGACGAGCAAACGGGAACATCTGAAAGCAACAAGAACTTAGTTGTTGTTTGCACGTGCCTCAGCTTACTCACTTCAGCTAACATTAAGTCATGGCGGAGTTCCTCCCCGTGCCAGTGCGGTGCACGGAAGCGCAGCCGCCATCAGCGTGTGAAAGTGAGTGTGAATGTGTGCATAAAGCACTTTGAATAGCATTAAGGTTGGAAAGCACAGCATAAAAGCGACCCATTTAGCTTTTCTAATAGCCATAGTAATTCGTTTCCATAGTGAAATCCGATGTTTTCAGCTTGTTACAGGCATTTTCAGCTCATATTATTCAGTGTTTCCGCCCATGGTCGCATATTGTAATGCTGATCATTTCCCCCCTCTGGTGGGTGTGGTTTTCAGACTGCGGCATGTCCCTCTCTATTTCTAAAGCGTCACATCCGCACTCAATCGCGTCGATGTTTGACCGCGATACCAACCACGTAGAAAATATCCAGACGGACGAAATGACCGAGGCGTTATTGTTCGGTGTACGTACTGTATATTCTCAAAAATAGCTCGGGTAAACAACTCCCGAGTTCCTTCTGTATCCTGGTGTTCTAGGTTAAAACAATGCTTCCGCCCACCGATGTAAACATCCACTCCAGAGCAAACCAGAGCGCCCCAGCTGACTGCCCGCCTTGTCGGGCCGGCCCACTCACAGTTGAGGGCCACATTGTGCCCATTGTGTGACTAAATGGTGGCTTCAGTGAGGAGAAAAGGGGGAATCTTGTGTAAACAAGCAACAGCTTTAGCATCTCAATGTCACCACATGGGTGTCTAATGCTTGTCCCTGCTGGCATCATGGATTCCAGCCTGGGCAAACTTTGGACGCAGACCCGCCTACTTCTGCTGGCCTTTTCCATGTTTATTTTCCAAATCAATTTTTTGATCAACATTGTTATTCGTCAGCACGGATCGCAAAGCGCGTGGGGGGGGGGGGGGGGGGGGCGCTACGTAAAAGCATTGTGATTCAAGAAAGCGAGACCACAGTGATGTATATTGACATGTTTGACTGTGAGGACCCCCTGAGTTGTTTACCTGACTGTAAGTTGCCGTCGGGAAAGGCGAAACAAGCGATCCCAGATGGCTTTTACCATCTCTATGGCCCCCTCCCCGCAACTTCCTTTCCCCTTCTATTTTGAATCTGTTAAGTTGCTGTAACGTTGCGTTTTGCATTGAGAATTTCCACAAACAGACCCGGATGACACTTCCACTGCAGCCGCATTAGCCAAGGGCTGCTTTCAAGACACACACACACACACACACACACACACACACACACACACACACACACACACACACACACACACACACACTAATGTATACCCACGCTTGACCTCTGTGTATCCTCTGCATTTACCTTTATAGACAGTCACATTTTAAGAGGGTCAGGGCGAATGATTACTGGCTAAAGACACTCTTTTATTGGTGTCTAGTTTTGTAATGCTGCCAAATAACACTTTATTGCCCTTTAATTAAATATTAATGGCAGTGTCATTACATCTTCATTCATAATTAAAGAGCCACTAACGACTGCATATTAATGCATATTAATGTAATTAAACATCAGTAAGGCGCACGTGTCCGTCTGCAGTTGTGCGGCGATGGCGGGGGCTTAAATCCAACCGTAGCAATTACATGTTGTTAGGATATTAAAAAACACATTTCGTGGGAAATGATCAATTCCTCACACCTCTGGTCCTGGTAAACCACGGTCACACCCATTGATTTTGTCATGTCACACACACACACACACACACACACTCACACACACTCCAGGCAATTTCCACATTTGAAAGCTAAGAATGTGGCTTGTGTATTACGCCCTAATGAAGAGAATGACTCTTTTTTTTTTTTTTTTTCCATCTCTCATGATGTTCCACCACCACCGCCGCCGGATCAGCGCCCCATTAAGAGCTAAGGGGGGATAGTGAATTAAAAAAAGAAGCTCCATCCCAGTTCAATTGACCCCCTGCTGCAGCTGTAAATTACAGGACCCTCACCCCACATTGCCCCCCAACTTCATGACTCCCAAAGATGTGTTAGCTAGCAATAATGCATGACAACAAGACATCTTTTGTTGTTAATTAGGCAAGCAGGAAGTTTTCGCCCCGGAGGATAAGTGAAGACAGGTAGCAACAGAAGCCGCCGCTGCAGCTTGCTTTACGTTCCCTTTAGTGGTTTGACCCTTGACCCTTCTTCTGCGAAGGTCAGACAAAACATAGCACGGCGTGAATAAACTGGTGCCCCTTTGAAGGCCATGGATCTTGGTGTTTGCATACTGAAAGTGAAAATGAAAATGTTTTGAAAAATGAATTAGTCTTTCAGATTAGGTGTTTGTTTTTTGTGCGTGTGTGTGAGAATGGTGGCCAGCTGGGATTAGTATTACATCCGTGGTAAAGGGGAAACGTTTGTTCGTCTGAATCTGAATCTCTTCAAGGTTTTTCACTTTTAGTTTTAACCTGCTCACGTTCCAAGATTTATTGTTTTTTTTTAACTGAAAATATACCTTTTGAATTTCCGCCTGGCGGCATAGATTGTGCTCCTGCTGATGGAACCCAGGACAGTTTGCACATATTCTGAAAATCGCACAAACAGTTGTTTTTCGTTTTATTCCTAAGCAATTGAAGCAGACCGAGATGTCAAATTGCCCTGGAATAGCTTCAGGGACGCGATATGTGGCCGCAGCTACCGTGGACCGTGGAGATAAACTTTAGTTAAAAGTCAACACAAAGTCAGTCCCAATCCAAGTGTGCAACTTACCGATCTAAAACCTCAGTATCTGCAAGGCCATCCAGTTCTTATGTGTGTGTGAACCAAGACAGGAGAGCAGAAAGACCTCTGAGGTTCATGTCTTCCACAACAAAAGCCTAATTCATGCAGAGCTTCCCCAGCAGCGTGAAGGCCTTCAATGTTGAAATGAATCTGGACAAATAACTACCATCATCCGACTTGCCGTTTTTCCAGCGGCGTACATATATCCTTCTTTTGTCTGCGCTGCGTAACCAAATCAAGCTCACTCCCTCCACCTCCACCTCCGTGACGCAAGTCATCAGTCCCGGCGATTTGCTGGCCGCACACCTTTCACTCCTCGCCGTTCGCCGCCGGTTTGCGGGAGAGGGAGCAGACGCGGCTGCCCTCTCCGTCCCACAGCTGGAAGGTGGCGTTGAGTGAGACACACTGGCTCCATTGTTTGAGGGCCGGATCAATGAGAAAACACCTGAGGGGCTTTTTTCTGAACTTTGCCCACACAGCTGGATGGTTCGGGAGCGGGGGGGTTGCTGGAATACAGGGCAGAAAAGTCCCGGAGAAGAATCAATGAGTGACTTTCTTTGCAAAATCTCATTGTAACCTTTTCACACGTTATGCCATTTAGAGAAACGAGGTGTAAGCATGAGCAATGTGCTGAATGCATCGAACTGCAAATGAATGGGCAGCGGATTTATGTGCTGATAGCTGTTAGCTCCGAGCTGCTGTTTACAGCTTTGTAAACCTAATTTGAACCAAAAGTCAACTTTCCCCGGCCTTCAGTCAATCATGATAATCTGATTGAAGGCGTATTTACATATCTTGGAAACCTATAAAGTGAATTTTGATCAAAATCGTGAAAAGCCCCTTTAACTCACTGTCAGAAATTTTTGCAGCTCCTGTACTGTAACTTTTTCTGGAGCCAAGCTATTTCTTGGTGCATCGGTACTGCAGAGGAAACTCATGGACCTCAGCTCCAGAGTTTTTTTTCCAGTTCCACAGGAACTCCTACGACGTTGGAAGTCACTTGAAGAATTAAGATAAGATAAAATGTTCTTGATCCTGAAGTAAATTCTTGCACCATACAGCTGCAAAAGTAACACCATACGGATAACAACAAGAAAAGCCTCAAGTATAAATAAAGCATAAACAAGTAGTTTGCAAATAAGCAGTACTTAAGTAAGACACACTCAGTGCAAAGTTAAGCAAAGTGCAAGAATCTCATAATTGCCATCTTGATTTCTGGGACACTTCAATAACTGAATGGTTTCTTCATTGTGACCATTCTGTCGTTAGAAAGCCACACTACACTGTTTTCGCTGAAATAAAGGGGTACCGAGGTATCCAGATAAAAAGCAGTCGCAGGAAAAGACGCTGTCGTTACACTCTACGGTACAATTTTAATGACGATAAATACACACAACAAGATAAACTGAAAGTTTAATATTCCAGCTCGAAGTTTATATTAGACATAGTTTACTGGGCCTGCAATTTAATGTTATCATTGAGGCTTTTCTCGGTCTGATTTCTAATTCAATCTCGGACTTATTGAATTATTCAAGTTGATTCATATACTTTGTGGTACACTCAGCGCATGTGACAAGCCAACAACAGGATACCGACCCGGCTTTAAATCAGGCCTGTGTTGCTGTCAGCTCCGCAGACAAGGCCGACTCTAATCCAATTGATTATCGCTCTGAAACCCGACGGCCCATGTGGCTGTATTTAACACAGATTCCAATTTAATATATGCGGTATTTTCTCAAGAAATAAGTCCGTTCAAAGTGAGATTGTGTCTTGAAGTGCCACCGCTTCAATGAGCGGCTATCTCGTGCTGGAAAGTCTCGCAGGCCTGCCGCGGCTGAAGAGGAGCCATTGTGTTCCTGGCCGCTATCTGCTGCAGATCACCTAAAAATAAAACAATTAAAACAAAACAAATAAGACGACTTTGTGCAACTGGAGTTTTAATGCTAATGCGAAGCATGCCGAATAAAATAAGCTAATTTACCAAGTGGTACATTGTGTTATAAGGTAACATTCATGATTTTAAATTAATTTCAGTGATAAATTTGATGTTCTACTTGTTTTATTTGTGCGTGCGTGCGTGTGTGCGTGTGTGTGTGTGTGTGCATGCGCGTGCGTGTGTGTGTGTGTGTGTGTGTGTGTGTGTGAAGGGTAAATCTACAGCAATGACAAATTAAGGTACACTTCCTGCTCCCCCCCTTCATATTCAGCTGCTTCTTGAATCTTCATCTTCACGTCATAATTGTTTTATAGGTTTTTCCATCATGATGGTGGGAAGTAAGTTCTTGTTAAGGATTGGAAACACTGCCTTCTTATGATTGGTGTTTTTTACTATGCAATGGTGCATCTCACATATTTAATCCCTCTAGTTAGCTAATAAATGACCTCAGTTGAGTACGAAGATCAAACGTTGCTTTCATATCTTTCCCTCGGTTCGGGGAATCATCCTTCTATTTTCAAAAAAATCTCCTTCAAGGTTTTTTTAACTTCTTTTTTTCCCTATGGTTCTTTTTTTTTTATTTGATCCGGAATGATCACCTCTTGAGAAAACAGCACCACCCCGCCAGGAGGCCTGATTGACATATGAGTCTGCACCGTATCAGAAATCCGCAGTTGAATAAATCACGCCTGATAAAACTCTGAAAAACCCAGAAATCGAGCAAAATAACATCCTACTTTTTTTGTTTCTTGTTTTTCTTTTTTTTTCCTGCTGTTTTTCCTCAAAGTGGAAAGGATCATTTATCTTAGATTGATTTACCGTTTTGGGGGCAGGAGAAACATGTCAGAATTCAGTGATCTAAGAAGATTATTTATTTGTGATGAGTCAAAGAGGACTATTGTGAGCGGAGGGGAAAAATCCTCTGTGTGCCTTTTATTTGTGAAATGTGGGGGTTTTTGTTTTTGAGAGGCACACTGTCATCATAAATACAAGTCACAAGAGCCTGAATGCATTCATGCATAACTTTATGCCAAAGAACATTATATAGTTTAATTTAATAAAAAGTTAGCAGAAATGGAGGATGAAGTACTTCTAGGACATCTGATAAAAGCCACATGCTTTTCATCTGTATGTATTCTGAAAGGAAATTAATGGTCCAAATAACAGCTAGCGTAATTATATTTTTTTCAGCTAATTTCAGAACTAATTCTCATTAAAAAGCTCTTTGCGGATGAATCCAGAATCCATGGGAGCCAAGCGCTCTCTAGGAGCCAGGGGTTATGTGCGTTTACCAAACCAGGAAAGGGGCAGGGACACCATCAGGACATTCTTTTCACTTTGGGCTGCTTCCCTCAGGGGTCGCCACAGCCAGTCATATGGCTCCATTTAACCGGCGGCCAATCGTCCGCTTCCATTTAACCCGCAGCCAATCATCCGCCTCCGTTTAACCAGCAGCCAACCATCTACCTCCATCTAACCCACAGCCAATCATCTGCCTCCATTTAACCCGCAGCCAATCATCTACCTCCATCTAACGCACAGCCAATCATCTGCCTCCATTTAACCCCTTTCTCTGCGTCCTCTTCCCTCGCACCAACTATTCTGTTTGTGTCTTCTCTGGTCCCAGATCTTCAGCGTCCTTCCTCTGTCTCAGTGTGACTTTATCTCCAGAACATCTAAACATGCGCTGTCCCTCTGATGGACTCGTTCCTGATCCTCTCCGTCCTCCGTCCTCCTCACATCTTCATCTCTCTTCGTCTTGTGCACTTCGGTGCATTGGTACGTCTGATCGGTTTCGAGTTGAAGAACTGGAGATAATCCACATTTATTACTCTGAGGGGGTTCATGAAGAATCACAGAAGGTCTTTGGGTGACCCGGACAACCGGAGCTTTTCCGGTGCTTTGAGCGTTCGCCGGTCAACTCCACCCGGTTCCTTCAGCAGGCTTCATTTCCCACTGGAGACGAAATGTCACTTGTCACCGCGTGTGTTGTTTTTTTTAAAATCAGACAAACGTCAGCGTCTTCAAAACTGCGGAGAGGCCGACTGCATTCACGCCGCCCTGTAAATGATTTATTTAGACGGTCCTTTGGATAACAAATCACCGAGGTGCATAGGAGCTATACGTTCATTTGCAGCTCGGGCCCGGTGCCAGGGAGCTTTGACGGAACAGCTCAGCATCTCGCCGGCGACGAGAGCCTCCAAATGTATTGTGACAGGCGGCGGGGTGTTTTTGTTTCTTACGGTGCACACAGAGGAGACTCCATCGCCCTCGTCTTGGCCCGCTCAGAGAAGTAAACCACTAGCGTGAGTGGCGGATGGACTTACAATCTTTACTGGAGTAGAACATGACATTCTCCATAATTATAAGTATGGTTTTTCAGTTTCATAAGTTTCTATCAGAGATCTATTTTAGATCAGCTGCATGGATTAACAATTTTTAACGTGTTGTAACACAAGGTGCATATTCCAACTCCTGAAACTGCTATAAAAGATAGCCTTTTAAAACTAGTTTCGAATGTAAATTCGAAATTTGTCATTTAAAGTCAAAGCGATACCTCGGTACATTCTGTCTCTTTCTTTTATCCTTGCCTTCTTCCTCCGTAGACGATTTTGAACGGTCCCTTTTCGCCAGAATAAAAAGTTTAACTGCATATAGTATATCCGACAGCAGACGGTCACACTCTTTGCAAAGGTCACACACTCGGCGGGCTCTCGCACTTTACATATCTTCGCATTCTTTGTGCAAAATAGATTTTTTTGTTTATAACTCAATAAAGTTGTTTTGATGTAACGCACCTTTATGGTAATTGAATAACTGAGCAGGATGCTTCTCCACCCAGTCCGGGGCAAGAGGCTCATTTTGATTGGCAGCAAGGATACTCCCTGTCTATTAGCGCGTTCCATACTAACAAGCCGCTGGAAGTTTCACACCTGTAAGCAGTTAGCATCAGCGCTGCACAGTGCCGTGGACTAAATGTTGCATATATTGAATTTGTGACCAATTAGTGTGACCATTTATGGACACTAGTTGGGAAAATCTCGGTTTTACCACTTGGTCGTTGACCTTCTGTTTGTTCAACGCCTCATGGTATTATTGTTGTTATCCGTATGTTGTTACTTCTGGAGCCGTGCGGTGCAAGAATTTCCTTTGGGATCAATGACGTTTTATCTGAATTCTTCAAATGACATCCAACGTCCTAGGAGTTCCTACGGAACTGTGAAACAACGGTTTCATGAAATTCCTCTGCAGTCCCCATGCACCAAGAAATAGCCTAGCTCCAGAAAGAGTCGAAGGAGCTGCAAAAAGTTCAGACAGTGAGTTTAAAGGTCGCTTGAAAATGTAAATGTGTCTTCGATAAGAGTATCATTCATGAATGAAGGGCAGGGAGTTCACTTTTGGTTCAGTTGAAGTTGACAACCTTGTATCCAGCAGCTAGCAGTTAGCAGCTAGCAGCCCAGCGATCCGGTGCCCATTCATTTGCAGTTTAATGCGTTAGCATATTGTTCATGCTTACACCTCGTTTCTTTGAATACCATAACGTGTGAAAAGGTTAAAATGCGGTTTAATTTTAGTGGATTTTCCGCCAGTGTTACCATTCATGTGGTTGGGAAAATCTTGGTTTTAGGCCTAAGTATTATAATCATAAGTATTCTAGCCGACAGAGCATGTACTGCAAATACTGCAAATCCCTGAATGCTCTGCTGGTGTTTTGGCGCGAAAATCACGACAGCACCCAAAAAGGCCCTCTCCTCTGTTGACAGTAGTCATAGCAACCTCATGCTAATACTAGTAACATGCTACCCCTCCGAAAAGTGGCGAAAAGACAGGCAGAAGATCGGAGTAGATCGGTGTGTAGCAAACTGAGCTGTAATTACCATTTTTTTTATGCACTTTTTCTTGCTACTCCAAGACATTATTATTAGTTGACTGGTTTATTATTGTTATTTTATTTTAACATTTATTATTAGCCTGTGGAAAAAGATGACTGTTGAAATTTTAATTTGCTGAAGGCTGTAGATGTGATTTTTATATCATTTTTATTTAAGAAATTAATGCCATGTGTTTTTCAATTTGAAATTCGATTTTGCATGTGTTACATAAGGTCTATATTGTATAGAATGAAGCTTTGCTTGTTCCATATTCTGTTTTTAAGCAAAACTTCCATACAAAAAGGCTCATTGTTATAGTTGGAGGATGATTTCCTTTTAACAAATATCAATGTTGGCCCGCGACTTTGTCCTACTTTCCCATTTTGGCCCACTGTGTATTTGAGTTTGACACCCCTGATTCAGGGGATCCTATTCAAGTTCCAAGACATAAAATCATATCACAAAAAGGGTGTGTAAATGTGCTTGTGATCCAAGTACACTTGGTTTCACCCCATTTTGACTGAAAGCTTGTTCACAGCTTGGGTTGGGTCTCTATAAAGGAAAAGAGTTAGCCTTGATGTACTTCTTCTGAAAAGTTGGCTAACAATAATTTGAAGGAGGAATTTGCCAAAAATAGCAAATAGCCAACACGGGCCTGATATCAAAGTCTGATTTTTCCCATGATTGCAAGGTTGTAGCAAGAATTAGTTCGCTCAAAATGTTGTCATTGAGAATATGTTCAATTTATAAAAGCTAGGAGGAGGAAACATGAAATGCAGTATCAGCCTGACTATGAGATCCTGAAACCGCTCTGTTTACAAACCCTAATGGCCAAAGTGACGAAATGTTTGAAAAATTCCCCCTAAAGACAAGGCCTGCATTTTCACGAAGGCTTCATTAACACATAAGTAGGCTCAACATTTGCGATAACACTACTAATCTATGCAAACTTTCTCCAGCCTTGTTGCAACATTGAATGCCTGACGGACCGTGTGAGGGCGTAGAGTAAAATATACTCTGTAAAAATCCGACAAAGGCCGACTTCTCTCCCGGCCTACAAAGGATTCCAAGTTTCTCCATCCTGCCCAGCTGCCTGGAATAGACAACAGCCTCTTTTGTCAGGGTGAGTCAATCTGTGTGGGTGTGAATGCATTAGCCCTTCACAACAGAATTATGCCCCCCTGGACGCCCCCGCTTTGCTTTGAAATATTCTGTGATAGGTTCCCGCGGTCATGTTTAGATCACTTCCGGGCGATGATCTACCATAAGGGCAGATGAATGGCGGCCATTGAGATGCTGAATAATTACTCTCGGACCTGCAAATTGGGGAACACATAACCCTCAGAGGGCAACATGACAAACATGTTTTTCGGGGCTGGTGACAAAGAGCATGTTTTGATGTGACGGGGCATATTCCCTGAATTGAGTCATGCAGCGAGGGTTATCGCTGTGGTGTGTGGGCCGTCGGGCACTTTGTATGTCCGGCCCCGCGCTTCGCTTTTCTCTGTCTCACCAGCAGATTTATGTGTGTGAAAGTGTATTTGTATGTGTCGCGGTATAGATCATGCGTGTGTGTGTGTGTGCGCGCGCACGCTTACGGCCTCCCTGGGAAAAGTATCTTCGGATGAAGACTCACACGCACTCGCAGGCCGCTCCGAAGTCACGCTTTCCACTAGCCGTTATCACGCACACACAGCGTCTGTGCTAATGTGAGTTCTCATGATGACCCATTGAGTTCTGGACACAATTCATTCATTCAGAACAGCCAGCGGGACCTAATGATCTGTTCGTCTGGCTAACACACCCCAGAATCCCCTGCAATTACATTCGGCTTGGACAACTTTCAAACATTCGGCTTGTGTAGTTCAGTGGTTTAGCACCAAGGTTGACAGGCTGTGCTAACTCCTGCTGTTGCGAAGGGGACGCCGAGGAGAAAATAACTCTGTCTGGGTTTGTGACTTGGACCGTTCGGTTCGTGTCAGGTCGCAGGTTTGCATCCGGGGGAAATCTTTTTATTGAAGATGACAAAGTAAACCAGTGAGACGGCTTTTGATAAAAACTTAAAGTACCTCATAAGTGTCTGGGTGACATGAATATGTGTGCGACGTAAGCTAGCTCAACAAGTGACTTCACAACATTCTTGCTGGGTTTGCAATTAGCCGTAGCTGCTTCTAGCATGTCCATTCAAATACAAATACATTCAATGTTAGCTTTCTTCCAGAAAACTCCAGAAAATGCAATAACAAATTTAGCGGCTCTTCCCCGTCTGTTTTGGGTTCAGGGTGAAATGAAGTCGTGCGATGTCGTTTCCAGTCTAGTTCATCTAGTCATCGCTGCAAACTGCAAAAACTGGAGTTTGAGAAACCATGAAATGGAAAAATAAAATGCCGGTCCCGTGTCCAGCAGTGTCTTTATGTTAAGAATTATAAATAGATAATATAAATCTCAAGTTGCACATTATACCATGAATACACGCATAATATACATCTAAACGGTTCGAGTCACTCGCATGTCAAAGCCACAACTGTAATTACAACAGCCATGAGTTTTTTACATTCTTGTAAAGTTTAAGATTCCGGGGGCAGAGCTGAATCTCCGAGCCGACGCTTTTACTCTTGCTTTTTCCCGCGTTTTGCGCCGCACCGGGACTTCCATATTAACCGGCGGTACGTTTTTATGTCGTGGGAGGAATAAGCGACCTTTGCACGAGACAGAAGCGTTTCTGTTGTCGTATCCAGTGAGTTAAGTGACAACCATAAATGGTGATTATCTTGCAGTGTGAGATTTGCTCTTGATGAAAACTTCATTGTTTTTTTTTTTTGTTTTGTTTTTTCCTCCCCCAAACGTTACCTCCTCCTGATCATATTCACATGCACTGCCCCGGGGCCAGCTGTGCTCACACACACACACACACACACACACACACACACACACACACACACATTTATGCAGGCGGACACATTTTGCACGCGTGTTTCCTATATGCACAGCTTGGGCCATTAGCGGTGACATGTGACGTTTCGACGGGGCAAATGAAGCTCAACAATTGATGTCAGAGCCTTACAAATTAAACAAATGGGGGACCGCCATGGTGTATTAGGCACCCCAAACCCCCTGATGAACACAACCGAGGCACACGCCAGCAGGACAACATTGTCTCGCTCTCCTCTCCTCCCCTAAACAAGGCTATGAGAATGAACACACACACACACTCGGCGGGCAAAACTGTGCATTGATTGTCAATCGAGTCCTTTGACAAGCAGATAAAGGGCAAGGATTCCACGGGATTGATACGTCTTTGGATCACCCATGTTGCATCTTGCAGGGGTTTATGGTGCTCAGAGATTGAATAGCATTTCATGAGAAGTGCTGCGTCCCTTGCATTTGCAGGACTGTCGTTTTAAGGGGAATTCATTTTCCCCGTTCGGATTCGCCTGATACCATCAGCCCATCGGCACCAAAGTAACCATTCCCTTATGATGGAAGCAAATGTTTGTCTGTTATTCCAGCAAGATTAGATTTGTAATTTGGTGATTTCAGAAAGTAAAAAGCAAAACACGCCATAGGAGTTTTAGTTTAAACACTGACACGTTAGCTGAGTGGCGTCGACGCGTCATCACATGTTATTGGTTTTTGGACAAGTCAAGCTCGAGAAATTTAACTAAGACGGAAAAAAAAGACGCACGTTTTCTGACTGTTCATACCTGCAGCATGTGCCGGATTACTTGCGCCAAAAACTAGATTTAGGTACGAATGCGCGTGTTTATTTGAGAGTTTGCTAATTCAAATGCAAACATGTTGTCGGTGGACGGACCGACGGAGGGGGGCGAAAGGAGCAGCGGAGATGAGTCACGATGAAGGGGTTTCTCCAATTCACAGCACCTGCACTCACTGCATGCCAGGCACAATCACGTCAAATCAAATTCAGCACTAACACACATACACATTAACTAAATACAAAGAGCGAGCGGCGCTCTGGGTGTATAATTCGGCATCACACGCGCCAACAGACCTCACAACACATCTGTGAGGAATAAAGTGTTATCGTGGACCACACACCCACACACACACACACACACACACACACACCACGACATTTCGTTATTCCTGAACCCCGCAAACCTTTACACGAGCCCCAGTAAATAGGACCGATGTTGCACGGCAGATATAGGCGTACAATTTCCTGCTCGGCTTTGTGAAAACATGACATAATGGCAGTGAGAAATGGTGTTGGAAATAAATGCATGGCCTCTGTTTGGGAGGTTTGGCCCGTCATAAGCCCTCCTCCTATATACCTGTTTGTGAGTGTGTGTCAGTGTGTATGGAGAGGAGCGAGAGGAGAGAGATGGAATATCTAAAAGGGGTTAAGTGCCAGGGTTACCCATCCAAGGAGCATTAAATGAAGGCTCTCACTTTGATGGACACCGGCACCGGGATCCCTGATGTCCCAAAATATTAGGTTTCTCTTCTAATAATGTTGGAAATATTGCCTACTGTCATGATTAATCTGGCCGGCTACCGGGCCTGATTGCAGGTGACGCGGTCACAGCACAGTGCCTGTGTTAGTTTCCACACACCGCCAGCTTCGCTCCACACAAAGCCGCCGGCAGGAGCAGGGCTGATAGCAGCCCTCGCAGCTGCCGCTAATGCGATGTGACAGCAGAGAAGGAAACCTTTATTTTAATTCAAACAACAAAAGCCAAACAGCCAAACTTATCTGCTTGCCCAACATTTTCTCTGCAACATGACAAATTCCTCTCGCCTCTCCTCCACCAAAACCTCCTCTGCTCTTTTAATTTTCTCTCCCCTCTTTTTTTTTTCCGGATCCGGTGCGAGTCCGTCCCGGCCAAAGGCGGGCCGGGAGCGGATGGAGAGAAGTGGAGGTATTTTGCAGATGTGGAGGAAGGCACAAAAACATTTGTCAAATCAAAGGCTCGAATTATTGCACACAGTAGGGTCAGTTTCACATGCCACTTAGAGGTCCCATTGTCCGGCCGCCGAACAAGACCCCCTTTATGTGATAGCCTTGAAAAACAACGTTGGCCCTCCTCATAATCAAATCTGTGGATCCCAACAGGCCGCCGGGGCCCGCCACTTGGAATTCTTTGCATTGGCTATGGTCAGGACGCGCTGTTTGGCCCCAACAATGGCAACATTGATTTTAGTGCCATGAGAATTTTGGTTGAGCTGTAAAAACTGGAACCGGGGAGGGGAGGCAGGGGGGGATCACCGATTTTGCCTTTCCCAGGAGGTTGTATGCCGTGCTGCGGGGGGAAGGTGAGTCACTCGCAGGCTCCAGGGCTCTGACCCACTGGACCTCTGGCATAATTCAATCACTCGGAGCGTTATTAGGCCACCATTATGAGACATTATCTCCCGGGCCGAGGAGGACACTTACTCCGTGACACTGTTGGGGGGAAAGAAGAAGAAGAAGAAAAAGAAGAAGAAGAAGAAGAAGAAGAAGAAGGGAAAAAAAAAAGAGCAACGCACCACTTCCTGTCTGCTTCCTTTTGCACGCCTGCGAGCCACAATCGGGCCTTGTTTACGCGCATGGTTTTCAGGGAGTGCGAGCCGGTGTTGTACATTGATGTCCCCGGTTGCTATGGGACTGGGGCGAAGGCCACTGCGTGGAGGCGCGACCTTCCTGTTTGGCCGCATAGTAAGTTACTGAGTAGATACAAATTACTCGGCTTTTCGATCCACCAATTTGGCCCCTACTCATTGGGCAGGGGTCAAACTGAGCTCTTTTATGCGGCGGCCGTTTGAAGTACCCGCAGACCACTGTGAGACTTTACCACCAGGCTTCTTGATACGGGGGGGAGGGAATGCGAGTGGAAGAGCGGCGAACAATGGGCCCCCCTTAGAAAAGCCTCTAAATCTTAGCGCGCAACTTCAAAAGAGCCTGGTGTCAAAGCCCGTGTTGTGGCTGGAGCTGGACACACTGTTTCCCTGGATATAAATGTTTTATTAGAGGGCACACCTCCCCGGGCTCACCCCTCACACCGTCGGAGGCGGGAGGAACAAGCGGGGCTCTGTGCGCCTCTGAGATGATGGAACGGAAAATCCACGCACACGGACGACTAAAAGTTATCCATCTAACGCCATTATATGTTGTTTTATTTGTTTTTACATCTCCGCTCCCGGTCCGTCATTCCGGCTATGCCCCACGAAGAGGGCGGGATATGTGAGATCCCCTCCATGAAAGGCCCTTGCTTGGCAGATATCAAAAGCGATCAGGAAGCGCTTAGAAAATGATCGTTTCGCGCTCCGAACGGCGATGTGGATACGTCTAAAGCAGCATCATGATGCCAGACGAATGCCCCTGTTTCCTAAAATTATACATAATTCATCACCAATCAGTCTTGTGAGCCTATGCTGACTCCTCTGTTATCCCGCAGAAGATAGATGTGGGAGCGAAGGCCTTTGAGATCCAGATGGTACGTTCCCAACAATAAGGTTTGGGCTTCCTTTGGAAAATGATCCTTTTCCTGTGTGTGACACTCATGTATCATCGTCAGACGGTAATGAGATGACTCCCCCGTATGAAAATCTCAAATATAAATGTTCTTTCTGTCCTCGACTTTTTTTTTTTTTTTTTGTCTCTCTTCAAATTGCTAGCAAAGGATTTTACGTGTCTTTATTTTTCTGGCGCAAATGCAAAAACATCCGATTGGGGGAATCGGATGTCAGGAGTACGGCGATGCACGATTCACAGCGAGGCTTGTTTCCTGCACGGAAACTAAAATGAATATTCCCCTCATTTGCTTCCAAGTGTGATTTACCGCGCAAATTATCGCCCTGTCTCCGAGTATGAAACGCCTGTCAGCGCCGCTTTAACCGGCTGCACCTACTTCTAAAGTCATTTACTTCGAAACATCCAAATAAATACCCGCTTTTTCAATGAAATACCCCTCACGGTTGAGCGTGTTTGCAGAAAGCAGATGCGGACGCGGGAGACCCGGGGTCTCCGTTCCCCATCGGTCGCATCGGCCGAATTTCTTATTTTGTTTCCATGCAAACAATCATTAGCTGACCTTTCGGGCCGTTTCTCCCAATCTTTGAGTCTCCCCTGGCCTCTCATTTGCATCCCGTGAGGAGCGTTTGCACCCGGCCGCTCGGTTGTAATCTCACTCTATGAGGAGCCTCCTGACAGTCGCCTTGAATTATGGCGGCTCTCGGGCTCGTCGGAAACATTGGGAAATTTCGCATATTGCTCTCCTTCCCGAATGCCCGTTTTGACCCCTATTACGCGTCGGAGACGCCACGTCAAAGAGCGAGGAGGAGATTTAATTTGTTGACAATTGCCACCGATCTCCCTTAAACGGCTTTTAATTGATAACAGCAAGAGAGAGCGGTGAACTTTAAATAGACATTCTAATTATCGGCTTTAAGAAGCAGGGGCTTTTTGGGAAATGTTATGGCATTTGGAATGGGATTAATGGGCGAGCGAGGCGCCGGCCACCCCGCAGCTAAATGACATTAAAGAGGGAGATGAGTGGGGCCGCTGAAGGGAGCAAACCCACTCGTCACCAGAGCCGAGGCGCCCACCGCCTTGGGCTCCCACACCGTGGGGTAACGTCGGAAGAGGAGACCAGGATGGGGGGGGCGTTACTTGGCCCCAACGTCCCGTACGCTTGGCTCATCCCGGACGAGCGTCGGGAACCGAGTAAGAGCTGCAGGCGTCGCCTGTCAGGCTCGAGTCGAAATGTTTTTACCGGCGGGTCATCAAGAACACACACAAAATACTTTCTCCGTATTTTCGATCTATCCCGATCACCTTTTTCCACTCGACACTTCCGTCGGTGCAATTCACATCGGCGCTGTGGGACGGAAAAGGTCTTTTTCCCGGAGCGGCCAAAACATCTTTGCGTAATTAGCAAGATAAACCGACGCGTCGCGACACCCCGGACGCGTTCCTCGTCGGGCGGTTGTTATTTTTGAGGGGGTTTTGCTCGAACGGCTGGACGGAAACGTCCTTCGCCTTCGTGGACGGCGCGCTGTCTGAGGATGACAGTAGACAGACAGGGGTCGGCGCGTTCAATCAACAGTTCTATGTCAGAATCACCTGAAGGAAGTCTGCTGGAGTGTTCGCGGTGCGTTCAAGTGCAGCTTTTTCAGCTGCGGTGATGCGACGCAGGCCGTCTGCTTTGGCGCCGGCTCCACGGCGGCTGTTTGTTTTGGCTCCGACCTTGAGGAGTCGCCGTCTTAGAAGTTGAAAGACGATAAGATACCGACCCGTCCAGCAGCTCCGTCCTCCCGTCTCCCCGCTCCAAAAAAACATCACGCTGCGTCCAACATCGTCCCTGACAGTCTGGAGTCATAAAAGACACGGCCAGGAGCTCAGAGATGTTCATCAGATGTGGAGAGTTTGCTCCAAACAACTAAGAAGCACTTTGGCTTTTTATTTTAATCTCCCCAAAGGTCAGCCTGTCGTCCCTCTGCCCGCCACACTCTCACCAGATAGACAGATAGATAGATAGATAGATAGATAGATAGATAGATAGATAGATAGATAGATAGATAGATAGATAGATAGATAGATAGATAGATAGATAGATAGATAGATAGATAGATAGATAGATAGATAGATAGATAGATAGATAGATAGATAGATAGATAGACGGATGGATGGATGGATGGATGGATGGGAGGACATACAAGCCTCAATATGTACAAGAAGATTTGGAACAGTATTTACACAGAAATATTGCAGAAAGTCGTCGCATCTTGGGAGTTGAGAGGAAACGTGACCGGGATCCATTTTGTGTGTGTCATTCACACACACATGAAAGTTAACTATTTTTCTTCTTGTTATTTAATCTCCTTTTCCGTCGGCTAAAAGAGCCGCTGCCTCATCAGCGGTGCTGGCTGAGGTCTTAAGGCACACCTCCGCCGGTATAATAACCCCGACTAATTCAGCCCGGCTGGACCTCGGTGGGACTCGGGGGTCTTGCCGGGGGTTCCAGACAGAAATCCTGGTCTCCTGTGGTCTTCTCTCTGACGGATCACCCGAGGGATGGACTCCAGGAGACGGAGCCTGGTTTTCCGTTCATTGATGTTCCAAGTCGGTGTCGTCCGCTCAGATAACCTTTGCGTCATCATTTACTGCATTTCCTGTCACCGTCCAGGCAAACTGCAATGACCGTAGGCTTCTGTAAACACCTTAAAAGATGCAAATCATATCATATCTTTGGGAAATGACAAAAACGGCGTAGAGCGTGAATCTCCACCTCTCCAGGGTGTAGTCTGGCCCGATTGCGTAATCGCTCAAATGTTTCAGGCTGTTTTCCTTTCTGTCTGAGAATACAACAATCTGGAGAGATTTAGATAAATTGAGAAAATGCGATGAGACACATTTAAGGTCGGTGTTAAAAAAGAGCAATAAGTCACGCTGAGAGACAGCTTAACGGCTTAATGCCTGTTGCCTTTACAGCCAACATTTTCATAAACTTCAAATTGACGGAAAACTATTTAAGGCCTTTTATTGGGGAGGGGGGACATTTTCATTTTATTGGACAGCAGTCCTTCACAGAGACAAGAGGCACATTGAGGGTGAGATACAAGCCGGGTTGGACACGTTTGACCCGCTCTGCCCGGAAACTTTTCAAGAGAATGACATTTTTTTTTTTTTTTTTTTAACAACACACACTCTTTAGTAGCGATCGCAGAATAACCTCTGTTGTGAAACCTTTGCAGAACTGGCCAGACTTGGCCCGTGGACCTCACTTTGATTGGCCTCGGGCAAGAGGATGAGACCTGGGGAGAGTCGAGATGAGGCTGTCACACTTCCCACAGATCAGTCATTATCACTAATCCAGTCACAGCACTGGGATCTGCACCAGGCCCATTCATCTAGAACCATCATTAAACTGCTAAATGAGAGCTGCCTCTGCTAATGAGGTAATGAGAATTTCTGTGCTCGCGCTCACGTGCCCGTGTGTGTGTGTGTGTGTGTGTGTGTGCAAGACAAAGAGACATAGTTAAAGGGAGAAGCAGACAGAGGGAGAAAATGGATCCGACAAAGAGCAACAAAAAGGCCAGGGCTGCAGGTATAGAGACGGCTCGACAGCAGACGGACGGATCATCTGAAACCCTCCCGTCCGCCAGCCCGTCGCGTTTCCCGCTGTCCCTCTCCTCGCGTAAACAGAAGGCAGGACTTTGCCGGTTTGCAGTCAGCCTTCAGTTCGATACAACCGCTCTGCAGTTAATTGCAGAAGCGGCAGGGTAAACATTATGGCCCCCGTCGGTTGTACGCCCGCCAAAAAAACAAAGAGCCAGTAGAGCCATGATATCGGTCAAGTGTTTATCCTGTTGGGCGTTTCCTGTCTTGATGTGGTTGAGGCGGAGCGGTCCTTCTGTATTCGGGGTTCCTCTATCCGAGGAAAGGAAGCTTTGGGGGGAAAACCTTCGCTTTTGCAGTTGCCAATCGCACACAGAGCTTCTCTTTCCTGTCAGCGAGCCTCACGCTTAACAAACACTGGCTGGGCCGTGTCGTTGGTTTGTACATCATCTATACCACGTATCTGTAGTTTTTTTTTTTTTCAAGATGGCTCTGGAAGACAGCGGCCTGCCTCTCCTATGTTAACCTCTCTCTCTGACGATACTGTAATTATTCTGCCGCTCTGACAAAAGAATTTCCCCTGCACGTGGGAGCCTATCCCAGCTATGATTGGACGAGAGAAGCGGAAATTCACATGTCTGGGCAATTCGGGGTCCCCAATGAACCCGGCAGGTTTGGTTTAGATTTGAATTGGATTTTATTTAGATATGCAATTTCAGTCCCTCTCCCCAAGAACCTGTCAGACTCAAGAAAGTTAGCATGAACCGACAACAGCCAAGAAAACGACCACACAGCACGTGTTTGCTGACTTCTCGTCAGCAAAGCCTTCAGCACGACTTGAATTACTTGAAACACCCCTTAGGTACCGTTATTTCTGGACTTTTGAGCGTACCTGAATATAAGCGGGCTAAAAATAACTAAAAAAAAATAAAGAATATCTAAATAAATACGTACGTAGGCCGCACTTGTCCATAGATGATTAATAAATGAAACAAGGAAAAGTCCATCCATTTTCTATGCCCGCTTTGTCCAACTGCAGCTGATCGCTATGATGGTCTTCCTCCTGCGCGCTAAAACCGTCAAAGTCATCTTCTTCGATGTCGAAATCAAAAGGCCTCGAAATTCCCCGGTAATCTCATTGGTCCGATGTGACAAGGCTAAATATTTTGGCGGCGTTAGCCTCTTTAGCTCCCCAAAAAAATCTATCAATTAGCCGCATCCCGTTTGAACGATTTCTATCTTTATAAAAGCAGTTGTTGGGGGACCGCGGATCACATCCCTTCGTCAGCATGGCGTGCTGCGTTCACTGACAGGAGTGGAATTGGATGGATGGCAGGGCGACAGTAGAAGGTCTCCGATTGGTCGCATTGTCGCAGGTGTGAGGCGCCGGCGCCGGGACGCGAAGCCTCGGCGAATCAGCAAGTAAATGGACTTTAAATGGACGTCACCCTGTTGCTTCTTAGTACAATATTTGTGGAACGTCCGGTCGGAACGGCGTGTGAATAAAACCGGGTCATTCTCCAGAGAATTTACTGTAAGTTACTAAGTGTGTTGTTAATTTTAGAGCTCCTCTCCATGACAGCCGTGAAATTTGAGAAGGATGATAAAACACTCCTTTTTATCTCCCGGCTCGGCATTACACAGTAACATAGTTTCGGAGCTTAATTGGCACATTTGCATTTTGCTTCTGCAATCCCTGCGTGACAGAGCGGCCTGACTTCCGCCCCTGATCCCCCTGACATGATGGGATGCCGTTTGCGTCCGATATTTAGCGACGATGACGTTTTTTTGCACGCAAGATGAACTATTACGACCACGTCAAAAATGCAACCCGAAGTCGCGATTCAAGACGCTTCTGTTGAAAGCGGCATATTCTATCTGGCACTGTCACTTTTAAGACAAGATAAGATGAACTCTATTGTACAGTTACAGTGTCTATAAATAAAAACATAGATAGACAATTAGAAGATAGCATAAAACATTAACAAATAAATAGACGGCAGCAAGAACGACAACATTTAAGGATAAGAATGGACAACAGAATTTAAAAAAAAAAGACAGCTAGGGGGAGATAGACAACCAAAACGACAACAACAGGGATAGGAACATAAACAGAGTGAAAATAGCAATGATGAATATAAACAATAATAAGCAGGATGCGAATGGGCTGAAATCAACAAGGATTCATTTTTTGATTTTTTTTTTTGTGATTTATTTATGTCTATTAATTAATTGGTTTTATTTTTTTTTTTAAATCTGTATTTTGTGTATATGTGTGCACACTGTCCATGAATGTAGCGTGATGCACCTAAAATAAAATGTATTATTATTCTGATTATTTTCGGTAACCTCACTGAAACAGCGTGCGTCATGAAACCACTGCCGCCGCCGTTTTCAAGGAACTGTAAACATCAATGTTTCTCTCGGGGCTCGTCTGCACTCAAATCAACCGCAATAATTTGGGGAGCGTCTTTAAAATTCGGTGCAAAAGGAGACCGGCTGTTTGTGTGTGCACGCTTTCGACGAGTGCCTCCACCTGTCAAGTTATATAATTCCAAATGTGGGTGGAGGTATAAACTAGTGCTTCATCACCGGGCTCAGTGTTTACAAATTGTTTTGGGGGGTGGACGGGGGTCCCGTCAGGGAGCGGCGGCGTGAAGGCTGTTGATCTCTGGATGACACGTTGGCCTTATGGTGTTACACATGGCCCCCCATTAATAAACAAATGAAGGGCTCACCCTGGAGGTCAGCGGTGCTCAGCTGGCCTATTTGCCGCGGCGATCGCCACCCAAAATGGCCACCCGCGCCGTCTGCCTGTCAGACGGCTGCTAACCTTGTCTTCGGTGACGGGCAGGAGCGGCGGCGGTGGGGCGGGGCTCGCAGAGGGGGCATGCAGCAGGCATGCCCTTCCTCCCCTCCGCTGATTAGTGTGAGTGACAAAGTGGAGCGCAGAGTCCACTCAGGCCTTCATAATAAATCTATCAGGAAGTAATAGAATTCCATCAATCCTCGGCCCTCCGTCGCCCTCCCCCCTGCACCCCGCACCTTGGGAGGGAGGGTCACCATGTAAGAAGGGAGGGGGCCCTCCGATCCTCTGGGATTGTACAACTGTTATTATTCAATTACGCTCCCTTTTCTGCTCAGTTAAAAGACCATGATATCATTATCACTTAATGAATATATATAATTGGATCTTGGCTGCAGCTTCCCCCCGGTCTGATAAATGCCACTCACTATTCATTCATCCCCTGTTCATCCCCGACCCCGCATTCATTACCGAAGTGCGAAGAGACGGCGACGATGCTCGGAGATGATAGTTTGCGATCATGTCTATATTTGCTACGGGATAATAACGTCAGATCGCATCGCCCGTTCGCCGGGTTATTTTGTTTATTAAGCCGGCACGACAATAAATGTGCAAATGCAATTCCGCCCGCAGACAGAACCTGCGTTTCATCCGCGCCCCCTGAGCGGCGGCTTCAGAGGAGGTTTCCACAATGGCCGCGCCGTCATTGATTCTTTCTATTTGAACGTCTCGCACGAGGGAGAGAGAGAGCAAACTCCCAGAAGACACGATGAGAAGAGGGCAAAGACCTTGATAGCTGAAATCATGACAGTCATGACCATCAATACCCTCTCAATCTGCCAGGAAACAATGAGAAAGGGGGAGAACGGAGGGGGGGGTCGGTGATGAGCAACACTAAAAACATTGATTTAGCATTTGTCCACTTCATTTGAAGTCAGACAAGGGGAGACCGGGAAGGGAGGTCTGCTAGGAGCGCGTTTAGCCCCGTCCCATTCACGTGTCACCGTCTTTTAGGAAACCCAAAGCAAGCGTCCCACCCCTTTGCATTGTCGGGGGTGAATGCGGCCCGGCGGGGGTCGGACGAGGCCGCGTAAATCAGACATAAAGGGTGCGCGGGGCGCTGGGAGAGCGCGCATATGTGCGTGCTAGCGGCCGCGCCGTGTTCGCGGATGGGGTTTTTTTTCGGGGCGTACGCCGTCATTAATCCTGCTTAAAGAAGACAGCGTTGGCAGAACGGCGGCGCCCCGGTGCAGCTGCTCCCCCCGCAGAGACACCGCACACAAACCCGTCAACCCCACCTCTCACCTCCCTCCATCCCTCATCCGCTCGGCCTCCCCTGCTTTCCCTCGTCGGCCGCAATTTCCCCCCCAAAAAAACCCCCCGAACCTCACTCACTCAGCCGTCGCTGCCATACATCACTCCAAATTAAATTTACATTAGGCCCTCCTCTATCAAAGAAGGCGAAAGAGAGGCAGAGCGGGGACGAGACGGAGGGGCTGACATCATTACCCGGCAGCAGAGCACATGACCGTCATCTATTACAGCCTTTTATACACATGTCTCAGGGTTTCACCAAAGTTCATGCATACCTAAGTGCAAGTTTGTGTTAAAAATTAAAAGCTCTTTTAGGAGGACAAAGGGGTTTCTGAACTGTTGACTTTGAGAGGGGCTTTATTACCCCCAACCATGGATGTCTGGCATGGCTACAGACAGGCCCCCTTCCCTTCCTCATCACACAGGTTTTTTTTTTTCCCCTCCACAGTAGCTCCTTCCTCCCGCTCCTCACTTCCTTCCACCGGACCGAGTTGTCGGCGATCCGACGGGAGGCGTCGCCTCCGAACCGTCTCGCCGTACAGCGCCGTACTTAACGTGAAAAAAAGTTTTTCAAAAAAAGTTGTTTCTGAATCGGGGTGAGACGAGCCTTTTCATCGGGGCCTTCGGGGTCGTCTCCGCCGACAGAGACGCTTGAAGGCACGCAATTATCGGATAATAACTGCAGATTTGTTGAAGTGTCGGAGCAGACAGGCATAGATGATGGACTGAACGTCATTGCGCCTGCACTCCGTGAACCGCTCAGGTGACCGTAATCCAAACACCGCACGGTCATGTGAGCCTTTTTCTTGCTAGCTAGACCGCTGGCACCCCCAGGTACAGGTGCAGGTGTCGGACACGGAAGGTGAAACAACCGACGATTCCAAACTTAAATTTCACACGTTCTCCGGTGAATATTTATGAATTATTTTACATACCGTACCATCAGGTGCAGCGGTTCCTTCTTCTCCTTTTCCTTTGGGCTTTTCCCTTCGTGGGTCTTTACAGCAAATCAACCTTCTCCGTCTAACCCTTTTCTCTGGATCCTCCTCTCTCACACCAACTAACTTCATATCCTCTCTCACGACATCCATAGGTCTTCTCTTCGGTCTTCCTCTACAGCAGGGATGTCAAACTCATTTTCACAGAGGGCCACATCAGGATAACGGTTGCCTCAAAGGGCCACATGTAACAGTAAAAGTAATCGAATTTAATGTAAATTAAATGTAACTACTCCTTAATGTTAAATGACTCACTCAAATCCAAAATGTGTTTCCGATATGCATTTGCGCAGAATCTATGCAAATGCATATGTAACTTTTTGGCTTTTAATTCTTGGACAATTTGTTGTTTTTCCGGAAGGCAAACTTTAGCATACTTAGCTCCGTGTTTGGTGTCAAAATGCCGACGTAGATTGTACTCTTTGACAACCGACACGGCCTCATAACGCAAAAGACATACCGCTTTTTCTCCTTGAAGCACAAACATGTAGTCATCTTCCCATCTTTCTTGAAACAGCCTTCCATATGTGTCAACTTTTCTCTTCTTGGACATTTAGGGTTCATTTGCAATTCTCAATTCCACTTGAAAAATAACATTGATGTGAATACACTGCAATCTAATAGCGGGTAACGTGATTGGCATGAATTGTGGGAAGTGTAGTTTCTGGTCAATGCATGCATTTGACGTTTTATTTCAAGACGGTCAGATCTTTTAAGACGATCTCGCGGGCCACATAAATAACATGGCGGAACACATTTGGCCCGCAGGCCTTGAGTTTGACCCATGGCTCGAGACCTCCTGCCTGGCAGCTCCGTCTACCGATATATTCACTATCCGTCCTCTGTACATGACCCAAACATCTCAGTCTGGCTTCTCTCCAAAACATCTGACCAGTGCCGTCGCTCTGATGGACTCATTCCTGATCCTTTCCATCTTGGTCACTCCCAAAGAGAACCTGAACATCTTCATCTCAGCGACCTCTGGCTCTCCCTCCCTTCTTATCGGGTTGCACGTCTCTGTATGACGTATGAGTGAGTGAGTGAATGGTTGTTTGTCTCTATTTGTGACCCTGTAATGGCCCAAAGGTCGGTAGGATCGCCCCCGGCCCCCCGGCGACCATGGGTGCAGGACAAGCAGTGTAGATAATGAACGAATGAACGACTATGTGTCAAGTGTTTCACGAAAACAGTCTAAACCAAACATTTCATGCTCTAATCCCATCACTGCACCAGAACTGTCTCCGTCAACGAGCCTTTTTCCATTCTCCGAATGCCACCCACGGTTTTCATGGGGCGATCGCTCCACTCGCCCGATGACGACGGTCCTGCCGCTGTCGTGACTTACGGGTTAACGGCCATCCGCGATTGAATTGATAAGTGTAACCTGCAAAGACGAATCCCGATGACATCATTCACGCGCGCGTTCTCGGCCCCGTCCTGCCCCTTCATCATGCGTTGCGCCGCGTCCGTGCCCCGTTGTCATGTAGTTTTATCGCGCTCTGCCAGCCCGAGTTCCATTATGTCGCGTCAAGTCGTGTTTTGTTATCTTGTCATGTCTCGTCGTGTCAGATTGTGTTGTACTCTGTCACATTGCATTATACAGCGGCGTGTCATGCGCTCCCCGCTCGCTCCCGTTCGGTGATGTATGAGAGCCGAGCGTTACCTCCCCTCACCGTTGGGGATATATTTGCATTAGAGCGTCTGAAAGCAGCTGGAGTGAACCAGCTCTGTAAAGGCACCTGAGTGCTGAGCGCTTACTCTTTAATTGCTTCATTATCGTCTGCGCTAATCCCTCTCCAATTTCGACACTCTCATTTTCCACACTAATTTGTCCCGGTCCCTCTCCGGCTCTCTCCTCTCACAGTCCACGGCGCAATGGCACCTATTTGCTTTCCAAGGCAATGATAACAATTAATGCCGCAGTCAGCAGCTCTTGTTCCATATAAACCTGTTTTAGTCGACTAAACAAGGGGCTGCTGATAAACAGACTCCGGAGCCAAGGCGCAGAGCTTCACGGCACCATTTGTCTCTCTAATTATGCTTTAATTACAACTGTGTATGCTAATACGCTAAACATTTGCATAGAACATTCGCACAACTTTCGGCTCTCTCTTTAGGAGTGCTGCAGGCGAGGCCGTCTCACGTGCTGGCTGAAATAAGCCGGCACTGTGTTAAATTGCACGTGGGAGTTGTTTCGAATCAAAAACACAACGCCACAGTGTTCTCTGACAAACTGTTTGTCTTCCATTGTTAGGTAACAGCAAACAGAGTCCGGGCCTTGTAAAACTAGGCGTGTATTCATACACGTGTCGCGCGCTGGTCAAATACAGAAGGAAAGATCCGATAAGCGACGCGAAGATCCTCGTGCGGTCGGGGAAGTCGCACTCCGCTCACTGTTCAAGGAATTTCTCTATGGCTATATATTCCATACTCTAAACTTCTGGGAACTATATAGTCCATAATCTCAATTTCCGGAAATTGTCTATATAGTCTTGTCACGGATTTCTGTAAACTTTACTTTCCATATACTTAATTTCTATAGAATATATATTCTATATACTGAATAACTGTAAACCATATATTCTTGACACACTGAATTTCTGTAAATAATATGTTGCATACACTGAATTTCTGTCAATGATATATCCCATATACCGAATAAGTATAAACCATCTATATATTCTCGACATTGAATTTCTGTAAACTATCGTGACACATTTCATACGAAGAATCTCTGGAGACTATCGCTGTATATTCTTTACACAAAATTTCTGTGACCTACATCTTCCGTATACTGAATTTCTGTAAACTATGACTCCATAGTCTATAAGCTCAATTTCTGTGCACTATTAATATAAATTTCATTCACTGAATTTATGTAAACTATATATCCTGTACACTGAATTTATGTAAACTCTGTATATTCACGATATTCTATGAAGTTCTGTCTATCTATCACTATCTATCACTCTATATTATTTAAAGCAAATTATTCTATATATTTCATACACTCAATTTTGTAACCTATCACTGTGTTTTAAACATTTAATATCTGTAAATATCATTTAATATCACGTGATTTTGTATAAACTGAATTTCTGTAAACTGTCAACATATATTGTATTGACTGAAATTTTGTAAACGCTAACTTCATATTGTATAAACTGAATTTTTGTAAATGATAATTATATAGCTATGTGTTATATAAACTGAATTTCTGTCAACTATCACGATATACTGTATAAACAGAATTTTTTTAAGCACTTACTATATATCGTATAAAGTGAATATCTGTAAACTATCACTAGATACTGATTTTTTGTAAATGACAATTATATAACTGGATATTGTATAAACTGAATTTTTGTAAACGATAATTATATAACTATATATTTTAAGAACTGAATTTCTGTAAAAGCTAACTTTATTTTCTGTGAGTTTCTGCAAATCACATAAAAATCGCCTGGTTTCAGGTGCCCGATGTGCCTGAGACGCATCTCCACTTCGGAGGACGTTTCAGACACCACGTTTCAGACATGTAAGCAGTGCATTTCTCTTTTATTTCCCCGTTTGTTTTACTTCTCGACCAGAAACATCGTGGAAGTCATCCACCGATGGCGATCATGTGATTGTAAAGAAAACCCCAGAAGAGCTGAAGCAAGCGGGTGAACTTTGCAAAGCTCTATTCGGCTCAATTCTATGACCGCAATTCCTTCCCTCGCTTCACTCCAGCGAGGCGTTCAGCCGCACAGCTACTTAAATACATGTCATTGAGTCATTAACATAGAAATGACCTGCAGTTACCCCGCCATCGGGGCCCCCAAATGCCACCAAATGCTAAGGAACCACCATTTACAGCCAAGTAACCCGGCGAGGTCTCCGGAGTCATTCTTCAACACGCCGATTTGGCTGAAATCAAGGAATTTAGTTGGCTATTAGAGGATGGGCTTCTTGTAGTTAAGGTTAGTGGTGGAGGGGGTGATCAGGCAAGAGAGGAAACACACACACACACACACACACACACACACACAGATGTACACTCACACAGAACAGCCCGCTGTATTGTAATTTTGTAATTTAAAGGATGATCTCATAACCACCCAGTGACTCAGTTCACTCTTGACTCCACGGCCACATGACTGCGGGCGGCGGGCACGCGGCTCACGTCACCGATTGGCCGTCCAAAAGACGATTCAAAACCTTTTCTACATCAGATGTTTGCTTTTTCTCATATTCATCGTTTTTTTTTTATCTTTTTTCTGGCTTGGCTTTTGAGATGAATGTAATTGGATATTTGTTTCGCAGCTGCAGCAAGACATACAAGGACCTGAGAAGCTAAAAATACAGGTGAAAAGAAATCAATAAAATAATTTAAAAAATCAAAATAAATAAAAACTAAAGTGGAAAAAGTATAAAGTATAATCTAAAGAAAGTTCTCAATATTTACCAATATACAGGAATAATTAGGATAAAATTAAGAAAAATGTAAGGCTCAGAACCTGCGATTGGATCCCCAAAAAGGATTACTGTTATCCTTTTTTAGCAACGTGCCACAACATGCTACATGTAATTAAGTTTGATGGGAAAAGAAAAACACGCACATCTGCTGCCCAGTCAGGGATGGGTGCTGGATCAAAAATATGGACTAAACAAAGGTTTAAAAAAATCCACACACCAAATAAGCTCCAAATGTAAAGATAATTTATTTTAACATGACCTTTCGAACCACAATCCAATCAAATATGTTTAACAGGTATGATGTCACTGTGGTGCCGTTTCAAAGGACGCGATCATGTGATTCTCCTTTTTTTTCACAAAAGGTGCCTCTTATTAGATATATATTTCTATTTTAACATTTTCTTCAACTTGTTTTGAGAAAGAGCCCAAAAAACAAATACGACATCTATACAGCCTATACACCAGGGATGGGCAACTATTTTAGCTGACGGGACACATTTCTTATTTAATAATTATGTGCGGGCCAACGCGGTATCACGGAAACTGAACAAAATGAAAATTGCAATTTAAATATTTACATTTTTGGGCACTTTGAAATCATTAATGATCATAGAAATGTACCGACATTATTTTGCATGTAATCATCCATACAAAAGGAAAAAAATAAGTGAGTTTCTAAATTCAACATTGATTGAAAATACTAAAATATTCAAAGAAAATAGATAAAAAGCAAAACAGACCATATGTTGCCCAGGTCTGCAAAACACAGAGGAGAAACAAGAGGACAACCAACCAGACAAACCTGCATGTCTAGAAACAAGGTCTAATTTCCAAATCCTCATTTAATCCTCATCCTTTTTACCTGTCTATTTGTTTTTCCGACATCTGCTAATCGGCGTGGGCATTTGAGCACATAGATATCGTGTGTGGTGCAACATGAAATCACACCATTCCTTCCCTGTGTGCAAGTTTTGTGTGAGAAATGGCATTATTGACATCAGCCGCATGGATAATTATCGTGGGGGATATAAGGGGGCGATTCTGGGTCGAGATCGACCCTCAAAATAATCCTTTCAATGGCTTTTGACAACGGTGAATACTGTATGGCGCGACGTTATTAGGTGATATCACCGTGGAAAATACAAATGCTGCCACTGGAAGTCACGCTTTGAGGTGTGTATGGATAAATGCGCAGGAAAAATAAATCCCATTCAGAAAAAAGTAAAAATAGTCGGCTTCTGTCGGGTGAATCGGGTTGTGATCGCCCACGGAGCAGCCATTCACCCGAGCGCTTAAATACCCCGAACGTTTGCACTCACGTGTCACATTTCACGGCTGATTAACCGTCAAGAGAAGAGTCCATGTGGCGCTCGCCGCTCGCCGCCCCCCGCCCCCCGCGCGCTTCATTAGCATTGAGGTTGGCACGCGCTAATTAATTAAACAACTGTGAAACTGCGAGCGACCTGTCGTCAACGCCAAAGCAAGGTCCACGTTGGGGCTGTCGAGATTTCGCTCCTCGCTCTCGGCTCTGCCTTATGTGGCTTTCTGGATCGATACATTTCAGGCGACCTTCGAACCCCCTGTGCTTTGGCGTGACAGAAATCTCCAGCTGGGGAGTATTTCATCCGTCCTGAACCGGGGCCTTTGACCCGCAGGCCGCAACGCTCCGCGGGTCAGCCGGCGCCACCGCTGTTAAACGCTGGAGAGACGCCGTCGCACACTTGTCACAATGTTGGTGGCAATTCTTCTCCGGCTGTCTTGATCTTTGTGTTTTGTTCTGTCAAACCCATTCTGCACAAATACCTCAAGATCGCTTCTGCAACGCCAGGAGGAACCTCAGAGAAATGGTGTCGCTCGCGGTGCAGCGGTTAGCTCCTCCAACTCAAGACCAGAATGTCGATCCTCCAGTCCAAACACATGCAGGAGGTTCGCCACAGACCCGACATCGCCATGGACGGAAGTCCGGGATACTCCCAGACAAGCACTGGATGAATATCCATCCATCTTTTGCCGCTTATCCTGTAATCGGGCCGTCAATATCTAGACAAACAATCATTCACTCAATCATTCGGTGCAATTTTCCCCATATTTTCCCGATTAACCTGCATGTTTTTGGATTGTGGGAACCAGAGGAAACCCACACAGACACGGGAAGAACATGCAAAACTCCACACAAATGCATTTGCGAAACAAAACCCATTCCTTCCATTCAGCCGTGCGCAGAAGTGGAAGCAGTCGTGGAAAAAAAAAAAGCAGATTGATTGTTGAGGGAGGAGAGTTTTTCAGTCCAGGACATTTTCAGATCTTTCACTTTGTTGTCTTAATGTTTGCTTGTCTGCCACCAAAGCAGGAAGAGACCAGAAGCAAATTACTGTTGACATCATGTAGATGCAGCTCTCCAATTTGACACCCCCCTTGAAATATTGAATTATTGTCTCTTTACAAATCAACTCAGTGCTCTTTATACCCTCACACACTCACACACACACACACACACACACACACACAAACAGAGCTCCTATCAGTATGAATAAACACAGTCTGGTGAATTAATTTCCAGCCTGGGAATTTCCAGCTCTCTGGCAGAGGTTTGTCGTCTCAGACTGCTTCTTATTTGTTTGTCTCAGTCTGACCACCGCTTAGCAGGATTATGCAAAAAGTGAAATACTTCACAGATCAGGTGCTGAATGTTTTGTTTTTTTTAACTTAAATATCTCAGGACTATATGATAAATAAATGAGACGTGTCGCCATCTGGCTTTCTGCAGGAACCAACTGTGGTGGTCTGTCAAAAAGAGGTTTTATTCTTAATTTTAAGATCCCTCCCAGATCCCCTCCCCCCTGCATCGCGCACGTAGGGCTTCTTCTCTGACCGCATCCCTCAGTTCCATCATCCAAATTGAGATAGCAGCTCAGAGGAGGACAAGACAGGATCAACAGTGGAAACAGTACAAATAATATTTCCCTCTCACATCATCTGTCTGACAGAAACAGGAGAGGGGAAAAAAAAAAGGAGGGGAAGGAAAAAAAAAATGTGAAAAATAAAAATCTCAACCTGCCCCGCCAATCTTTCATTCACTCGGCGCTCATCCATCCTGGGTGCACCTCTTTATCTGGCCTCGCCTCAGACGGGGCAACAGAGACCTTCAGCCACGTGAGACAAATGATGTGGACGGAGAGGGTCAACCAGTCACAGCCGGCGGCTCGCCGCAGGCCGGGCTTCAACTTCTTAGCGCATTTAGCGCGTGTGAAATGTTGTAGCGTGGCCAGTGTGTAAAGATGGAAGCTCCCGCATATTGAAACGAACCGACCAAAAGCCAAAATGTTTTAGATGGTCGGTAAAATTGTTTTCCAACTTGGCATCGGGCCTTCTGAGCTTTTAAAAAGCCGTTTAAAAAAAACAAAGCCTCCGTCCACCACTTCGAAAAAATAAGGAAAGCCGTTTCTTTACGGATTGATCCAAATGAAACCGGAAGCCGTGTTGAGATGCTCAGACACGGGAGTAAGATAAGATAAGATAAGCTTTATTGATCCCCATCTGGGAAATTCTTTCGTCACCGCGGCGTAACAGTCATAATATCAATAAATATGAATATAAATATAAATAGAGACAATTTGAAGATAGTAAAAGACATCGACAAATAAATAGATAGCAGAAAGAACAACAACAACAAGGATAAGAATGGAGGGAAAAAAAACAGCGAGGATGAAAATAGACAACCAAAAAGACAAGGAGTGACAAGAAAAATAAGCAATGATAAGGATAAAATAGACAACGGATTTATACATTTTTAAATCTATTTTATTTTATTGATTTATTTTTGTCTTTTTTTTACAATTTTGTCACTTTAATTGTTTGTATTTTTCTTTTGAATCTTTATTTTGTGAATAAAGGTGCCTTGAATAAAATGTATTATTATTATTATTATTACGATTATTTTTGGTACCCTCACTGAAACAGTGTGTGTCATGAAAACACTGCAGCTGCTGTTTTCAAGGAAATGAAAACATACAGGTGAGAAAGAACTTCTGTAGCGTTCTGCGGTGCTCCTCGCAGTTCACGGCAGAAGGCGCTCTGATTGGACTTCCGTCCGGCTTGCAGATTCTTCAGCATCCTCCACCAACGAGTCCAGTTCAGTTTTCACGACGGAGCCGGCCTTCCTCATTTTGTATGTTAGCATGGGCTGTCCGGGGCACCACGGCGTAGAAGATGGCGATGGACACCACCGTGTGATCAAACACCTGCAACATGGCTCTGCAGACGTTGAAAGATCTGACTCTCCTGAGAAAGAACAGGCGGCTCTGACCTTTATTTTAGATGGCATGTTGTTCATTGTCCACACGGATGCCAGGGTACTCGTCCACAACGTCCACATATACGTCACCATATGATGCGTGGATGATTGAGTGAGCGGTTGCATGTCTCATTGGTATGTGTGAATGAATGATGTGACATGAATGATAGTGAATTATTGTATGTCTCAATGTATCATGTGAATGAGTTCAGTATATCTGTATGGCAAAACCATCTCAGTCATCACTTTGCCTCGGTCATACATGTCCTGCCCCATGTGACAAATTTTTCTTTTTCTTTGGGTTTTTCCCTTCAAGGGTCTCCACAGCAAATTCACGTTGTCCATTCTAGCCCGAATCTCTCTCTCACACCAACTAACTTCATATCCTCTCTCACGATGTCCGTAAATCTTCTCTTTGGTCTTCCTCTGGACCTCCTGCCTGGCAGCTGCACCTCAAACAACCTTCTACCCAGATCTTCTCCAAGTTTCATGACAGAGGAGCCTCCTGACCTCCAATTCCAGCATCCATCTACCAATATAGTCACTACCCCTCCTCTGCACATGACCCAACCATTTCAGTCTGACTTTATCTCCAGAACATCTAACATGTGCTGTCCCTCTGATGGACTCATTCCCACTCCTGTCCATCCTGTTCACCCCCAAAGAGAACCTCAACATCCGTCTCTCTGGCTCTGCCTCCTGTCTTTTGGTCCTTGTCACTGTTTGTAGTCCATACAGCATCTCTGGTCTCGCCACCATCTCCCCTGCCTTTCCTTTCATTCTGGCTGATGGTCTTCTATCATGTGAATAGATGGATGGATGGAGATGTGAATGTGGCCATGTGATCTCCTGCAGCCCTGCGACCCTGAGTGCAGGATAAGAATTTTAGAGAACGGATGAATGAAGCAAAGCCTCCAGAAGATCTGCATCCACGTATGTCAGATGGCAAATAAGTGGATTCTGTGTGAATTAATGACAAACAAACTCTGAGGCTTATCTTCTGGGGTCTGATGTTGCAAAGGGCAGAACACCAGCGACAAGTTGGACAAGTGGGAAGAAACGCATCACCTCCAGGGGTTAGGTCAGCTTTCCTCCATCTCCATCACGAGAGATCCTTCCGTGAAGACGTGGAGAGAACCTCCCGAGCGGATAAGCATGAACTCTGGTCTCCACCGTCCTGCTCTTTGGACCACACAGATGTTCCTCATAGGACTTATCAGCCGTCAACAGTCATGTGCGTCCAACGCGTTTGGATGGAGATGGAGCTGGTGGGCAATATTAACAACTTGCATGAAATTACTTCCAGGAAAGCCGGCGTGACTCGGCCGATGACAAAGACCGACACAAACACGGAGGGGGGGAGAAGAAAGGGCTCTTGGTGGAGAACCTCGGCTCCTCCACAGAACCTTCTGTGTATTGTCGTCAAGCGGAGGGTGGCCACATGGTGACATTTGTGACTCTATCGATGTCAACCTAATTTTACAGTGAAACCAGAACCCCCGTGTTATCCTCATGTGAGAGTTGAGTAAGAGGCCTAGAATACACTGGGGAGATGATACTACACACACACACACACACATACACACACACACTTGGGAGCGCATGCTGAAAAATAAGGAACATCCAAACCCAGATGCTTGCACGGCATAAAGGGATAGGTTTGACAGTTTTACGGAAGATGGCGAGCAGCCACATATTGTGTCCGAACACATGGGGACCAGACGGACCCCCCGAACCCGACCCCAGGCATTACGGGACAGATGCCAAACATTGACCAGTGCGAGGACATGTGCCCCAGCGGACCCCCGGGGGTGAACAGAACATTAGTGTTGACACAAGGTGCAAGGCGGTGGCGGCGGCGGACCTCCTCCAGCTGTGTTTGGGGCCCTGACAGCTCAAAACATCCTGTTATGAATAGCACGGCGGTGTGGCAACCAAATATTAAAACGCGATTCATGTGGCAGGTTTAATTTTGCTGGTTTTCGCTTCCGGTGTTCTTTCGTTCGGGTTAAGTAGGGAATGATGGCTTCAGCGGCCATTTTTGATCTTTATGAGAGGCATCTTCCCCTTCATCCTCCTCTTCATTCCTTCACCTTCAAACATCTGTAGAGAGGAGATTGTCCGTGGAGTTTCTCAGTCATCCAGGTCATGCGGAAATCTTCACTTCGCCAAGAGGTGAAGGGATGAGGGGTGAAACGTCTTCAAGTCAAGAAATTTGAAGATTTCCACAAGAATGCATGGAGATGGTATCACCAGCACCTTCTGTGCATCATCTTTCATTCATTCATTCATTACTCGCTGTCTCTACAGCTTACCCTGCAGTATTGGTCAAGAGGAGGGGGGCGGAGCCTATTCCCTTATCCCTTGTCTCCATATGTAGCCCTGTGATTGGGCCAGGGAGAATCCTCTCGCCCAATCACAGGGCTACATATGGAGACATGCAACCATTCACCCTCTCATTCGCATGTGTGGACAATTGATGTTTTCCAAAACATCTGGATCATTTAGCATCTCCATGAACATCCCATAAATGTTTGGACCGTGGGAGGAACCCCACGGAGAAAGCTTCCCAGTGGGGATCCAACCAGGAACCTTCTGGTGAGACAGAAGCTCTAACCGCTGCACCCTGGTGCACAAATTGGGGTTGCTCTTAATAAGATGAAATCCCTCATTCTGCCTCTCAGCGGCGTCTCAGCTGGATTCGCTCACAGAGGATCCAACTCACCGGGCGTGGAGGCAGAACCGACCCGTCCGATCAGAATCTCAGGAAGCAAAGTGAACATCGACGGCTCCCCGAGAGGAAGGTGTAAATCCGGGTACCATCATCATTTATTTTAGACCGAGAGTATTTCTTCACTGAGAGAGGACATCAGGAGAAGCTCCCTTGGCGCTCTCCTCAGTGGAAAATATTTTTTCATTTATTCACTGACTGAAAGCATCTTCAGGCTGAGCCATGATGGACAGATGCCTGGCCGCAGTCAGCGGCCAAGTATTGTTGTGCAGGTGTCCGTGCCTGCCCAGCTGTTTCTGTGTTACAGCCCATCTGCTGCATCCGCTTCCTTTTGAACTGTTTTCTGCAAAGGCGGTATGTGATCTCCATCACACGCCATGTCTTTAGCCCTGGAGGAAACCTGGAGGGACCAGGTTGGTCCTCATCCTCACAGCCAGAAGGTCCTCAGTGTTTGTATGGGAGGTCTTCATGTTCTCCTTGTGTCTCTGTGGGGTTCTTCAGGGTTCTTCGGGTTCCTCCCGCACTCCAAACACATGCTGGAGGCTCATTGAACCCCATCAGTGGAGCAGAGGCGGGTTCAGCCTGGACCAGCTGATCATAGGGACACATATAGAGACAATCTCATCCACAAGTCAATATAGGGTCCCCAGTGAACCTCCCACATGTGTTTGGACTGCGAGAGGAACCTTGAGAACCCTGAGGGACCCCACACACACACAGGGAGCCTCTACACAGGAAGACCTCCTGTGGGAATCCAACCAGGGGACTTCTGGCTGTGAGGTGGAAGTCCTGACCACTGCACCACCTTTCGATAATAAATTATTATAATTATTATTATTGTTGTTATCATTATTATTATTAGTATTATTATTAGTAGTAGTAGTAGTAGTAGTATTAGTTTTATTATTTTATTTTATTATTTCATCTTATCATTTTGTTTATTTTTTTTATTATCATGAGACCACTTTGCATGGAAGAAGTGCATTATTCCTGCACCGTTCAACCATCCTGGGCGCTCACACACACACACACGCACACATACATACACACACAGTTCAGACACGTGTTCCTTTCATAACATTCGCCATGCCGTTTACATGCTGCTATAAATGAGAATAAATATGTGAAGAGTTTAAAACGCTATCCTCGGGTTGAAAAGCAGTGTTTGCTCAGATTGTTGTCAGAAAACTGGATTGCAGTTTCGCCTGTGACGACTTCTACCTCAGTCCTGAGCGTCGGCATCTTTGAAAGCAGCACCGGCCACGTGTGAGAATAAGAATTAGAATAATAAATGACAAATAATTAGATTGTGCCTGAGTTATGCTTGGACTGCCGCTGCAGCTTATCACCAAATTCATGTCAGCTGACTTTGATTCGAGAGAAATACAATTTGAGATAACAGGAGGGGCCTTTGAAATAAATCGAGTGTTTACAGAGGGATTAATGTAATAAATTGAGAGGAATCTTGGTGAGTACACGGTCCAATGTAAACCACATTCCAGACGTCGGTGGCCTGATCCCTGGAAGTGCCTTCCTTCCTGATGTTCCTGATCGGTGTTTTCATTCGCACAGGGATTCTGGACCCCCGGTGCTGAGGAGGAGCGATGAAGAAGAACCGCGTCACGTGCTGTGACTCTGCCAGGTCTGCCGATGCTGTGGATGTTCAAACCTCAGGTCACTGAACGGTGCCAGTGAAGCCAGTGAAGGTAATCGAGGAGAGAAGTACCTGAGAAGTGGATTGTAATAATAATAATAATAATAATTATTATTATTATTATTATTATTATTATTATTGTTATCATTATTATTATTGTTGTTGTTGTTGTTATTGTTATCATTATTGCTGTTGTTGCTGTTGTTATCATTATTATCGTTTTTCTAATGATAATAGTAATAATAATGATAACAACAACAGCAATAATAATGATGATGATAATAATAATGATGATGATGATGATGATGATGATGATGATGATGATGATGATGAAAATAAATTAATAATAACAATAATAATAATAATAAATATAGTAACAATAATCATGTTGATGTTGCTAATGATAATTTTAATAATGATAATGATAATAATACCAACAATTACAATAATAATGATGTTGATAATGATAATAATGATAATAATAATAATGGTGATTATAATGATGATAATAATAATAATAATAATAATAATAATAATAATAATAATAATAATTATGATTATTATAATAATCATAATAATAATAATAATGACCTGACGTGCTGCCTGACATGTAATGGGGACAGGAGGCCACACACAGGAGGTGTCGCATTTGTCTGGAAATCAAACTTGAAGATACATTTTTCAGTTTTGGACGCCGGATTGCAAAACACTGAACGCTCACTGAACGTGACGGGTTCATGTGGACGCCATTTTGTCCAGACGCATCCCGATGTGGGATTTGGGTAACTAAGCAGCAATGGGGTTGGTCGACGCCTCAACCAGCTGAAATCTATGGTAAGATATCGATTCTCCAAAAGCATTGGAAACGGATGTTCTCCAGCAGAACAAGGTGGAGAACATATGTCGTGTGTCCGCCACCATATAGGTTGGTTTGCAAGCGAGCTCATTGCCTTTTTATGCTCCATTGGAAAAAAAAACAACCTGTTTGCACGGTTGATGAAAAAACATACTATAGTTTTGAGATGCCAGGGACAACAACCGGCGCGGCATGAATCGGTGACACGGTGGCGGCGATAAGCTGAACCGCGGCGGCGTGCGGATGCAGATAAGGCATAAAAAACGGCGACCTCCTCGCGCAGAACAGATGAATTCTCCACTGGACCGCCGGCCGGCCAGAATCTGATTTTGCTTCTTTATTATTCATTGTTAATTGTCCGCTGTAGATAGAGGCCTCTCTTAGTTCCCCCCCCGCTTTCTATTCAGTTGACATTCCTGATGGGGAAAATCCAGAATTCCTAATGGGGTGCAAAACATTACATACGCTGGGAGAAATTTTTTGGAACACATGCAGTCGGCGTCCGCCCCCCTCCATGTACCCCTGCAAGAATCCAAACCGACAACTCCGACGCTCGGGGAGCACAAAACAGCAATGACATATGCAGTAAAACTTGAAATATATGTAACTTCCTCAATATTATCCTTGACTGACTGGCTTTGTCTCAAATGTGTGTCCAAACCATGTACACAGACGGACGACCCGGCAAAGGAATTCCCGTCCCGGCTCAATGAAACGGCTCATGTAGGGCAAATTTAATATGTGATTCTGGCCGGACAATGGACGGGTTTGAGGAGATCCGCTATACCCCGGAGCCGGGCGATGAAGAAGAGCAACACGGAGGAGAATGGGGGCCTTTGTGGGCCCTCTGAAAGTTTGAAGGCCCCTCGCAGGATGCAGCAAAACCTGACCTGGGAGGACACGTCCCCCCGGGGGAAGTAAGAGTAATCATTACATAAGTGCGACAAATATTTAACAATGAAGCGATAGAGGGAGATTGATACGTTTGTCCCATATAAACTGCACCGACCACTCGTGGAAAAGGTTTTTTTCCTGAAAATATCCACACGACCCGCCGAGTCAGAAAGCCTAATTCTACATTTCAAATGACTCCATCAAACATTTTCCTTTCATTTTGCCAAGGAACGTATCCACCGTCGGCCTCCGAAGAACGGGGCGATTCTCCTTTGGCTCCCATCAAAACAACGCGGCGGATCAATCTGAACTATTCAGGGCGACTTTTGATATAACTCCCGTTACCCACAATGCACGGCCGGTCGTGTGGACCGGCGCTCATGTTCGGGGAGGAATAACCGCCAGATCCTCCGATTGCAGTTTAGCACATTAAGCCCTTTTGTAAACATTTGATAACATCCAAAGAAGGCGTAAGGCTTTCCCAAATGACATTAGCTTTGCTAACACGAGTCATCTGACAGGAATACCTCTAATTTCTAGTATAGATTGTTTTCATGCCGAATTCTAACATGATAATTGAATTTTCTGTTCTGAGCCACTTTCTCAAGTGCAGTCACATGGGCCGATTAGCTGGCCGGCTAATCCTCCACCCCGCGCCCCCCTCGGCTCTTGTGACATTAAAGAACTAACTGGCCCAAAAACTATTAACCGCAGCACTTTGATGATTTGGTAACATCTTTAAATGACACAATTGGCCGGATTCTCTGTGAGAATCCAGCCACGTGCTGGGGTCCCGTCCAGGCCGGATGTCGTCCTTTCAGCGTCACAAGAGGGACGTCGCGGGTCGGCGCTGCGGTCCGAACCAATCTGACGCCATTCATTTCGCATTTAACCTGGTTTGGTCGTCCCGCGAAAGGCGGCGGGGGTGCGCTCCATCAGCCTGCCAATCAGAACCCGTGAAAAATGGTCTTGAGAACATGCTCCCGGCCGTGGAATATCAGAATCACTGCCTGCATTCATGTGGCTGATTATTTTTGCTTTTCGACACTCCGCCGTCAAAGAACATCTCTGTGAGCGGGACCTTCCACAGCTGTGGACGACCGTCAGATGTTCCCCGCCGTCTCGGCAGGTTTCGACTCTCGGGCGGCCAGGTGTGGTCGAGCCGCTGAAAATAGCCGGGCCCGGCGTCCCGGCCACCCCGCGCACATCCCGCCGTCAGACAAACGGAACTGTATTTGCAGCTCGGCGGGAAGACAAGAGTGGGCTATGATGGCGGAGCCACATTAAGTCTAATGCATTCTGAGTCATAAATAGTCTCATAAGACAAGCGGCACGGGGACAACGGCCCGTCCACAAATGCACCGAGCAGATGGGGTTATTCATTTTTTTATTTTAGCACAAAACACTCTGGACATTGTGGACGCCCCGTCATATATTCCAAGCGGCCGTCCCGTTCCGTGCCTGCTCTGAGTCACCCGGCGCTGTGGCGTCCCGGCAACAAGCACCACCACCGACCAGTGCGCTTATGATGTGCACGGCCTCAAAAAATCCCCCCAAACTTTGATATGTGTGTGTGTGTGTGGGTGGGTGTTGCAGCAGAGGCCTCCAAGAGCCGCTCATTATTCCATGCGAGGGGGGACTTGTGATCTTTTTAATTATTCTGCTCTTCATTTCTACCCCACCATTCAAAACGCAACACGACAATTGATCGCCTCAAAGATCCATCTTTATAATCCCCCCTCTGAAGACCATAAATTATCCAACTTTGGGGCAGGGTGGACGAGCCGTGCGTGCGCAGCCGCGGCTGAATGCCGCTGCTCTTTCTCTTTTTTTCCAAGGGAGGGGAAAAAAGTACACTTGTTATCTTGTGAACCCTCAAACATGGAAGACAGGAATCTCCTGAATGTCAGCGGCAGGGACGGAATTAACAAGAGATCTTTTTATTGTCACAGAGGGTCATTAGGCTGCCGATCGGGGTAATTATGGAAATGATCTCGCCAGCTCTCCGGAATGTTTTCCCGCTTCCATAAGGACTCCAAAGTGTTCAATCAGCCTCTCTCGTGGGAAAGTTCAGCCATAACTGCAAGTGTACCAGCAAAATCAAATTAAGCAAAGACATTTCATTAGTATTTATGGCCCCGAGGCATTTGTGAGAGTGTGGAGCGGAGGAGTGATGCGGGACGGTGCAGAGGGGGGGAGAATTATGGCCTAATGACAAAGGCCATACCTAGAAGACATACACAGGCAGGATGGATAGCAGCCATTGATTGCATCTGTGAAGAGAACTCTCGGGGGGGGTTCAAATATTAATGCTTGTGCACCCGACTTTGGACTTCCAGAGTAGGTGTGTGTGTGTATGTGTGTGTGTGTGTGTGTCTGTGTGTGTGTGTGTGTGTGTGAGGGGTCGACCCCTGCAGGAGGTAAACAACCTCACACACAGACACACACACGTCAACTCCGAAAGATGATCGGAAAATAGAAGAAGTGACCGCGGATGTGTGACACCATGTGTGTGTGTTGTTTTTTTTTGTTCCTCTTAGTCTTTGTGCAATGGGTGCACACCACCACCACCGCCGCCGCCGCCGCCGCCACCGCCGCCTGCCAGAGCGAGAGGATGTAATGAAGTCGGGGAGCCCTGCGCGGTAAATCGTAACACCTGATTTGAATCAGCGGGTCTATTCAGTCCACTTAACCTCCCAGTAATTGACAATTTAAAGGTGCAATCCTTAATTTCGGGAGACAGCAGAACCACTTTGATTAGCTTGTGAGGGTGTGTGTGTGTGGGTGTCTGTGTGTGTGTGTGTGCGCACCCCGCAACCGCCAGCAGCCATAACAGGCAAGGATACACACACATATTTATATATATAATATGTTTCTATATAGATATAAATATATACATGTTGAGGTGTGTGTGTGTGCACGCGCATGTGTGTGCGCAGGCACCCCCCAACCCCCAGCAGCCATTGGAGGCAGGGACTCTTCTTTATGCATACACACATACACACACACACACACACACACACATACACACACACACACACACACACACACATACGTATATATAAGTGTGTATATATATATACAGAGAGAGAGAGAGAGAGAGAGAGAAAGAGAGAGCTGTGTGTGTGTGTGTGTGAGCATGTGTGTGTGTGTGTGTGTGTGTGTGTGTGTGTGTGTGTGTGTGTGTGTGCGCACATCCTCCAACCCCCAGCAGCCGTAACAGGTAAGGACGCTTCTTTATACACACTTTATACACACACAAGTGTATATATCTACATAGATATAGAAATAGACATATACATGTTGAGGCGTGTGTGTGTGTGTGTGTGTGTGTGTGTGTGTGTGTGTGTGTGTGTGTGTGTGTGTGTGTGTGTGTGTGCTCACCCCAGCAGCCATGACAAGCAAGGAGTCTTCTTTATACAAACACACACACTCATAGACAGACAGACAGACAGACAGACAGACAGACAGACAGATAGATAGATAGACAGATAGATAGATAGATAGATAGATAGATAGATAGATAGATAGATAGATAGATAGATAGATAGATAGATAGATAGATAGATAGATAGATATTTTATTTTAGATTGATATATGTGTGTACTGTTATGGCAGCCTGGGCAGCTATGCACACACACACACACACACACACACACACACACACACACACACACACATTCATATTAGATATATTTATATGTGTGTGAATACAGCAAATCAGGCCTGAAGTCGGGGTTGGTCAGTGTGTGTCGATGTGGGTCAGTATGTGTGGGTGTGTGTCGGTGTGGGTCTGTGTGTGTGGGTGTGTGTTGGTGTGGGTCGTGGCGATTCTCCCCAGTAGCTCCCCAAACATCTGGTCTGCAGGTCTGGTGGAGCAGGAGGAGCAGGAGAAGAAGCAGTCAGAGGCCTCCTTGAATTGCTAATGGCGTGTGAGCGGAGGTGAAGCGTCTCTGAAGGATGAGGTGAGAGGGCCATCACTCTGGGAGGAGCAGGAGGAGGGGATTCACAGTGCGTGTGCGCGTGCATTCGTGTATGTGTGTGGGTGGGGGGGATGGCTTTAGGGAACTCCCGTGGATGTGGGTGCAGGATGGTACCTGACATTGAGACATGCGCAGTGGGTGGGAGGGGGGACTTCACACTTTGTAAACTTCCGGTTTAGATTCGTGGTAGAATATTGCGGGATGCGGGTGATGGAGGTGCGGGCTGAAGCCCGCGGCTGCCGATCTGAATGACAAAAACCCGGGGAACGACATGGCACCTACTTAAAAAGTGAGCATTTGCATGGAGATCCGGGTGGAGGTGTCACTTCCACACCGTGGAGGAGGTGCGGATGATCGCCGGAGAAAAGACGCACGGATTTGACGTTTTCGAAGTAATATGATCAATAAATACAAAAATATGAATGAATATCCGAAGCCATCGATCCACGTGATCTTCATCCCATCGGAAAGACAGAAACACGCACTATCTGTTTATTTATGTTTATTATTTTTTTTAAATAAAAATGATATTCAAACGAAACATCCCGGCGGCGCAGGCCGTCTTCTCGCCTGCCGTTCACGCAAGGTTTTCCGTGTGTATCTCACCAGTCTCCTGTCGCAAACCGGATATTATTTTTTAAATTTTATTTCAATTTATTTCTATGATTTAAATTCATGGGAATCACCCTATTTTTATTTTAAAATGGTCTTAGGAGTGGAGGTGGAGGAGGAGGAGAGGAGACAAGTCTGATTAATTGATTGATTGACTGACATCTGTTGAAACGAATCCAACCACATAAAATATTATTTCCATCATGTATAAATATTTTTTTTATTTATACATGGATTCAGACATGAGTTGCGTCACCCTGCGCCATGAAGTGTGTGTGTGTGTGTGTGTGTGTGTGTGTGTGTGTGTGTGTGTGTGTGTGTGTGTGTGTGTGTGTGTGTGTGTGTGAGAGAGAGAGTGAGTGAGTGAGTGATGAGCTCCGTCGTATTAGATGGAGGAGAGAAAACACCAGGTATCCGCTGCTTCTAAGTCAAACCACTAAAGATCCAGGTCAGACGAAATCATAATTTGATATCAAAAATTTCTATCCGAATTGTTGGTGTTTGTTTTAATAAATAAACGAAGTAAATTTATTCACAATTATTAATATGATGTTTTTTTAATTACAATATTCTACGATTTGCTGCCCCCACCTGATCACCTGGCCCCGCCATCATCCGGAGACAAGACAAAATCATTTGCTTAAATGTTATTTTTCGAGCTTTTTGTTATTATTAATATCAATTTTACATAAAAAATATAAAATTCAAATCATAATATATATTATTATGACTGTTATCATTTGGACTGGATTTCTACGTCACACAGATGTGGAGATGCCCGGATGCCCTCCCGAGACGGTGCGTTGAAGCACGTGCAAGAGGACGTGTGCGGGTCTCGAAAGTCACGCAGGGCCAGGATACTTTTAAATAGTTCTAGCCCTCCTTCCGTTTATCGAAAAAAAAAAAATCTTCCTTGGATCGGTTTAACCTACGGCCATACCGTGACTCAACTTCCGGTTCATTTCCGGGTTATGAACCTGCGCGGGGAGGGACAACCGGATGTGACGAATGATCGGGAGCTCATCTGAAATCAAACGTGGTCTGCCTTTTGTGTGTATATATATGTATATTTTTGTGTTTCCCCCGGCTAAACAGATTTGTTGTGTGTGTATATAGATTTGTTTAAAAAAGGAGACGTGCTTTGGAAAGGTGGGCTCTGCAGATGACCCTTGACCTCTGAACTTTTGACCCTGCGACACACAGGTAGCATCCCACCCACCCACCCACACACACACACACACACACACACACACACTCTTATTTCCCCGAAAGCAGCGGAGCGTTGCGTTGTTAAGATGACAGTTATCAGTCGGGTGACCTTGCAGGTAGTTTTTGGATCACATGGTTCCCCCTCCCCATCACCTGCACCTGCAACCCCCCCACCCCCACCCCACGCCCAGGCCGCGCCGACCGAGTTGGCTTATTATCCTAAAAGGTTTTGTCGCGCTAAGCCGTGCGTGAGTGCTTAAAACGCACATTTCATTAACAAACCGCGGAGGTATAAAAGCGGATTTATGAGGCTTCAAAAAAGATCACACGAAGGACGGCGGGTTTGCACCCCCCCCCCCCACACACACACACACCTCCATCACACACACAGGTTAGATCAGCAGTTACACCGCCTTTCACACTACACTGCAACTCTGAGGTGTGTGTGTGTGTGTGTGTGTGTGTGTGTGTGTGTGTGTGTGTGTGTGTGTGTGTGTGTGTGTGTGTGCTGTTTTTAAAGAAAAACCTGCACCTGCCAAATTGTGATTCTCGTAGAGAAACAATGAGGGGGAAACGACGAGGCGTGGTTGCGAAAAAGGGGGAATTTCGATTGGAGTTTTTGGTATCAAGGTGGGGGGGAAGAGGATCATCTCCAATAAAACATCACCCACGGGAAAACAGGTGGAGGGAAAGACGCGCGTAAAATCACGCGTTTTCACGCGGCACCGGAGGGATTTAACCCGCACCTTCTCGACCTCCTCCTCCTCTGCGGGCCTCCTCTTCTCCTCTCCTCCTCTTCCTCTCTGCGATGGAAGGGGTCGTTCATCCCCTCCCACGGATCCCAAAATAGATAAATATAAATACAACATAATTAAAACTGTCATTTAATAAAAAGGAATAAAACGATCATTTCGGTCGAATCGCGTTAATTAATCTCATTAAGGACGAGCGATTTAAAACCAAGCGAGATTTATGAGAAATAAAATCTCGGTAGATTTAATTCAACAACAGATCATTTTTATCTATTTATTTTATTTTTTTTATTTGTCATTTATCGATCTTTTTTGAGGGGTTGGAAAAGCGCGCGGCAAATCGACTGATAATCGATATTAGAAATCGATCTACTAAAAGGATTCCGATGTGGGAAAAAATTGTTTTATTTAAATTTAAGTAACGATAATAATAATGAATATATGGTGTTTTTTAATTTTATTCTATAGAACACAGCGCGGTCCCGCCGTGCGTCTCCGTGGGTCTGAATCTGCGCATTCAACCTGCGCTGTCACACGTAAGAAATTACAAGAGTTATGCTAATAATAATAATAATAATAATGGTTATAATAATAATGATGATGATAATAATAACAATAATAGGCGGACGCGGTGATGGTGGTGTTCCGCCCGCGGGGTCTCCGTCTCGACCACCGCCGTCGCCGGCGCGTCCTCCCTCGGCACGGAGCTCCTTTTACGCATCGGAGGAGCGGCGCGGGAACGAAACATGCAAACGGAATAAAATAAAAATGCAAAATGAAATCTCATGAAAAAAAAATACAAATCAGATATAAATCAAAGGCGACTTCCGGTGCCAACTTAGCTGCCGTCGTGTCCGATCCCGCCGCCTCCGGCCACGCATCGCTCCCGCAAACCTCCTCCTCGTTTCCCGCGGGCCGAGCAAAACGCGCATCGGATCTTTCAATCACTCGGCAATTTTCCCTCCTCCTCCCTCTTCTTTTCCTCCTCCTCCTCCTCCTCTTCCTCCTGCCGTTCAACGGCGTATGACGGACGGACGCGGGGCCGTGCGGGAAGCCGCCCCGCCGGTGTCCCATTGTTGACAAATTCATGAAACAACTCGAGTTTGCATGGTTTAACAGCGAGGGAGGAGGGGAAGGAGGGAAGAAGGGAGGAGGAAGAGGAGGAGGTGAAGAAGAGGGGGGCGTCTGTCGTCACGGAACCACGTGTCCCCGCCGGTAGTATATCTTATAGTGGGGAAAGTCATCTATCAGAGTGTCCGGTCCACGCACGCGTCTCCCCGGTCCGGTTCTCCTGCAGGACGGCGCGCCTACGGAACCCCCTCCCGGCCCGAAACGCCCCCCGAGCCGCGCCGCTCACCGGGGCCTCCGCGCTGCACCGGGAGGACCCACGCACACACGCGCACACGCACTTTGGAAGAAGTGTAAGTTTCCCCTGTGCGTGGAGGAGGAGTAGGAGGTGAGGACGAAGAGGAGGAGGAAGGAGAGGAGGAGGGGGGGAAAGGGGAGGGGAGGCGAGCGCCAAGTTTGTCGCGCCGCGTGGGTGACCGATCGCCCGCGTCACGCCGGTTCGGGACTCCGGTAGACGAACCGGGGCGGCCGCCGGGAGATGACCCTGTCCGGGGGTAGCGACATGTCCGGCCACGGCGCGCTCACGGCGGAGGACGTGGACATCGACGTGGTGGGAGAGGGAGACGACGACTGCGTGGAGCGGCGGCTGGACGCGGCGGGCTGCGGGAGCCCGGCGGGGGGCGTCCTGCGGGGCCTGCGTGGCGGCGGCGGCGGCCAGGAGGACCACATCGAGGTGGGGAAGGAGGTGGAGGAGGAGGAGGAGGAAGAAGAGGACGAGGAGGAGGAGGATGCGCTGGGGAGCCCGGGCTGTGAGAGCGCCGGGGAGGGCGACGCCGGAGCCGGCAAGGGGGACGGGCTGGACCCGGGTGCGGCGCCCGGCGGCGGCGGCGGCGGCGGCGGCGGCGGCGGCGGGGCGCAGAAGCCCAAAAGCAGCCTGGTGAAGCCGCCGTACTCCTACATCGCCCTGATCACCATGGCCATCCTGCAAAGCCCGCAGAAGAAGCTCACCCTTAGCGGCATCTGCGAGTTCATCAGCAACCGCTTCCCGTACTACCGGGAGAAGTTCCCCGCCTGGCAGAACTCCATCCGCCACAACCTGTCCCTCAACGACTGCTTCGTGAAGATCCCGCGGGAGCCCGGCAACCCCGGCAAGGGCAACTACTGGACCCTGGACCCTGCGTCCGAGGACATGTTCGACAACGGCAGCTTCCTGCGGCGCCGGAAGCGCTTCAAACGCGTGCAGCCGGACGTGCTGCGGGACCAGACGGCGCTCATGATGCAGAGCTTCGGCGCCTACGGCCTGGGGGGGCCCTACGGCCGCCACTACGGCCTGCACCCGGCGGCCTACTCGCACCCGGCGGCCCTGCAGTACCCCTACATCCCGCCGGTGGGGCCGGTGCTGCCGCCGGGCGTCCCGCTGCTGCCCTCCGCGGAGCTCAACCGGAAGGCGTTCAACCAGCAGCTGGGGCCCGGCCTGCAGCTGCAGCTCGGCGGCCTCAGCGCCGCGTCCGTCATCAAGTCGGAGCCTTCCGGCCGGCCGTCCTTCAGCATCGAGAACATCATCGGCGTGTCCGGCGCGTCATCGCCGGCGCCGGCGTCTGCCGCTGCGGCCGCAGCCGCCGCCGCGGCCGCTCAGCAGGCCTTCCTACGGCCGCCGGTGTCCGTGCAGTCGGCCGCGTTGCTCGGCGGCTCGCTGTCCCTGAGCCGGACGCCCATCCTCGGCGTGCCGTCCGGCATCCTCTCAGGACACGTCCTGCCTACGGCGGCGGCGGCGGCAGCGGCCGCCGCGGCGTCCAAGTGGCCGTCACAGTGAGCGCAAGGACACAAAGTGACTCTTATTTTTTTATGGACATTGCCGGCTGTGTGTGTGTGTGTGTGTGTGTGCGTGTGTGCGTGTGTGCGTGTGTGTGCGTGTGTGCGTGTGTGTGTGTGTGTGTGTGCAGCCCCTGGACACTGAGCACAAATTACAGGTAATGTTTGTAAATATTTGTACAAAAAAAGGATTTTACCTGTCTGTGATTTTTAGTTTCATTTTATTTTTATTTTTTACCGGAAGCTAAAAAAGGACACGTTTTGCTTCCCCCTCTTTTCACACACACACACACACACACACACTCTTTCTCTCTCTGTCTCTCTCTCTCTCACACACACACACATACACTCAAAGCTCTGAAAAGTGTTTATAATGAAAAAAATCAGATATATGTCATTCTGTGTAGCTCTATCGTGTTGTAAACAGACTTTTATTTGTAAATAAACCCCGAGGAAGAATCCGCATCCCTTCTGTCTTATCTCCTTACAGCCGCGAGATGATGCACATTTTTGTCTTAATTCCACCTGTTAAAAGGAGTGATTTTTATTTTCCTCTCACCTTGGAGAGATGATGCGCTCCGATCTCATTACATTGTAATTACGACGATACAAGCGCGGATACTTTTAAAATAATTACAATGGAATAATTGTGTTATGAATGTTTATCCGTTCAGCCGTCAAAGACAATCCGCTCGTTAATTTATATTTATACATTCAAATCGGGAAATCTGGAAAGGGAATAAATTTGTAATAACCGTTGATTCCTCTGTTGTCAGGATAAAAAATATTTTGGGGGTTGTTTTTTTCTTTTTCAATTGCGCTGAAAATAAAAATCGAGTTAAATTGAAAATAAATAATCTTATTTTAAACTGCGAACTTGCTCATTTTCAATTGAGATGTCTTAACCGTGTTCCTATATATATAAACATGTACATATCACACATAAAATCGCAAGAAACGTTCAGAGCTGCAACGTTTTAAAATCATACTCATTTTAATTTCGATATATTTTTCCACAATAATCCTGGGGGATGGGGGGGGGGTAGGACGCTTCCCGCCCGCGGCCTGACTCCTGCCACCGAGCTGCGCGCTCCCGCGCCTCCGCGCCCCCGCGCCTCCATAAAGGTAACAGTTTCGCAGTTGTGTCTGGCTAATCACTTTTACACAAACAGCAAATGGTGGTGGCGCGGTGTGTGTAGTTAGAGTAGGGTGTGTGTGTGTGTGTGTGTGTGTGTGTGTGTGTGTGTGTGTGTCGGGGGTCTGCAGGCTCTATATTTATCTGATCCCCATGGGAAAGAGAGAGGAGCCTCGACTGAAGGCGCTGATGATGCAAACAGATTCGCCTCAATGTCACCGCGTCTCTTATCGTTATTACGCTGTTATTACACGATTATTTCACTATGAATGCCGTTATTACGATGGTTATTATTGGAGGCGCGGCCTCTTTCTTATTTCGTCTTATGCGATGAGAAAAAAAAATTACAGTCTCTTGTATTTTATTTTTGTTATTGTCGCCGGGCAAATTCTTTTCTTTTAATTAATACCCTATAATTAAATCATTAATATTTCCATGCAGGTGTTTTTTTAAATGCACGAATCGATTAATGTTTTATTGTAGGTCGTTTTAATTTTCTCAGTTATCGTGTTGACTACCAGCTGCCAGGAGGTGCGAGGCGTGTGTGTGTGTGTGTGTGTGTGTGTGTGTGTGTGTGTGTGTGTGTGTGTGTGTGTGTGTGTGTGTGTGTGTGTGTGTGTGTGTGTGTGTGTGTGGCCACTAGGGGACGTCAGCCCTCTGACACTTCTTCTCATTTGAGGGTGAAAAATCAACATTTAGGTGAAAACATGAGCGTCCGTGATTTGTTCTTTACATAATAAAACGGCTGGTATTTAAGAACCTGCCAGTTTAGGTTAAAAAAAAATGAATATGAATAAAATGATGACATTATCGATTTATTATATTATATTCCATCGTTGTGAGAAATTAGAAATTTAATTAGTTAAAAAGTACATTACTAACATTTATTAAGAAAATACATAAAAATTCACAATTTTTTCCTCAAAATCAGATACCAGGTGAATTAAATATTCTTATTTTATTTTCCCCATCGGTTCGTTCCCGCTTGGCATGTGGCATCAGGGAGGGGGTCCAGCTGATGGAAGGGGGGGACCCGGGTCCAGGGGTGTTTTCTTCTCAACGCTACACCACACACACACACACGCGCGCGCGCGCGCGCACACACACACACGCGCACACACACGCACACACACACACACACACACACACACACACACACACACACACACTCCGCTGGCAGACTATTTTCAGTGAGAGAGCAAACAATCCCACTGCCTCTCTGCAGGCCGGGCAGACACTCAGCTACCCCGTGCAGCCCTGCAGCCAATATGCACACACACACACACAAACACACACACACACACACATAAATAAATATGTGTTAAAAATTATTTAGATAATTACATAAAATTTAAATCATTTAAAAGCAGAGAAAAATAAAAATAGCAGTAAAATAACACTATTTCAGCAGTGAATAACAATTAAATCTGGATTATTTTGACCCGCATTTTCTTTTCTCAGATGCAAAAACCATCAATGGACTACAAAATGAGCAATGATATGAACTACAAATACCAAACATCCACGTCTATTTTCTGAATGGGTCAAGCCGGGGTGTGCAGAGGTCACAGAGTCCAAACGCATACATTCTTTGATGTGGTCGTTCGAGGAGGCGCTGATGTGAATAATGGGGTTAATCATGTGTGTGTGTGTGTGTGTGTGTGTGTGTGTGTGTGTGTAGAGGGGGGGAATCAGGGTTCACGACTGAAGCTGAGGTTCGACAGCTCCGCTTTCATGATTCGCTTTTGAAATGATGGAGTTACATAGCGTGTAGCCGCCCCTCCTCGGACCCACCCGCCGTCCAACCGGGATCGCAAGAGCTCAAAGTCAGATGGCGAGCAGGGAATGCAGGTTGCCGTGGGAGCCACAAAACGGGCGTTGAACCAGGCCTTGAGATCTGATGAGAAGGGAGCGCGGCAAACTGTGACACTGGGAGGAGCTGAGGGGTGGGAGGGGCAAAGGAACTGCAGGTGCAAGTCCTCTGAAGACCAGCAGGGACTTCAAGGTTCAACATTTTTTCACTCTCTGTGAACACCTTCTGAAGGAATACAATCAAATCTGACATCTGAATGCTCTCGTGTCAGACATCTCTTCTCCACTTCCTGGGAGGGTCATTGCGGCGGTGCAGCGGTTAGCTCCTCCGCCTCGCAGCCAGAAGCTCCCAGGTTGGATTCCTTGTCTGCGTGGGGTTCTTCAGGGGTTCCTCAGGGTGCTCCAGATTCCTCCCACAGTCCAAACACATCCAGGAGGTTCACTGGAGACCCTGTATTGCTCAACTGTGTAAATTAAAGAAATCACAAAAATATCTTTTTGCACTAGCACCACTCTCATTTATACAACATTTGTATTATAAATGTATTATAATTTGTATTATAATTATAGATTTTTCAAGACACCTAATTTATTCCCGTTTCATGTTCACTATTATTTCTGTGTCCGCTGTTTTGTTTGTAAATTCTTTTTTTTGTGCCTGTCACATCTTCTATTATTACTATTTGCGTACTTTATCACCTTTAATGCTGCAGTGACATTCGAATTTCTCCATTGTGGGATTCATGAAGTCTATCTAATCTGATGAGAGGCTGAATGGTTGGATGTCTCGATATGCGTCCCTGGGATTGAGTGAACCCCGCCTCTCGGCCAATGACAGCTGGAACTGCAGATAATGGATGTATATAATGAATGAATGAATGGATTAATTTAATATTTTAATATTCTGTTATTCACATCTATAATCTATCTTCTCACCTTCATGTCAGCGGATGTCGTCCCGACTGTCGCCACTAGGGGCGCTAGTGAGCACCTTGAAGCAATGCAAACAGCACCTTTGTGGATGACGTTGGAGATACAGGAGACTGACAGGAGGAGATCACTGTCAGCTATTTATCTATCTATCTATTGTGATTTTGTAATCCTTTATGCTCTTTCAGGCTTTTATTCCACATTAATGAAGGCGTCAACAGGAACTGTAAGCAACGGATGATCAAAATATTGTTTTCAACAGTTTTTTTTTTTTTTTGTCTAAATTATGTTGATACAGATTGTATTATAAATTAGTCATATTTTAATCACGCAGTCGCCTTTGCTCTTTGCAGTGACCGCGTCTAAAGCGTGACATCTGCGTCTTAAGATCAATGAAGTCCTCATAAGGCCCGCATTGTCCGAGCGGGAAAGATGCATCTCGAATAAAGACCCTATTGTGTGTTTAGCAACTTTCAAGTTATGCTTTTTCAGAGCTCGAACAATGTTTGCTAAAGTGACCGTATATCTTTTATGCTGCACTTTTTGACAGTAAATACACTTATTAGCAGTAAAATAAGCTGGGTAAATAATGACAGAGTAATCAGCACCTTATTAGGCCTTGAGAGGGACAAGAAGACGCCACATTGACTGAGAAAAGCGACAGATCAGCAAGAAATAAGATCAATTTGGACCGGGAGGCTCGCCATGGCGTTGCAGGCGAGGCCCGGGCTTCCATCATAACTAGGTCATCCTCCAGCAAGAGCTGCAGCCTTCTGCTGGGCGCAACGGCGCAGACAGTAAATGTAGGTACAGCAGTTACTGAATATTTAAAAAGGCGTAGAGATGAAGCAATAAATGACAAAGTAAAGCTGGCGTGGCCGGGCATTAATAACTAATGGCCGCCAGTGAGTTATAGGCTGCTCCTGTTGTAATGAAAGTGTCATTGCAAATCAGCAGTTGTCCAAGGTTATTATTATTTATGCATAATTGATGCCGGAAACCACAAGGAACACGTCTTGGCCAACAAATCCCGGCACCTTGGGAACAAAGACGTCGGTGTCAACAGAAGGAAAGGTCACGGGGGAGCGGATGGCCCCGGGCTGAGATTTACATTGCGAGGGGAGGATGGCGGCGGGCGGAGGGTCATAACCGCACATCTGTATACAGAAGGTTACGGCAAACGTCTTGTCGACCGCTGCTGGTGACACCGTGAGGCTCGGTGTAGGTCACTGAAACCCAGGCAGGAAACAGGTGACCGTTTAAGCGAAAAAGGAATAACGACAGTCATGATGAAGCCTAATTCACCTTGTACTGAAAAAAAAGCAACGTTTCAAGAGAGAACTTGCACAGAGATGTGATAAGTTTTTGTGGGCTGCAGATGTTTGAAGATGGTTTGGGCTGATTTGTCCCAATGTGATAAAACCAAGGCCTTCAAAAATAGATCCTATTTGCTTGGAGTGATGAGGAAATCAGGGCGGTTCCACTTCGGCCACCAGTAATTGATTTGGAAAATTCCCTTTCTTTCTCATATAATTAACCATGTTATTGCCATGTATAAGTCATAAAATTAAGGTTTTATGATTTACTCCATCTTTCAATTTATTTATACATAAACAGTAGCAGGAGGGGGGAGAGTCACTATGCAAATTATACAAATCATATTAAATCAATCCGTCAGTCTATCCGTCACCGACCCGCGGGAATACCGTGCAGATTGTCAAACGGATGAAAATCCTCCGACTGTCCCTGAACGTCTCACGGCCCTCGAATCATACGTCATCGCACATTGGCCAATGAGAACACGCAACGAAGCAGTCTATGGTGACGTACCCGGAAATGCATACAGAGCACTTTTTCCACATTGAACCACATTACTCGCGTTTTTTTGTTCTGATAAGCTAATTTTAAAGCGCAAAGTTATGCAAACGTGGAGTCTCGTTTCCATTTCCGTGTTGCTCGGGGTCGTGGTGAGATGGGGCGTGTCTTTGAATTCTTATTCGGGTAAGAAACGCACCTTTAACACACAATTATCGCTACCTCTTGTGACTCCCCCTGTGCAATTCTCGCTGCAAAGTCACTTGAGTTTTGTATTTAGCGCCATTCGTCTATTCCCAGTGTAACAATAGCCGCTTTACTTTCCCAGAGATCAGACTAACAGGCTGTTTTCCCCTCCAGGAGCTGGGAAGCCACCCATGTTTGGCGACTATGAAGCACAAAGACACTGGCAAGAAGTGACCTACAACCTCCCAGTGCGAGAATGGTCAGTCTGAAGGTGTCCAAAAGCAACTCAGTCCGGTCCTGAGTCCTTCACAGAAAAAATAATCTTAATTTTAAACATCAACAACCCTGAGGAAAATAGTGGCACACTGTGATACGTGGCAGTCTAGCATTTTACTCTGAAAATTGTCCCACCTGTGGAGGATTGTAAGGATCTTGGGGAGTGCCCTTATCGTGGACTTCTGCTTAAAATACGAATGGCATTATCCAACACAGCAATGATGCTTACACTAAAAAGCTGATCGACGGGAAGAAAACTGCATTTTATTATTTAGTTTTTACTCTGACTTGATATCCCAGCTTGTGTCCAGTGATCTAGTGTCCACTAAAATCCTTTTGGACCGTTGGTGTGCAAAAATCAAACCCATTTGTCAAAGGATCTCTTATATAACCTCCGTCCACGTCATCAGATAAACACCCGTGGTTTGTTTTGTTCACAGATAAATGGATTCTGGCCACAGTCCCAACATGTGGTCGATATATCAATGCAATAATCAGAACCAATGTTGAAGTAATTCAATAAATCACATTGTAGTCCAAAAGAAGTCTGGTACAAATATTTGTGGCTCACCTAAAAATAATACCCCAAATCTTGCTAAAGCCATCTTATTCTGCAGGGCATTTCAGACACGGAACATGCGGAATTCATCGTTATCGTGAACATTACGATCACCAGGACTAAAGTTTGCAAAGTATTTGGCAATTGTTGTTGCTAATAATAAACGCATATAACTATCCCGCTCTTCCAGGTACTTCAATACCACTGACAATGACTTGAACTACTGGGGACTTGACTATCCTCCGCTCACTGCCTATCACAGCCTGATCTGTGCTCACGTGTAAGTGCACTGTTACCTGACTATAACACATAAATGAAATGTGCGAATTAAACATCATTAAATATACAGCTGTGCGTGCCCCCCCCAGATTCGTATTCTTGTGCCGTGACTGAGATCAAATGCTCGAATCCCAGAGGTTTGTTCTGGAATCCGACTTATTACTGCATTAGATAAGCACAAGTACTTTTCTTATCGCCTCCAGATATTCTGTGTTTCTGCTATTTCACTGGTTAAAGGGAGCTCTCAGAGAACGGGACAAAATGAATATATGTCACTTCATAAGCCAGCACTACAGTCTGGTTTTCAAATCCAGGATAAAGGCTTCTCCGGGTTTATGAAGTCACTGGATGTCACCTGTAAATGCCCTCATGCCCTTCTAAACGTGTCACAAAAATCCTTTTTTGTATTATGAGTATCCGTGTTTGTGTAATGAGTATCATCGTATAACCACAATGACCAAACCATGTTCCCTTTTCTCCCACAGAGCAAAAATGATAAACCCCGAGTGGGTGGAGCTGCATAAATCCAGAGGGTACGAGAGTCCGAGGCACAAGTTGTTCATGAGAACGACAGGTATGTGTCGCTCTTTCCATCTGCGTCGTCTTTGCGTGATCAGATTCCATTTGCAAAAGAGCCGAATGTTTTCTCCCTGTCAGTGCTGGTGGCCGATTTGCTGATCTACATCCCCGCTGTGGTTCTGTACTGTTTGCTCCTGATTGATGGATCCTCTAAGAAAAAGGTGCCCACAACACACACACACACACATACACACACACACACACACACACACACACACACACACACACACACACACACACACACACTCATTCTGAACGTGATTGTTGCTATGACACCGTGTTTTTGTCATTTTCGTCCTCCCAGGTTTGCACTCTGCTCTGCTTCCTGCTCTACCCCGGGCTGATCCTCATAGACTACGGACATTTCCAGTATCCTTCATGCACGGCTGCAGTTGTGGTTGTGGTGTGATTGGGGACAGAATGACATCCTGAGACATGAAGCCAAATCCGCAGAGAGCTTCTTCATCCTTTGTCATTTCTGATCAGCAACTTGTAGTATATGCTCTGAAAGCCATCCAACAATCAAACGTTAGCCTTAACAGTGTTGGGTACAACGCCGTCAGCCTGGGCTTTGCCCTGTGGGGCGTCCTGGCTCTGGGTCTGGGCTGGGATGCTCTGGGCTCCATAGCCTTCTGCTTGGCTCTCAACTACAAACAGATGGAACTGTACCACGCTCTGCCCTTCTTCTGCTACCTCCTGGGAAAGTCTCTCAAACAGGGCCTGACGGGCCGTGGGTGAGTCTGTCACACTCTTTATTTGCTCGATTTCTTCCGATTCTCTTTTTTGCTATTTTGACACGCACTGGCAGAATAACACTTAGCGGTTTTAAAATACAAAAGTATAGAATGATATTACATTTCACGCTATCTATTGTTGGAGAAAATGTTGCAAACGTTAATTCATCTATTGATTTGTCATTTACACCGCTTACCCTGCAGTCAGGAGTGCGAGGGGAATGGAGCCAGCTATCCCAGCGCTCATTGGGCATGAGCCGGGGTTTACCCTGGGACTGGCCTATCACAGGGCAGCATATTGAGACATGCAACCATTCACCCTCTCATGAGATTTGATAGACTTTATGTATCCCACGATGGGGAAACTCAATTGCCACCGCAGCATTACAGGGGATAAGAGTGCGCAAATAGTAATAAAAGAAGATTAATTCAGGCTACAGATACAAATAAGCCAAGGCAATAGTCACACTAGAGTACAAAATCTGAAAATATAAAAGAAGAGATCAAAGAAATGCCTTGTGCAGGGAGTGGTTACAGGATATCAGAATCAGAATTGCTTTATTCACCAAGTAATTTTGCAACAACAAGGAATTTGCTTCGGTTAACGGTGCGAAACAGACAACATGTAACAGGCGAGTTTACGAACAAAACAGCACGCACAGCAGCCATACGCGGCGCCATTTTGGATGTATATATCAAGTGAACAGTGAACATGATGTGCATCATAAGAAATGAAACGGTAATTGGTGAGGTGTCTTGGAGAATGTATAATTAGAGTATGAATATAAATATTGTACATTTTTATTTTTATTTTTAAACATGGACACACACACACACACACGCACACACACATACTGGAGATGATTAATTATGTGAAAGGGGGAAAAAGTAAACAACAACCAGAGAAGAGCAACTGGATTTTCACGCTTCCGCCCGTCGCAGTCACGGCTTCAGTTACAAAATATTCCCAGCCTGGCTCATAAATCAAGAGGAGCCGTGTCCGTGTATGTGTGTCCATGTGTGTGTCTATGAAATCATACACTCTTTCCAATATATTGCTTTGTCATCCTGTCAACCGGCGCTCAAAGCAGATATGCGATGTCCGTCAGTGAGACGGTTGTTCTCCGGGGTGCTACAGAGTGATTGAGGTAATCAGGCTATCTGCCGTTACTTGTGGGCCCGGTGTCTGTTTATCTAGTAACAATGTACCAGGGGTATGTGGTAGCAAATGCAGAGGCGGATTAGAAGGGCCGGTGGGAAGATATGTCCAGATGACACTCTCGCCTTGCCCAAACTCCTCAGCTATGCCTGCGTGCGCGACTTAGCCGGCAGCCTCGCAGCTACAGCTGACAAGAAAGACTGACCTCCACCGAAGACATTCAGCTGAGGCATGGCTTTCACCGCATTCCCCAACACGCGGGTCAAACGCCGGATTTAGCGCTCGCAGATAGGACATCGTAAGTGGGATAAGAATAGTGAAAGCGATGATACCGAGAGGCGCGTTTTTATAAGCGAGCGGTTTTGAGTCCCGGGATATCAAAAGTATCTAACGATCGTGTACGTTGGACACGCGGAGACATGCGATTGGATTCGGATACCTGCAAATGCGCCAATGTCAAAAGATGTCAGGTTAACATTTGGACGCAATAACGCCATGTTAACGACATCTGTCATCGGAGGCTAAATCAAGTGACGGGCATTTAGATGTTCTGACGTTGACATCAGCGCCTGCATTCAACCCCATCATCAACGCGCCAACAGCAGCGCTGCCCGGCGACCATCTTGTAGGAATGCACAACTTTACATTTAAATATTACCCGGGCTCCTTATTCTGTCATATAACATCATTAATACACCACAGGCTTCTCCCACTCGCGTATATTCACATATATTCAATATCCAAACTAAGGCCTCAAAAACCGTGTGACGCAAACCGAAACCACCTTTATTTAATTTCTCCCGACCTTACAGGTGGTCTTGTCAAGTTGTAGCTCTGCTGAATGCTGATTGACAAGATATTTTTATTGAAGGGTCGGCGCAGCGGTTAGTGCTTCCAATGAGCTCTTTTGATAGTGAATGTTTTTTTGTTTTTTTTTTTTATATAAAAGAATAAAAAAAGTGTGATTTGACAATGTGAAAATGTCAACTTTATTTATATTTTTTACTTTACGAGGCCTTGTAATGACACCTTGCCCACGTGTCTGCATGTTTAACTGGAGAAATTGCCAAGATATTTCGAGTTTTACAAAAAGAAATGTAAGTATTTCAGCTGTATCTGACAGTGTGTGTGTGTGTGTGCATGTGTGCGAGTGCAGGCTGCTTCTGCTGGTGAGAGTTGGTGCAGCAGTGTTGGTGACCTTTACCCTCTGCTGGCTGCCCTTCCTGTCTGACCCCAACCAGGCCTCACAGGTGCTCAGGAGAATCTTTCCCGTGGCCCGCGGTTTATTTGAGGTAACTCTTAAAATGAAACGCCGTCCTCGCCTTGCTCTTACAAAACAAAAAACACAACATTTGCACCGTCGTCTAAGAATAGTCACGCGCAACTTGTAATTCAAACGTTATCTGCAGCAACATGTGGTGGAGGATAATACCTGGAACACATAGGCTAGCCTGGAGATTATAGCAGAGGATCACATGTACACTTCCTGCCTACACTTCCATTTATCTTGCCCTTGAGGTGGTGCCGAGGGTAAAACCTCCCACCCTCATAAATATATATATTTACAGTATATCTGCATATAGATACACTGTATACCAGTGTGGTTGGCAAGAATGTGAGAAATGGCGGAGAAAGCCGAGAATAAATGTGACGGAATTTCCATCAATTTCCAACATAAATTAATGAAGCTTGACTCAAGCCAATGGGTTCTTTATGCCCGTGGAAAATGTACACAACGCCGCGTGTTCCTCTGCCATCGGCCGACAGAGAAGCTATTGAATGCGCGCACGCCCTCAAGCCTGTTGCTGTAAAGGGTTTCAATAACCCAAGATCTTTTTTTCTTGCGCTGATTTGCGGCTGTTCTTTAAAAATTGCTGACCGACGGTAATAAAAGGGTCGGTCACGGACATCTAGCTAGTCAGTAACCCCGATCCAGGCTCACCACAACACTTAGAATCATGACTTGTGACACTGCACGGGGGGGTGGGGTGGGGGTTGGCGTTATAAAACACCTTGTTGTTTTATTTACGCTCAAATGTGCACGGTGATCAATTGTGTTCCAGGCGCTGACATTTTATTTTCCAAGAACATTAAGTCCTAATTTCATGGGAGTTAAAACATTTATAGCTAGATGCTTTAATGCTTTATGAAAGTCAGGCGCGCCCTGACTTTCCTCGTGCCCTCCACACTGTTCCATACTCTCAGCATGGCGAACACCCTTATATCCGCCGGTGCTTAGCCGCTCGGAAATGGATACGCCGCAGGATCAGAGAAAACGGAGGAATAAAATCTGGAAAAGGTCAGGAGATCAGCTGCGTCCTATCCCCGGGAGGTGCTCGGGGTTTGACGTGCAGATATAAATCTTAGCTAATTTATGACCTCAGCGTTTCCAGCACTTCACGGCGCAGTTATGTCGCGGTAAACCGGACCGGTGACGGGGCCAGCTCTGAATATCGCGGCGCATCCGGGAGGGAGGTTGGATTCGTACGTACACGCAGGTGTTACAATGACATTAATGGAGAGCCTCTCGCCGAGACACAAGTTTACACATACACACACACACAATTAATTGCTGTCAGTCAGTCCTCGCTTTACACAGGGCTGGAATATGATATTAATTAAAAGGCAATGGATACTGGACGGTGATAAAGAGTACTTCCGTCGCTGGAAGGGTTGGCCGAGGTAAAGTAACTGTGTGTGGCACGCGTGTCATAGGTTTCCCTTTAAGGGATCATCTGGTCCCTGTCCTCAAGGTGGCAACCACCTCGAGGTGTCATGGATGTAAGAGGTAATTGAAAAATCTAGCCGGGTTGGGGGGGGGGACTGTCGGCCAATGGTCGCGCTCGCCACGGCGCTGGATTTGCTCAGCGATATGATGCAAACATAATACGGCGGGTGTGAGAGACACTATAGCCCTGTGTGACGACAGCACGGGGCCTGCCGGGGCGCGCTGTTCCGCACTAATTGTGAAACTGTGCACGTAAGCGTTAGCTTTGGGACGAGGGGACGGGGAAGGGGTGGTTGTAAGTTTACCCGCCGGGCGGCATTCTGCCGTCTCGGGTTGCCGCCGGTTTACAAATACAGCACCAAATGCTCCCCCCGAGGGAAATTTTTGCGTTTGCCAGATGAGACGTTCACGCGTCGCCCCCCCGGGGACATTCCCGGTAGCGGTTATTTGCAGGGGCGGCGAGGACGGGCCGAAACGCGGGGATGCGGCTGAGACAACACAACGCTTGGTGGCGGATTGCTGAGTTGGCGGACAGTTAGAGCCGCGCCGCGAGCAGCTGCGGCGCAGAAGACAACAGGAACAGGACGCCCCGCCCCGAGGCCTTCCTCGGCACGCGCTAAGCTAACCGCTAAGCAAGATACTAACTAACATCGCAGCATTTATTAATACTGACATCCAACAGAGTTGGGCACACACGAGGAGCTAAAAGTTGTAAGCTTCTGGAGGGAAATCCGATGAAACTTTTATGAATCCACAGTCATTTATAGCTTGCAGGTAATTGGGATAAATATAACCCGGCGAGAATGTGTTATTTCTTTCTTCGATCTGTTTAATTTGTTAACTTCTTGGACTAATATTGAAAGATTTGCCTCCGGGCTATTCGCTATAATTAGCCAATGTTATGTATATATGAAGTGGTTTTCACACGGGACTGGAAATACCTAATCAGCTCTGACCGTCACCATTAGACACAGCTCCCAGCGGCCACGCCTCGCTCCTCGGCTTGACCTCCGACCCCCGGCATCCTCAAGTTTACAAATAAGTCCCGTGCTATTTCTGACCGGGGTCGTAAATTCATAATCGAGGGTCTCACACACACACACACACGCGTGCGTACACACACACACACACACACACACACACACACACACACACACACCTCGGAGCTGTCTTGTGCAAATGTCATCCCGGAATGCCCCGAGGAATTTTTATTGCTCATTCAGCAGGGAAATAATTAGTTGCAGCAATTACAGTTATTTGCCAATTTCAGCTTTTTGTATGCACTTAAATACATGTGATAAACAGTTAACAGTGTTACTGCAAGGAATATATATTTATAATGTATTTGCAACTGTGAGCTATTTGCAAATAAGGGTGAGCACACAAACTGATGATAATATTATTCCAGTTGATCATTTGAGAGCATGTTTTCACGGCAGGGGTTGTAATTGCTCGCAAATGAAATCAAAAATGTTAAGTGTTATTAGAAACACTGGAGCGCAGCATATCCTGGAGTTTGATGGGTGATCATAATCGTACAGTGGACCCTCACTTTTCCTTACAAAGTAAAAAAGTGAAAGTAGACGTGATCATTTTGATTGTATTTACAGATATATTAACACTCAACCCTTTACAAACCTCCTGGCACATACTGGCATTTTTTTTCCTTCAGAAACATGGTTATAGGCAGTTGCCGCCTCTGCTTTTTTTTCCTGGTTGAAAACAGTTTTATAAACCGCCACGGCCCCGTCGATCACGGACCGACCGAACTGTGTCGTCGTCCTTGATCTTGCGATATATTTGGCAGGGCTTTTGCGGCGTTTGTCATAGCAGCGAGTTGTTCGAGCGCGAGACCGGTCTCTTCGATTTCTTCTTCTTCCTTGCCGACAGACTTCATCATCTTGAGTTTGTATTTTATTATTTTATAAAATAAATTTTTACTATATTTTTACTGTTTTTTTTTTCTTGTCTTACGCTAGAATGTGGCTATTTCATCATGGAAAAAAAATCTAAACTGCAAAATAACACTAAAGAATGATAAATTGCGAGAACCGAATCACACAAAAAATCTGCAAAGTAGCGAGGGTCCACTGTTTTGATAATGGGCCGGTGCTTCTTTTCTGTTTTGATAACTGAAATGCCAGGGTGTCAAAACCATTTTGGTCTGGGGGCCACATACAGCCTAATTTGATGTCAAGGGGGCCAGACCAGTAAATTACAGAGAAGTAACAAAAGGTCCTACTTTTTCCTTTGTTTTAGTGTAAAGGAGGTAAACAGGTAAATTATAAAAATGTTTATATGTTATAAACTGTTCCTCTAAAAAGTACATGATGAATTAATATTAAAAATGATTATTAAAAAATAATTGGTGAAATTACACCCTAGAAGTATTGTTGAGTTAAAAGACAAAATCTTGTCACTGTGGGAAAATTTCCCACTAGAATTTATTAGAAAATTGATTATTAGCATGTATAAGAGAAGGTATAATGTTTACAAGGCTAATGGTGGCTATTCTGGTTATTAAATCAACCTTTTTAATTTTGCCAGCTTTTGTGTTTTTTTATAGAAATAAGAAAAGATCGTTTTAACACTGTCACAAGACCTTGTTTCATCAAAAAATCATTTTGTTTTCAAATTTTGAAACAAATTATAAATTGCAAAGTTCCTTTTTTTATTTTTTACTTGCCCAATTTTTTTCGAAACCCACTGTATAAAACCCCCAGATACATGTGAGAAAAAAACGTACAGGCCGCATTAACACAAAGATTTGATTTCAGCCAGGGGGCCACAAAATATTGTCCCGAGGGCCGCAATCGGCCCGCGGGCCTATTTGCCCGAGACCCCTGCTGAAATGAATGTGACAAGTGGATGGACGTTCCTCACGGAAGCGATCGGTCTGCTCGTGTGTGCAGGATAAGGTGGCCAACGCCTGGTGCAGCTTGAACTCCCTGATAAAGATCAGATCCATCCTGTCCGCTGACTCCCAGCTCCACCTCAGGTAATCCTCCACCTCCATCATACTGCTGTGTCTATCCTCTCTCCGTCCTTCCTTCTTTCTGTCTTCCTGCCCCCCTCCTCCGATCTCTTGTCCTCTCGTTTCCTCGGAAAGCAGGGCTCGTCCAGGAATCGAGGCTGTGTGCAAAACCAGACCATCCCTTGAGGAAACATCTTGTGAGGAGCTTCTGCACATGAAGTCACACTTGTTTTTAGAAGTTATGAGAAGCCGTATGGCCCAGGGAGCTGCCGAAGCATGTGTCATATACAGAGATAACAAGGCAACCCAATGGAAACATTTCTTCGGTCAAACAGGAAGCTGAAACGCGGAGTCAGAGTTTATTGATTAATATGCTGAAATGATACATCCATAAAAGAAATTACCAAAGTGGACGCCTGGCGAGAAGCTGCGGTCGATGATGCCACGCACCCCTGTGAACCTGACCAATGAGAGCCAATTGGAGGCTACTCTTATGCACTGTGAGTGCAGACGGAATCGGTAGAGTGACAGGAATGAGAGAAGAGCATCATGGGATCTCCCTTAGTGAGTTACTTTGGCAGCAGAACTAGCTACTAGCCTAGCAAACCCTAGGTTTTCGTAAGAACTAAGGTTTTACCAGTGGGGCATTCCTTCACACTCATCCACAGAACATCCCGACAAGTGTTTGGGTGTCACTCGAACCAAAACGAAAGGTCCCGTATGGTTGGTCGCTGTGAGAAAATACAATATCTATATCCATATATATATATATATCAGTGTGTGTGTATATGTATATATATACACTGATGTAACAGCTGTGTTCACGGTGGATCATGGCTCATTAACCCCGCATGTTAAATGTCGGGGTTCTATGTTCACAATATTCTAGCCCGTGAAGTCGGGGGACAGAATTGGACGGTCACTTACGACAAATGAGAAGCAAGATTTGTCTTTGTGGCGGAGGGGTCGCTAACCAGCTAGGCTCCAAGCTTAAGGGACATCTCAAACATTTGATGAAAGTATTGTTATTTGCAAAGGGTAATATCATTAAAACACATGCAGTCTTTGAAGGAGTCGTCAATCTGAAAAACGCCATCAGGGAGCTTCTACTGTCTGATCACTCTCCCCGTGTCTTCTAGAATTGCGCTCTTTGCCTTCACACACTCTCTTTACATGCCAGAGGTCTCAACACATTCAGTCAGTGACAGGTGACAATTGAAGGGTTAAACTACATGTGTCAAACTCAAGGCCTGCGGGCCGAATGTGGCCTGCCATGTCATTTTATGCGGCCCGCAAGAACATCTTAAAAGGTCAAACGCATGCAAGTGTCGGTTGTCGAAGAGTACATTCTACAAATGCGGAGCTAAGTATGCTAAAGTTAGCCTTCCAGAAAAACAAATTGTCCAAAATGTTGCACATGCATTTTCATAGAAGCCGTCAACATGCTTACTGTCAGAGTTCTGCATCATGTGTTTTCTGGGACGCTTAGCCAGAAGGTACCTGGTTGGATTACCACCATTCTGTGTGGAGTCTCCATGTTCTCGTTCTCTGCGTTCCCCCCACGGTCCAAACACATGCTGGAGGTGCAGTGGAGACTCTTCATTGTCCAGAACATGCGAATGGTCAGATGTCTCTACATGTGGACCTGTGATAGGTCCAACCACGCCTATCGCCCAATCACATTGTCCCGTGTCCCTGACTGGTATACATGATGAATATTTCCCGCCATCTTCATCGGGACTGGCTGTTTGTCAGCTCATGTCCATAGAAAATGCCACTTGCATTCTGTTTTTGGTTCTTTCCAGTTTGGCCTGCACCCTTCTCGCCGTCCTGCCATCCTCCATCAGACTGTTGACCAAGCCGACCTTCTGGCAGTTCAAAGTGGCTCTGGTGAGTGAACGCAGCCTCTCGTATCTCCTGCCATGTGACACTGATCAATCCAGACCGGTTTGTCTTTTTCCTATCACTCGCTCTGTTTTTGGGTTAATTTTGCCTCAAACTCTGTCTTGCTCAGGTGAACTCTTCCCTGGCCTTTTTCCTCTTCTCCTTCCAAGTCCACGAGAAGTCCGTCCTCCTGGCGTCGCTGTGAGTTTAAATCCGCGTCCGTGGCGTCGAGTACGATCTTCTCTTTCCACCTCTTGGTCCGCTTCAGGTATTGATTGGTTCCCGCTCAGAAAGGACAGGACGCGTCTCCCGTCCAGCAGCCTAGTTATGATTGGAATACGTTTGTAAAACTGACGCTGTCCACGTGCCGCACACTCAAAATCTATTAGAGGGCAATTTTGCTAAATGAGAGCTCCGCCGTCACACTGCCAACTTCCATTGTCACTAATATCCAAGTGCGTCATATCTATCAAGCTGAATGAATGCATGAAGATGAGCTGGTCCGGGGTTCATTACCATTTAGACTCCACAGCGCGGGATTTGGTGCCGAGATCTGAGCTCATCTATTAATCTAGATTAGGGAAGATTGTTTCTTTATTAACTATTGAGTTCTATCTCCCACTAGGCCCCCCCACTGAATCAATTGGTAATGCATGTCTGGGGATTAAGGCAGAATGGCAGAAAGCAGCAGCGGGGCGTTGTTTGTGCAGGATCAATTATCGGGCTGCAGCAGGATCGGAAAAGAGCGCTAGCTGTAATTATGGGCCTTCCTCGGAGCCGTCGAGCGCACCGCTAGCGCCCGTGCTGAAAAATTCAACGTTCGTACGTGGCGGCGCCCGCTGACATACAGATTTCTTCCCCCCAGAGCCGTCTGCCTCGTGCTCAGCGACGTTCCCCTCATCGCCATCTGGTTCCTGCAGGCGTCGACGTTCAGGTAAGACGACGAGGCTTCGTTTTGTCGTTTTTACGCTCTATCTCAGGGGTCCGCAAGCTTTACCGCTCAAAGAGCCGTTGGCGCCGTTTCCTCACTGTAAAGACGACACCGGGAGCCACGCGGCATATAACGTTATACACACTGCTCAAAAAAATAAAGGAAACACAAAAATAGCATATCCCAGATCTGAGGGAGTGAAATAATCTTATGAAATACTTTGTTCTTTACATAGTTGAATGTGCCGACAACAAAATCACACAAAAATGATCAATGGAAATCAAATGTTTGAACCAATGGAGGTCTGGATTTGGATTTTAAAGTGAAAAACACACTACAGGCTGATCCAATGTCCTTAAAACAAGTCAAAATGAATCAGTGTTGCTTCCTAAGTGGACAGTTTGATTTCACACAAGTGTGATTGACTTAGAGTTACATTGTTTTGTTTAAGTGTTCCCTTATTTTTTGAGCAGTATATATATATATATTTTTTTTTGCCTTTATGCTATGTATGCAAATGCACTGTAGACAGCAAAGTAGGAATTTCACTGTCCAGGGAAATGGCTTTCTACACTGTGCACGTGAAAATAAATGTATACTGCAGAGAAAACAAAATGACATTTTCTCCATGCAACTGAAAATTTTGAAGACATTTGGTTGAAGGTTACTTTTAAGAAAAATACTCCATGACTGAATGATCCATCGGCAGAAAAAACAAAAATGCCGTCCTTTTACTGGCGCGTGCAGTCGTTTATTAAGAGCGCCAAAAATATTTTAACACGTTTCATTGAGATGTCACAAGAGCTTCACATTTAAAAATGAACAAATTAAAATAAAATACATTTTAATTAAATACTAGCCGCGGGGAGCCGTGGGTTGGCGACCCCTGCTCTATGTGTCTTTATAAAGTAAAGTTATTTTATTGACTTTAAAAGACAATGCGCCCATCCCTATCTGCCCCAAGACAGCGAGGCATTTGAATTTCTATTTGCTAGAATGGCAGGAATGGAAAGAAAAAAAAAACCAAAAATGTCAAAACGTCAGCCATGGCTGTCACTAGGATTTGAATATCTTCACTTGAAGATGTTTAACCCCTCATCCCAGAAGCTTCTGCAGAAGCTCTTTAGGAAGCCTTCACGTGAAGAAATTCAAGTCCAGGTGCCACGACAAGAGCAGACACGAGCTGGTTCTTTAATACTCCGTAGAGCGCACGTGAGGGCCGTGATGTTTGCCGACGACACTGTGATGCTCAGTCAGAGCAGGTGAGGGAACATCTAGAGGCGGAGAAAAGCGTCAGGTGTGATGTAAGATTATCAGAAAGGTGGAGAAGATGGAGGTGAAGAGTAGCAACGGTGTCTGGTTGGAGACACTGAGGAGAAGCAGAGATGAAGATGTGGAGATTATGAATAGAGGTGAAGAGGACAGGGAGTTAGTTGGTTAGATGGAGGCAGATGATTGGCTGTGGTGACCTCAAGAAGTTTAAGCACCAGTCTGTTCTTGAATCCTCGGCTTCAAATCAGAACCTCCACTGTCACGTGCAACTTCTGAAGGCCGTGCAGGTCATTCAAAGCTCGGTGTCTTTCAAGAGCACAATTGTGCGGCTTAGTGTTGCAGGAATGCCTGCCAAAGTCAACACAACCTGCAAGTCCAAGCACTGGGCAAAGAGAACCCGTCCTCTTCATCATTCCTACTTCACTCGTAAACATTAAGAGTGACCCGACAGCCGTTCACGTGCATGCGTGTGTGTGGGGGGGTGGGGGGTGGGGGGTTTAAGGTAGAAGACAAGTAGCGTAGCGAATGCTTCATCTAACTTTCACCAGCTGTCGTTAAATTCTTCCGGCAGCTCTAATTGTTGTGCGTGTGGTTTAGTATAAGGATATGTGGGGATTATGTGGCATAGCCGGCGTGCCTGCCGCTTGAGAGCGCGTTGTTTGGGAACAGGAGGTCATTCTGGAGTCTCCGTACAGTCCGTGCGTTTTCTCCCCACCGGATTTAAAAAGGAAAAAACGCCGTTTGTTACCACAATTAGGCAAAATGGATCCTCATGCCACGGCCGTTTGGAAAAGGCACACACCTCGGACTGTGTGCCGCAAACGGATTAGCTATGTATTTCTAAAAAATGTTCAACATTTATCCGCTGACTTGCGCGTTATTGTTTGACCCGACGACCGGAATGAGTGCGCGATTGTGTGTTTTTTTGTTTTGTTTTTCACAAGCCGGTGCGATTTACTGTGAGTCAACTGTTGTTCTTGTCTGTTTTCCCCCGTCGCTCAACTAAGACGCACGCGCAAACAGGTGGACGACGAATGAAAATCCATGATTGGTGTCGTCCGTCAGCTATCTTTTGATGCTGATGTCCTGGTGCTGCTTCTCCACAGCATGCTGCCGCTGCTCCTGAAGGACGGCCTCCTGATCCCCTACGCCGTGACCTCGCTGGCCTTTCTCTTCTTCGCCACCAGCCTGCTGTCGGCTCTGGAGCGCTGCTCGGAGGCCGAGCTGCGGCTGGGGTTCTACCGGACGCTGCTGCCTTGCCTGCCGGGAGCAGACCTGGGCCTGCTGGTGCGGTGGAAGGTCAGTATCGGACGCCGGGATTTCCCTAGCAAGGGCTGTTCCTGCCGGAAGCCCAGTTTTAAAAGCAATCCTGCTCATGAGATACCCCTCAGAGGTGTTTCAAAGGCTCGCAGAGGAACATCTACATTCTGGCCAGAATAAGTGCAGAGTTAGCTAACGGCTAACAGGGTTCTTCGCCATCGAAGCAGTGCAGGGAGAAGATAAAACACTCCCATCATCTGATAGCCCATGGTTATGATTCCATGAACACTGTGGCGGTTTCCACCTCCTTGTCGTCGTATTCTTCTTCTTATTCTTGGGCGGTTTGGTTTGGAGTGTGGAGCTTCAATGTGCACTGTGTCACACCGTGACACCGCTCCTTCCTGGAAGCCAACTGGAGCTGGACACTTCTTGGAAGTGTTGTGTCTGGAAGCAGCTGATGTCTCCAGTGCTTTGCCGAGACGTTGCAGCACTTGCTTTCCACGCAAGCAGCCTTTGTTTGGCCGCAACTCCTCGTGAGATGGATGGATGGTGACTCTGTCGGTGGGTTTCTGAGAGGACGTCATGAAGACAAGTGAGGGATGCAAGGCTAACAGTGCTAACCCGGAGCTGACGGGGGATAAATAAATCGATAATGTCAATTGAGTTCGAGCTTCCTCCCCGCAGCCAGAAGACCCCTGATTGGATTCCCACGGAGACGCGTGAATGGTCGTGTTTCTACTAGAGGCCCGTGATTGGCCGGTGAAGCCTGCCTGTCAGCCAATGACAGTATTGACGGTGGATGAATGATTGGATGTGATGGAACAGCCCATATGCTGTTGCTTTACAGGAAGTTGTTTTAAGTGAAGACCTCCGACCCAGTGGCGGTTCACGCCGCCGTGGAGGCTTCAGCCTGCGCAGCTGATGCGTTTGTAAACCGCGAGCGCGTGAGAAGATCCGCCCAACTGTACAAATAAAGATCATGTACCACCGTAAGCTGTGTAAGCTGTCCGGGGATGAGAGCCGCTGCCAGGCCAAGAATTATTTATCACTTATTTAAGTTTCCACGGCGTCTGGAGTGGCCGCAGCGCCGCAACAGGGGGCACCGGTAGGGTGTCAGAGATTAAGAGAAGGTGTCTTTTTATAGTGCGCGTCATTAACACAGGTTTGCCTAGATATATTTATTTACACAAGCAGCATAAATAGCGGGTCCCGACGACGGCGATAGGGTTTCATGGCTTTGTGGGCGCGGGCAGCATGCATTTCCTCCGTCTTACTAACTTATCTCTGGCTCGTAAAGCCTAAATAGACACATAAATGATCTCACCGTCGTCTTCGGCGGTAAAAGAAGTTATTAGTTTGTTCGGCGGATCGCCGTCGCGGCCCGAAGTGCCCGCTTCTCGCCGTTTCCTTTCTTTTTTTTTCGCAGTGGTGCACCGGAATCAATCACGTCTGCCTCCGTGAAGCCGTCGGGCGGGAAGAAGCCCGTGACTGCCGTTCAAAATGTTTTTCTTATTCATCTGGACCCGAAGCCTCCGAGCCATAGAAGACATTCAATTGTTATTTTTCAGTTCCTCTAATCCGGCTAATTGATCTGGATGTGTAAAAATCGCCGCCCGCATAACAACCTCGATCCTCCTGCGTGCGGGTCTTCACCAGAGACACAAATCACAAATCACACTTGGAATCAGGTGATTCCGAGCAGAATAATCCAATCATCATAAAGGATTCGCCTGATTCATTTTGAGCAGGATATTTGTTTGTGAAAGGTCGTTCATCCCCTCGGTAAATGTTGAGATTTCTTTTATTTTTTATCTCTTAAACTAGAGTTGCCTCCTAAAAGGAGACGGGCAAGGTCATTTGTACATCGCGGGACGGCGTCCATGAACAGATAGAGCGCGGGTCGCTCCACGCCGCTTTAGCATGTTTTCTTGGAGTTCAAGCCGCAACGTAACCCGCCGTTCTGTCCGTCCCTGTTCTAGTTCCACGCCTGCCTTGCCGCCATGGGCTGCTTGAGCGCCGCCAGCGTCGCCGTCGTCCCGCCGCCGCACCTGCCCGACCTGTTCCCCGTGCTGGTGTCGGCGCTGGCCTTCCTGCATTTCCTGGGGGCGTTCGTATACTTCAACGCCGTCCAGTTGGGTCCACCGTCCAGCGGGAGGAGTCAGAAGAAGCAGAGCTGACGGGAGCCGCGTGGACTCGGAGGCACGATCGGCGGATTCGGAATCAGCCGCGTGAGCGTTGCATCGTCGTGGGACGACCGGACGATACGACTCCAAAACTCAGGGGAGATGCGGGACCAGTTCGCCGGACGTTCCTTACAATTAGCATTCAGACAAATACAGCCAGTCCTCAACTTCTGGTGGAATTCCATTCCTACGACGCGATTTTCTCCCAAAGTCTACAAAACAATACATCCCATTCCACGGTGTAGGATGGAGAGGCCTTGGAGGTGTAGGGTACGGGTGCTTACTCTCTACTTGCAAAAACGTCCCAGGCCAGGCTGCAAAAAAGCCATCTTCCCCTCCTCCAATATCTTCTTGTAACTTTGCTCCTGCATCTGTCGAGAAGCTTTCCTTTTCCTCCAAGCACTGCTGTCAGAAGTCTGACTTACGCTCGGGGAAAAAAAGTTTCCACAAGAAACGGCACAAGCGGATGTAGCACAGTCCACCATGGCGTAACAACCGAATGTAAACATCTTCCTGGTACAACGCCGCGTGGCTGACAACTTATTCGTCCGCGTCGCTCGCCAGCTCGTTCCCGCGCGAAATTTGTTTTCATGTCACTGTCACAGGTGTCACAATCATGACTTTCTTCATTAATTTACGGGAGATGGTGATGCAATCACGAAGCGCCGCAGGTGATGGGATGTCAAATATATATATATATATATAGATATCCATCACAAAACTCCTTTCTAGACCCCAACTTTTGGACCAATACAAATTCCAGTAGGATAATCTGGATGAGTTGCCATACTTTAGTTACTAGTTTAGTTACTAGTTTTAATCCCCCGTACCAGAAATTAGTCTGAGACGACCAGCTGTGATACCAAGAGTCTCTTTCTAATTGCAATCCTGGGATTTTACCGTCTGCCGGAGGAACCTGCTGCTGGGACGTTCTGCAGTTTTCCGCGTTTTTTTTTTCTTTACTTATCATCAAAGTTACTTTGCACAAACTTGAACATGAATAAAATGCGCCGCTGGCCTAAAGTGAATATCGGTTTTATCGCTGCATTGTTAAAACGATATGATTTGGAGCAGCTTCGCATAAACTGTCTACATTTACCGAGCGGTCCGCTCAATCACCCCTAACTGTCTGGCCGAGACGGAGCCAATAATTGGACCGAAATTATATCTTCAAAGCTTTTACTCAACATCATTAAATATTCATTCTGAGCCTCGCGCAGTGCCAGGGTCCCACACAGGGGTGCGGGGGGGGTCCAGACGTTTAAAACAAAGCCTGCGACAGGGCGGGCCTTAAAAAGCCCGATGGAAGGTGACATATCTGAACATAATGCTATAAAGTTGAAATACCACAGGAGGGAAAAAAAAAGGTGCGAGCAGCGTCTCACCTCCGCCTCCCTGGGAGTTAATGAGGAGCATAAAACCCCTCCATTACAACTATAAATGTTATCAGGTCACTTGGGGCTGCTGCCGCCCGTGTCTCAGGTACCGGCGGCCAATGACGGGCCGCAGGGGCCGGCAGACTTCAGGGGAACACACACACACACACACATTTCATGTTTATATAATGCTGGGATGTCAAACTCATTTTGGCCCAGGGGCCACATGTGGCCTCATTTGATGTCAAGGGGGCCAGACCAGTAAAACCATAGCGTAATTACCTCAAAGTAACACAAAATCCAAATTTTTTCCTTAGTGAGAGCAGGTAAATGGTAAAAATCGTTGTACATAATGAACCGTTCATTTAAAAAGTACATGACGAACAACCTGAGATTCATGAAGAAAAGTAACAACACTATGCCTCACTTTTGTCTTCTCAATTTTTGTTGTATTTTTCGTCATGGTGAGTTTTATAGTGGCAACAAAACTTGCCACAGCCACACCAAGCATACAAGTCTCTTATTAATCTTATTAACCTCAATGAACAAATAAGATGTGGTCCATTTTCTCTTTTTTGACAATGACATCTTTCTGATGAGGGTGTCGGGTCCAACTGAAAACCAGGTACATTTCTAATAAAAAGTAAAAAAAATACTATTTACAGATCCGGAAGCTGCATTGCTGCCGTCTGCTACAAGTTCTGAGTCACATAGTTATGCCATGTTGCTAACGCTGACTAAAACAGTGCACTCCTAGCAAACAATATAGGAACTGCAATTTTATTTTTAAAAAAGTAGTTAATGATTTTTATGTATTTTTTTCAAATTGTAGATTTATTCCATGGGCTAAATTGGACCTCTAGGGGGTCTGGTACCGGTCCGCAGGCCAAACGTTTGACATCCCTGGGTGTAACGCTGATAAATGCATTGGCACGTTTCCCTCCCTGCTTACATGAAACTACCATAATTTGCGTCCTGTAAGGCGCGCGCATCAAAAGATGCAATATCAATTAACAATTTTCATACATAAGGTTCAGGATAAAACATACAGTATATAAAGCCAAACAAAATAGTCAGTTTAGTCGAACTTTACTCAACTCATTCACAGATTCAATAGCCCACTGTTCAATTTTGTGGCCATCTCGCTTTGCTCCCTCAGAAGCTGGTCTTCTTTACTCGCCGCTCGCTTCCTCCACTTCCGCTATTGATTCATTCATAATGAATTCTTTGGCGGCTATTCTATTCTCATGATCTACTGCGTGACTGATAGCCTTGAGATTGAATTCTGCTTCATTAGCATGTCTCTTAACAGGTGCCATTTTTGGGGGCCCTCAGTAATATTCTGTTGAAGTGGAGAACGTTCCAATATTGCAAAAAAATGGCGGATGTAAGCGTGCTACGTACTGTTCTCTGATTGGTTTATAGTTGCCAGCGATGGTGGCGCCCTGAAGTTTGCGTGACGGTTGAACGACGTTGTATTCCAGCACAACATGTAACGTTGTCTGATGTTGCAACCCATATTCAACCAAGGACCGACTTTAAGACGACAAGGGAACGGTCCGACAGTCAATCAAATGAAGCGGCTAGGTCGCTTTCCTAAGTTGCAGTAAAACATTTTGACAGGTGTTTGGGCGCAGTGTGCCACCTAAAAGTGGTTGGATGTCAGTCAGCACAAGAATTCATACATAAGGCGGATTGTAGGGACGATTTTTGAGAAAATGTAAGGATATTAAGTGTGCCTTACAGTGCAAAAAATACGGTAGTTCTGCATTAGACTTGGTGGGTGGCTTGTCCTCAGGGTTCCTCCTGGTCCTCAGGGTTCTCCCTGCATCTACATAGGGTTCCTCCAGCAGTTCAAAAACATGATGAAGGTTGGTTGGAGACCCTACGTCTCTACACGAATTACAAGAGCGGGTTGACGGTTGCGTGTCTCTATGTGATGTGTGAATGAGAAGGCGAATGGTGGTGCGTCTAAAGGACTGTCTCAGAAAATTAGAATATTGTGATAAAGTTCTTTGTCTTCTGAAATGCAATTAAAAAAACAAAAATTACTTATTCATGATATTCTAATATTTTGAGATAGGATTTTTGAGTTTTCTTAAGACGTAAGCCATAATCGGCAATATTAAAATAATAAAAGGCTTGCAATATTTCAGTTGATTTGTAATGAATCCAGAATGTATATGACATTTTTGTTTTTGTAATTGCATTACAGAAGATAAAGAACTTTATCACAATATTCTAATTTTCTGAGACAGTCCTGTAGATCTGTCCCGGTGATTGGCAGGTCCAGGGTGAACCCCGTGTCTCGGCCAATGACAGCTTAGTCAGCCTCTGGCCCCGCTCTGAGAAAACAAGGTATAGATGATGATTGAATAACTAGTTGTGCGTTCAATGAATGTCAACAGGTGCACTTGGGAGTCCATAAGTTCAAATGCTGGATCCCTGTGTGATGACTGTAAAGGTGAGAAGAAAACACTTGTTTGTGTTTTCCAGCTGACCTCTCAGCTCTGCTTCCGGCAAACCATGAAGGGCTGCTTGTGTGTTGTTTTATTTGGTTTACTCATCTCTTTAAATATCTTTTCCCTCCAAGAGTGTGCCAGCCTCCCCTTGTTATAATGGGGATGTTTGTGGGAAATTTTACGGAAATTAAAAAGCGCTGGCTTGAACCGGGTCAGAAAGGCGGTGTCTTGTGACCGAGGGCTATGGAGTGAGAACGGTGAAAATGGAAATAGCATATTAGCTCTTATACCTAGCGGTTAGCAGATCCCTCTCTTGGGGTTCCCATGTGGAGTCTCCACGTTCTCCTTGCATCTGCTTTGGGTTCCTAATGGTTCCTCCCACAGTCCAAACACATGCAGGAGGTCCACTGGAGTTGTCCAGACATGCGAGTGAGAGGATGAGGTGCTAACCTGGCCTTCTGGGGTTGAAGAAACCTCCACGTGCAAACAGGGGGGGGGCGGGAATTGAACCAGCAACCTTCTATTTGGAGGGACGTCCTTCTCTACCTTTGCTTCCATCAGCAAACAAGACCACACAGACGTGACTGCAGGAGGAGGAACAGCTGATTTTTATTCAAAGCAACAAGCCGGGGCGACAAACTGATGTTTCACCTAAAATCAAGCATTTTCAACCGGGATGGGGTGGATTCCTCGCGGTGGTCAGTGAGAAGAAAAGCAGCGAGGAGGTCTGGGAGTCTGTTGGGCGTCCCGGTCCCGGAGGGGGTCGACGTGGGGCGTCCGGGTCCCCGTCCGTGTCCCTAACATCCGCCTTGTCGGCGGGGACGCCGGCTTCGTCCTTCACGCGGCCTCTAAGGGCGATAAAGTGAGAGCTACGCGATCCACCTTGGGCAGAAATAGGAAATGTCGCCGAGCACACCAGCTGTCGCTCGGGTCGACTCGGGCGGCGGGAGGCCTCGGCCTTCCCAGGCGCTGCCAAATAAAGAGACTACTGTGTCGTAAGACAGTTCGCTCTTACTTTTCAAAGGTGTTAAACCGCCGAGGTGGAGAGGACTGCAGAGCTCTCCCCATAAAAGGGATGAGGGTTGCCATTTGAAAGAACATTATTTGCACAGCGTTGCTGCATTGTGGTTAATGTAGAATCAGATTTTGTCAGCTGCCAGGCGGCGGCCTGACGGAGGGGGAGGGGGGCTAACAAGTCCGGGGACGGGCTCCTCCTGTTGCAGACACCTTTCCGGGAGATGAATGATGGCTTCCGAGACGTCCCGGCCTCACGACTGACAGCGCGGATTCCACATTCATCTCCCGTCGTACCTCGGCGGGATCATACGCGCGGCGTTACACCAGAGCTGAAGAGCAATTCCATTAGCTGTCAACAGCTGAGATGCCTCGCTAACAAAAACCTGGGGAGTATGGCGGAAGAAAACATGATTGTAACCCCACTGGCACCCGGCGATATCACACACACACGCACACACATCGCAGTGGCTGTCAGGTATGAATGTTGGCGAAGCAGACAGTGAGCCATAAGCCTCGGCCGCCCGTTCATAAACCCGACGCCGTCTTCGACAGCGCCTCAAACTCCTCGCTTCTTGTTTTTTTGCAGAGAGGGCGGTTTCTACCTCAACCCATGAGGGAGCGCAGGAAGTCGTAGGAGCTCCCCGGCTCCGTGGCGCCTGCGGAGGACAAACAAATAACGGGTTAGACGCCCTAAGTACCTCACGCTTTTCTGAAAAGGAATATTAGCAATTTGCAATTTAACACACGCTCCCCGGTTGCTATGTTAATATTTCAAAAACACGTGGAAGTATTTTTTTCGCACCTTTCCAGATGCAGCGCGCCGACGTTCACTAAATCTGAGATGGCCCCTGCAGACTGCCTACTCTGCAATCCGCGGCTTGACGATCGAAGGCCGACGTGCAGCGTCCGCGCCAAAACAGCCTTAATATACAACTCCCCGCTTTAATTACAACCGCGTGTTCAATCAGAAAGCATAAAACTCCCGGGGGTTTGGTGGCACCTGTCCGTGGGGCCGCGCACGATTGATGTGCGCGCGTCCAGCGGACAGCCGGGCTGGGAGCCTGCGACCTGCGACACGGCCCCCGACGCTTTTATGACATCTTAAGGAATCTTCTCTTTAATACAGCCCATTACTGCTGACGTACAAATCTTTCGCGGCATGGCCCCGTCTATAGCCTGATCAATTTTTACACCACCGAGTCGCCCGCCCGCCTTCATTTCATCGTCTCAAAATTCATATAAGGGATCTTCTTATGGGGGAGGGGGTGTTAAAAAAAAGGGGGGGCAGGAAAAATCCATTACCGCCCCGGAAAGATGTGCACCCGTCAGTGTTCGGCGCCGCCTAAAAAGATTCGGGGGAAAATAAAATTTGTTTCTGCGGTAAGCAGAACTGTTTAAATGTTATTTATTTTTATGTTCCTAAGAAAATATATTGTGAAGTGCAGCATTGATTTAGCACATAACCGTGTCTGGATACGGGTCGCAGGGCCTGAATTTATGAATCCTTTGCACAACTCCTTTAATTGAATTTTCCAAATCTCTCACTACACACAAATAATCAATACCCGCTGCTGTGGGGGAACTTGCCCCAGAATTATTAGGGTCCTTCTTTTTCAATCTTGTAGTCATCAGCACATACAAGTGCGCGGGGTATTTGTAATGCCGGGACGATGCCCGGAGGATTTACGCCCGGTCCCCGAGCCTGATTGCTCGCCGGCAGCCACTTCTTTTGAATGCTTACCGAAACTTTTGCAAACCCTTTAGCGGATGCTCGCGAGCACTTTTTCGAGTTTTAACTTTAATCACATGGCACGGCTGACAGGGAAATAACGGCAGATTATATATCGTGGGCGGCCTTCGGCCTCGAGCAACTGCAGCAAAAAGAGAAGGAGAGGGACAGAGATGGTGTGATTGACACCAAAGATCTATTACTGATCAGATAAGCTAAACCTTATTGATCCCCATTCTTTACAGTGTCAATAAATATGAATATAAATATCAATAGACAATTAGAAGATAGCAGAAAGACATCCACAAATAAATAGACAGCAGTGAGAACAACACTAAGGATAAGAATAGATAACAGAATGGGAAAAGAAAAATTACAGCAATGATAATGACAGTAGTGCTAAAGCCTACATGCTAATAGCTGAAATTATACACTAATAATTTTTACTGTTCATAAAATAAATACAAATGATCGACGCCCCAGGGGATCAAGTTTAAAACTGAAGAGCTAAACATGTCACACAGGACAAGTTACAGGACTGTACGCTGCACTTCTACATCACTGAGATGCGTTGGAGCGTTTAATTTTGCATGTGAATGAGATGAGATGATGAGATGAGATGAGAACAACTTTATTTATCCCAAAGGAAATTGTTGTGCCAGAGTTTCAAGTAAAAACATAACAGTAATAGATAATAGTAGAAAGGAAATGGATGGATATATATCCATGTATATGGATGTATGTATGTATGAATGGATGTATATCTCTATATCTCTATAAGCAACCCTGAGGTGAACCCCGCTTCTCGACCAATGACAACTGAGTCAGTCACCAGCCTGCCCGCGACCCTGAGTGCAGGATCAAACGATACACATCGTGAATGGATGAATATTCAAATCCATCCGAACCCCGAGTAATAAGGTTAGATCAACAACACGGACCTGAGTTCAGCGTCTCGGTGCAGCAAAGCCCGAAAAGTAGCGCCGTACAAAAACAGTGAAACGCAAGTGGGGAAACTTGGGTGCAAGTGCAGAAGGAGGAGGAGGAAGAGGCTGATGAAGACTTCACCCTGAAGACCAAGTCTAAGAGTGACACGTGGAACTGAAATCGAAACATGAATTGGTCGGAATCCTATCAAGATATAGAACAACAAACATTTGTTGCGATCCGTGCTCCCCGTTACCCTCACACACGCACACGCCAACACACACACAAGCACGCACACACACACACACGGCAGTTTACATCACGACATGTCACACTGCACAAGCACATGCAGAGCCAAAGGGCCACAGCGGCGAATCTAAACAAACATTTTACAGTGAGGCAGGCTTGTGCTTCACGATAGCATCGGCGTCGTCTGTGCAGATTTCAGGCCCCCTAACAAATATAGGCCAGAACTCTCCGGCAACTTTGAATAATAGTTTGTTTACTTAAAATGTGTGTCTGGATGCACACAGAGGGCCGATTCTGTTCCATAGCGATGGGCTTTGACATTGTGAAGTCTGTTGTTGTAAGGAGGTTTATGCAAAACTGATAAATTTCACGGATCCACCATGTGACAAAAATGTGACATTCCTGGGTTGTGGATCCACAATGCATCATGTATGTTGGGCTCCCTTACTGGAACGAATTAAAATAATTTCTAACAACCTTATCGGAAAACAAGCCTGCCTCCCGACAATACTCCCCATTCATTTTCCACAAGTCGCCATTGTATGATCGATCACAAGAATTGCGTTGCTGCGGGCATGATATGTGCCTAAAATAATCAAATTAATTCTCTCCCCGGGATATCTACTCATTGACGTGTTTGTGGAACCATAACAAAATGTTGTTTTTCTCCAAAGGTCACAGGGAACACGGTTGTCTGAGCAGCTCAAACTGGCTTCCATTGATGTCGCCGAGTTTTCCAAATTCGCAAAATCGTTGCAGAGGGGCCGATCCGGCGCGGACGCGGCACCAAGTCCGTGTTTGCTTTCCTGGGACGTTGCCGTTGATCTCGGACAACCGAAGCGAAGACGGCACTGCCGCCATTAGACGTCGATTTATGGTCGCGTATGGAATCACTGCGTGCGCACGAGACGGATTCGTGCCAAATCACGAGATACGGGTCGATGGTTCCGATGACATCGCCAAGCGAGTCATTCCAAAAAGGACTTCTATCACCGGCTGATGACGCGACCCTGACAGGCCTGGTAAAAATAGGAAGCGGGCTTGGCAGATTTTTAACCGCCTGAGAAGATTGAGAAGCATCCCTAACACTGAAGCGGCTGAGAGAGGGGTCTAGTGACCCCTAGCAGCAAAGCTGCAGACTTTGGCATCCATCGCGTCACCCCAAGGTCGAGTTCACGTCCATGATCGAAGCATCTGAAACAGGAACATCCCGCTTTTTCACCGACTTGTAACGGATTTGCGGAATTCAGACCGGACCCATGTTTCGTTTTTATTTCTGAATAATATATTATTTCTGAAAATATAAAAGCGCTACATGCTACCTTTGACCCCCGTCACTTTGGTCCTACTCAGAATTTTTTTATTCCCAATCAGTAGGAAGAGTTCCCGGCTGATGTCGACCGTTCGTATTTCAGAAGAGCACCTGGATCTGTATTTCGTTTTTGCCAACCACCGTTGTCGACGCAAAGGTGCTCGGTATCAGCCGCAGAGCGATGGACCACAAACAGGCCCCCAAAAGGGCTTCAGGGAATACATCCATATTTAGATATGAAAGGGCCGTTTCTTAGGAAACAAAAACACAACTGTTTATAGTCTGCGGTGATTTTCTTTTTAAGCCGATCAAAAGAGTTATGAATGAATTAAATCTCAGTGCTGCAAATCATCCGTCCAAAAATCTCCACGCCCCTCAGGTGAATATGTGGAGAACTCCGCGGTAATTGTCAAACGGGCTCGGATCCTGACTCCTCAAAAAACACGTATTTGATGAATTTCCGGTATCCTCGCGTGTGACGGGCTTAATCTAAGAGGAAATCTTTTGGTAGTGTAGCGTGTGATATTCTCTGAACTAACGGGCATAAAGCCTCAGATTTAGAAATGTGATAAAATTCCGGCAGGGTTCCGGGAGGTAGGTGTGTTTGTCTTGATGGCGTGAAAGCATAACAGCGCAGGGATTTCCAATGCCGTAATTGACTTATTGAATTTATTACCGGGAAAATTACCTTGACGATGATGCTTGTGATCTACATTTCCTTGCGAAGACATCTGAACTCTGGACGCTGCAAAGACACAAACGCCTTGGTGATTATTTACGGCGAGAACAGATGTCAAGGTCGGCGACCCCGAAAGACAAAAACAAAACAAAACACGAATCTCACGAACAAAAAAAAAAAGCAAGCGATGAATTGTGATTTCCAGAAAAACATTCAAACGTACTCAGCTCTCGGTGTCTCTTCAGCTCAGCCCTCAGGCCAAGAAGATATCCAGAGGAGGAGCGATCCTGTTCACTGCTGCCCTCTACTGACTGTTTGGAATAAGAGGAAATCACAGAGGCCAGATTATACCCAACAACTCACCAAGAAGAGCGGGAAAGTAGATGCCAGAATTAGAAGGACAAACACACACACACACACACACACACACACACACACACACACACACACACACACATGCAGGCACGCACGCACGCACACACACAGGCACGCACGCACGCACACACAGAAAGGAAAAGCCATGTCATGGCTGAGCATCCATTAGAGAAGCCATCGTGTCTCCATCTGAAGATGTGATGATTTAGAAAAGGGAGACCTAATGAGACGTTTCGGCCTATTGTTAAGATTAAGGAGCAAAGAAAAAGGTCTTCCTCACGAGTATTTCCTCCAGTTCTTTCCTGGCCCTGACGAATGCATCCAACGACTTCTCCACTTTAGATCGCACCGAGTCCAATCTGCGAAAGGAGAGGAGGGCTTATTATAAGAAATGTACTTCGCTGAATGAACGGACGTGGTAAGGAGACCCCAGACATGTTGAACTCTCCCCCTCACCTCTCTACTGGACACTGAGAAAACCATCATGCTGCTATTGCACCATATACCATCATGGTATGACCTATTGACCTTTGCACTTAATTGTACATCAGCGATTCTCAAGTATTTTCTGTTACCAGAGTTTTGGGTAAATGCTGGGTGTTTAGGAGGCATCGTAGAGGGTGTTGTTATTCTGTATGAGATCTTGCAATGGTTTGAGCGAGAGTTTGCGATGTTGGGTATCTTTGTTTAGCAAAGGAGAGCTCATATTTTATTAATTTTATAAAATGAATTGTATTATATCTTTTAATGTTTCTTTCTTCTTAGGCTAGAATATGGTTATTTTATGGCAACGCTCAAGAACGATAAATCGTGAGAACCAAATTCCCAAAAAAAAAAAAAAAAAGAAATTTGAGAAAATCAGTTGCTCACAGCTGATTTCCCAGTATGAAAAATGACACATTGGGTAAACAATGCTAGCGGCCCAGTGTTGGAGTGAGAAGACATACGGTTAAGTGTGTTTACCGGACCCACCTTTTAACATGGGCTGAATGAGAATTCACACACACACCACTTCTGTTTCCTTTGTGTTAAGAGTTTGCGTGTTCTCCTCGCGACTTCATGGGTATTTCTCAGGTTCCCGCTCACAATGCGAAAACATGCAGAATGCTAACTGAAGAGTTTCCCAGACATGTGAATGAGAGAGTGAATGGTTGTCTCGGGTACAGGCTCCCTTGTATAAGGGGTAATATTATATGGTATTTAAAAATGGCTAAACAAGTGTGCTGGATAGGCCTGAATTAAGACTTAAAATCCAAATGAGGAGGCAGGTAATGCACAAGTGGTGCCATGGTAAGTCTTGTCTCTCAGATATTCCTTTCCTTGATTGCTGAACATGGCCTCCATTGTGTTCTGTTATTTTTGTGTTGTATTTGTTTTACTCATACACTCTAGGGGAGCACCTTTTCGCTGAATACAATTGCATTTCCCAGAAAAAGTCGTGTCCGGTGGGCTTTAAGGGGACCCAAAAACAACGATTCTACCACATACTGCGCTCATGTATTATTGCCACCACTATAAAATTAAAAACTAATGCTTTTCTTGATAGATGGGACAGACACCCACTGTCTGCCTTGGCTAAGGAAATGGTTCTTGTGTTAAGTGACTCTTATACAACTATTTTTAGTGCTATGTAAATCACTGATAATTTGGCCAATGATGAATCTCAGTCATTCCATGTCTCCTGTCGTTAAACTCTGATATGTCATAATGACCATCAGGAAAATGTGGCAATAGAAATATAGGCACTCGTAAAATAGACTTCTCTGTAAGCCTTTAAATCTTTGGCTTAATTCTCATTAAACAGTGAAATATATTGAAGTAAGTTATTACCCAAACCTCCTTTGGACAAAAACAGTCAAATAAAAAAGGACATTGTCTCATCTTTTTAATTGATTTGATACTTACTTTTCCAACTCTGTCTTTGGGGCGTCTTTAAATTTCTTTACTTTACTCTTGCCTGTTGATTAATGACACATAAAAATATCCGTCATATAATACACACACACACACACACACACACACACACACACACACACGCACACACACACAGATTTACAGCACAAATACACTATATACGCGAAACTGGATATCTAACAAGAGTTAAAAGTAATATAGATTTTTTTAAAATGCAAATTGAGATGTCTTTGAAAATATTTATAGTTTTGAACGATAACAATAGGTCCAGCTGACCCTTAGGATTTATTATAAAGACGCCACTTTGCAACTTACCCGTCTGAGAGCCTTTGGGTTGTGCTGAACGTAGTGGGGCTTTTGGGGACCCAAGTATTTGGGAATGCAGATTCTATTTAATATTGGAAAGACAAAAAAAGGTCATGGTAAATATAACTTGCAAGCTACATGTCTTTACGTGTCATTTCCATCAATTCTCAGGCAGGCCATTTATTTACTTACATAACTGGCTTTATCCATGGGCAGGTCCGTGTTGACCCTATCAAAAGCGGTGTCCGTTATTGATTAAAAAAGAAAAATGTTTAATCTGAGACATTTTTATAAAGAAGTCTTTTTTATAGATTATTTAACTCATTCTGGGGAATGAACTGCGTATTTGACTTAAATACCAAGTAGACAGACGAGACCGTCATTAAATATGACAACGTGAAGACTTGGCAAGTAACAATATCGATAAAGCATGCAGTAAAACCCCATATTCTCCCTCACCAACTTAGTTTACCCCCATAACAATATACAAGAAGAATAACGAATACTCACCAATATTCCTTAGCTGGTTTTCGAGCAACAAACAGTTTTACAAAAACAAACTTCGAAAAGTGGCGCCTTTGCGCCGACATAAGTGGTCCGTAAAAACACAACTGGCAGAGTATATACAGTTCCGCCCCTTTGCTTATCGCTAGAAAATAAACGCGACAGCAACATAATTTATCATAAAATTAGAAATCAAAACCAAAATATTGTAGGTGGTACCTGTATTTTGCTTTATTGAAAAATAAGGTCAAATTAGGATCGGAACTTCGGTCATAAGACCAACATTTGTTTCTTCCGGGTCGCTTTATGTGAGCACCGATGTGATTTTTGTTTACCTAGCAACAGGCGGCCCATAGCGCCGGTGTTAGCGCGACGGTGCAAAACTGAAATCGAGATGTTCATTTCAAGCTCCTCACCTTCTAACAACGACGACTTTGCAATGAGAAGATGAGGGCGGGGATAATAAAATCAAACTGAGGATTTGGCGAGTTGGCATTTGCGGCTGCTTTCTTATTCTTTTTTTATTGGCTAGTAACGGCTAGGTTAACGTCGCAAACATGTATTTCCAAGAGTCCTCCCTGGCTGCAGAAGAAGAGGAGGCTTTCTACATGCAGTGCAGAGCAGCCTACCTGTCTGTTTTCAGGTCGAGTTTGGCCAACATCTCTTCGAAACAGCAGTTGTGTCGCGGTAAGATGACCCGGGCATCAGTGCCTGCACGACAAATAACTCCTGTGTGTTTGACACTTCATCGTCCGACCACGACTAATGTCATACTTTCTGTGCAAGTAAACGTCTGGGGTGCAAAAAAGGCCACACGCTTTATATTTATGTGTCAAATATATAATCACCACGTTGTAAATGCATTCTAACAGGCTGCATATCGGCCTGCAGAGGTCAGGTGACCGACGTCTGACGTGAGGTGAAAATAATAAACATGTCAGATTGTGACGACGGCTGACGTAAAAGCTGTGTTGTTGTTGCTTTCTTTTTGTGTTGCTCAAAGATTTACCCCTTGCATGCTCAGAAAACCATAACAGCTCCCAAACAATAACCCTACATGTGAAGTTCATAGAGTTTTCTGGGGGAAAGGCGATATTGTGCCCATCAAACCTGCAGGCAAGGTAAAAACGAGGTGTTTGATTTGAAACCCCAAAGCTAATTATTTCCATGTCTGTTTTGGATGTTCTCCATTAAGCACATTTAAAATTCAGCAAAAGTTATAAGAAAAAAGAAAAACGTTGTTACTGATCAAATCTACCATATGGAGTGGACCCTTGATTTTTGTGGGAGTTATGAAAGTAGAGGTGAAGTAGAGACGTGATCATTTTGATGCTATTTACAGATATATCAACCCTCAATGAACCTCACTCAATCCTTTACCAACCTCCCGCAAACTGTTATCAACCCACCGTTGCCTGGATTACACTTCCTACACTTTTGTACAGTACACTAAACAATTGTAATGTACAATAAACATTGAAATACAATATAAAATGTATAATAAATTTGTAAATTAAAAATCTTATGAAATGTAAAGTAAATTATTATGGTTTGCGAATTGCTCAATGTTCCTTTGCCAAAGCTTTTGCCATTTGTACAATGAATTTATTTTATCTCGTCATCACCCGTTTTCCCGTTTTCCTGAAGCTTAAGGTCGCTGTCTTCCTAATGTTTGCTTCGCCTTTCTTAATGTAAGGAACTGTAGATTGGTTGATGCTGCAATGGTGGGCGAGTTCAGCAAAACTTCTGCCTTCCTTTAACATATCGAGAAGTTTTATCTTTTCAGCATCATCCTGCTAAGCTTTGGGTTTATACCAGACTTTTGGGTAGATGTTGGCCGTTTATGAGGCAACGTGTTGTTATTCCATATGAGATCTCCTGTGGATACAAGGGTAGGAGCAGGAGTCCGCAATGTTTGGTATCTTCATTTAGCAAAGGAGATCTCGTTTTTTTTTTTGTTTTTTTTTTTTTCTTTTCTTTTTTTTAAATAAATTTTAGTTTAATTTTACAATATTTTTCTGTTTTTTTTTTCTTCTTAGGCAAGAATATGGGTATTTTATCACAAAAAAAATCAAATGCTGCTAAAGGTCAATAAATTGCGAGAACCGAATTACAAAAAAAAAAATCTGCCAAGTAGGGAGGTTGCGAAAGCCGAACCGCAAAGTAGTGAGTGTCCACTGTCATGCTTTTCCAATTTGTCTCAGTTCTTCAGCAGGCTGGCAGAAATCCATCCCAGGCCACCCTCAACAAATACTGGACCCCGAGAACGTCGAAAATGAACTTCGACGACTTCTGCGAGATCCTCAAGTGTGAGAAGGCCACGGAGGAAAATGAGCTGATGAGGGTTTTCAAGAAGATGGACGTCAACCAGGACGGTTTCATCCCCCAGGCTGACCTGGAGAAAGCTCTCATAAATGTAAGATGCATCATCCCCAAAATCATACCCATCATCCCCAAAATCCCCAAAACTCTTGTTCTGGGGATAATTTCTAAGTAATTCTCATGTAATTTGATTTTTTTTCCCATTGAAATTTTACTAAAAATATAATACATTTTTTAAAACTATAACGTACTATTTGATTTCAGAACATTTCACTTTGTTATGATTGATTATACTCGAATGTTTGGGTTGACGTAGATGTGTTTGGAGCAAAAAAGTTGCTCTTAAGCGCTTTGCTAGATGATGTGTGCTTCTTCTTGTCCATTAAAATAATTAAAATGCCACTTTAGGTTCCAACATTAAATGTTTCAGTTGCTGTAAATAACTGGAATCTTACAGGGAGGAGAGAAGATGACCCCCGAGGAGGTGGCGGCCATTTTCACACTAGCCGATGTCAACAAGAACGGCAAGTTTTATTACACAGAGGTACGTTTGTGCCTTCGCTTCTTCACTTTTACTAGTGTCACATGTGCGATCCTGACGGCCACTTTGGCCTTTGTGCGTTCAGAGCTTCTAACCAGCTTAACCCGTGATAACATGCAAAAATTTTGGATGAACTAGATTTCTGCTGAAACATTTGTGGCAAAGATTGGTTGTAGCCGTCAATTTGGACATTTTTATGAAGACCTCATGATTTCTCTTGAGACTCCAGAGGTGGACGCGCTTGGAGTGGAGTCGGAGATTAAAAAGAGTTGTCAGTGTCAAATAAATCCGCAACTTTGCGAAACCACACTGTCTCATGACTTCCTCCAGACTGTCTTCTTCCGTTGTCATATGCCGAAAACAAATGCTTATGCATTATCCCCTTATCGCCGCCTTCTCTTTCCTGTCAGTTCTGCAGATTGCTCGTGTCTACAGCCGAGCAGTGTCAGGTGGCAGCGTTGGAGAGGCTCGACGCTGATGCCAAGCTGAAGAGACAGAACTTTGGCAGCCAGTCATACAGCCCCCCGAAGCCCGCTATGGTGGCGGCGACGCCAACGGCAGTGGCGGCGGCGGCGGCAGCAGCCCATCCTCAGCCTCCCGAAGTGCCCCGGGCTGATTCTGACTCCATCATCAAAAGAGGTACGACAGTTTGTCGGCGTTAGTCACTCCGATCGGATCGGCCCAAAACCTATCACTGGTTCATTTTAATTGCTTTGGAATTGATCGATTTTTTTTTTTTTTAATCCCCCAATGACAAATAACCGAATTTATACAGTCCATTCATCAGAATGGCCACATAATTAGCGTGGCTTGTTTGGAGGGAGGAGGATGTGAAGCGCTGCGATTCGGCTAATCCTCTGCCATTACCAGATTGACAAAAGCTCTTTATACGTCAGGAGGAGACGCTGGCTTCTGGCTGGCGGGGAGACAGCTGGTGCCAAAAAAAAAAAAAAAAGATATGTTTTCATTGCTTAAACAAACAAGAGCTGGCTCTAAGTCAGACTTCGGCCTACTGCCACCTCGGCTATTGAACCAGTAGGTTTTAGTTATTTTTTCCCGTAAAATACTGCACCTTCATTCTGTGGGCGCCAGAAGGGACGATAAGATCAGGGTCCGTGGATGAGCGAGCCCAGGACAGGCCCTCGGCGGGAAGATGGATGGGGTTGATTTAAGTGGTCAGTCTATGTTCATATTATTGATCCGGAGGATTCCACCACTTCTCACCGGGGAGATGATGAGGGATTTGACGGCGGGTTGAGAGGAGGGCCCGGTCGACCACCGCCGCCGCCGAAACAAATGAGTTCCCGCACAGCAGTCGGGCTTATCACATTATTGCGCCTCTCCCAAGTATTGATTTATACCTGTTACATTTTAATAAGGAGCCGACATGAAATGCGACGTGATCACACATGCTAAATGGGTTATTCTTAGAAGCTAAAAACAGTTTGGGCTGCTCATTTGGACCGTCATTTGTCAGCGGGAAGCGGCACCGCGGAGGTAAACGCAGGGTTTTCTGTATGAACCCAAACAGCTGATGAGATGCCGATGAATAATAGCCGCTATTGTCCTCCTGCGATAATTGGTCGTTTGATTCCTCCGAGAAGGAACCACTCGTGCAGAATAAAAAGGCAGTCCCGTTCGATGCGGACCCTGCACTCCTCGGGTCACGTTTCAGTGCGTCTCCCACACTGCGGCCGCACTTTGGCGCTCCGGATTAAAACGCTGTCATCAATGTAAAAATAAATCCATGACAAATACCATCACACTGGCCCCATTTGTTTCTCAGGATCGTAATTTGCCTGCACGCCTATCACGTCGCTTTGCATCTTGATTTTCCACGGGCCCAGGGAACAATCGGACCGCTCATTAGTGAATTGATGTTTTCTGGTTTCGATTAATTTCCCGAGGAGAGCACGCTGTTATGCTATCTGCGATTTCAAATGCCTCCGCAATTAATTGGAAGCTGGTTGAGGTTGAGAGATCGAACTTTCTCAGAAACGTAGAAGCCTCTCTCACGTGAATGGGCTTTTAAGAAAGGGAGACATGAATTTCTCACCCGAGTCTCTCTCTTTAAGTTTTTTTTAATTTTATTTTATTTTATTCTAATTATTTATTATTATTATTAATTTTTGTTATTTTTGTTATTTTTATTTTTTTTATTATTTCTGACATTATAACTGTTATGCTGCTGTGACAAAGGAATTTCCCCCATGGGGATCAATAAAGTTTATCTTATACATCATATCCACCTCATCTCCTCCCTCTCCATTGTGCTGAACTGTTCACTCCTCCAACTTCTTCATCTCTACCCACTGAAGCCTCACCTTGGTACCATCTCACACACACCCATTGCACACCTCTAGATGTTCCTCTGCCTACTCCCTGCTCTCAATACACATCGCACTGTCATCAGCAAACTTCATGGAAGGTTCCTGTCAGATCTCACTTGTCAGCTTATCTGCAACCTTGAGGGGTCTCGGAGAAGATCTCTGGTGAACCTCCCACCTCCACCTTGAACTTATAATGTGGGCTCATCATATCTTGATGAAAATTATAATAAATCAGATATTCCAAATCCTTGGAGCTCTTCATGCTCAGGGGGGGTTTACACAGGAGGTTTTAATTCCCATCATTAATGTGTTTCCTCCAAACTCACGAGGCTCTTTCTTCCCCTCTGACCTTGGAAGTGTGATCCCTGCACGAATATCAGGCTGGGTTTCTGTTCACTTCCAGGAATCTTGAAGGGGCTTTGTGTCGGGGTGTTTTTTTTTTTTTTTTTTTTTTTTTTTTTTTTTTTTGGAAAACCACTTCTGGATTCATTTTTAACTTCTGGCTTTGAATTTGCTCTTCTGTTTTTATAACCCATCAGAGTCTAAATAACTTTTTTTGAGATGTCATATTCTGTAACCTAATGAGTTTTTACTTTTCACATCTGTTTTTGGTGCTACGGTTGGAATCATGTCACATTAGTGTTCTTTCTTTCTTCTCGTCTGGGCTTTTCCCTTCAGGGGTCTCCATAGCAAATGAACCTCCTCCATCTAACCCTATTCTCTGTATCCTCCTCTCTCACACCAACTGACTCCATATCCTCTTTCACTATGTCCTTAAATCTCGTCTTTGGTCTTCCTCTAGACCTCCCGCCTGGCAGCTCCACCTTCAGCAACCTTCTACCCAATGTTTCTTCAACATGGTTTGGACATGAACAGGGGATTGTTCATGTCCAAGCCATCTCAGTCATCACTTTGTCTCGGTCATACATGTCCTGCACCCCTGTGACAAATTCTTTTTTTCCTTTGGGTTTTTCCCTTAAGGGGTCTCCACAGCGAAGCAACCTTCTCCATCTAACCCTATTATCTGTATCCTCTCTCATGACGTCCATCAATCTTCTCTTTGCCCTTCCTCTAGACCTCCAATTCCAGCATCCGTCTACCAATATATTCACTATCCCTCCTCTGTAAGTGACCCAACCATCTCAGTCTGGCTTCTCTGACCCTCTCTCCATAACATCTAACATGTTCCGTTCCTCTGATGGACTCATTCCTGATCCTATCCATCCTGGTCACTCCCAAAGAGAACCTCACAATCTTCATCTCTGCAGCCTCTAGTTCTGCCCCCTGTCTATTGGTCATTGTAACTGTTTCTAGGCCATACAGCATCGCTGGTCTCACCACTTTTCTCACCACTCCATCTTTCCTTTTATTCTGACTGATAGTCTTCTATCTCATAGTACCCCTGACATTTTTCTCCACCCATTCCAGCCTGCTTGAACCAGTTTCTTTACCTCTTCTCCACACTCTCCGTTGCCTTGGACTCTTGACCCCAAGTACTTGAAATCCTCCAACTTCTTGATCTCCACTCCTTGTAGCCTCACCATTCCACCCAGGTTCCTCTCATTCACATACATATATTCTGTCTTGCTGCGACTTACCTTCGTTCTTCCCCTTTCCAGAGCATACCTCCACCTCTCGAGATGTTTCTCAACCTGCTCCCTGCTGTCACGACAGATCACAATGTCACCTGCAAACATATGTCATGTTAGCTGTACATTTTCTTTTTTCTGTGTGTGTGTGTGTGTGTGTGTGTGTGTGTTCGTGTGTGTGTTGCAGAGAGCCGTCCGTCTTCTCGTCCCTCCTCGGCTCGCAACAGGCGCTCTTCCCTGTCCAACTCCTTAACCATGACGCCCACCAGCAACAAGGCCTGCAAAATACCAGAGCCTTTGGATTTACAGGTGAGAAGCCCTTTTTGGATCTTTTAGGAAAAGATGTGAGACCCCCGGTTACTTGAGTCCTACGTCCTGCATTGAATGGTAGTAATAATGAGAATTTATTGGCTTAGCTCTCTGCTTAACAATGTTGCAAATGGCTCTGCAATAATTGAAGTCAACCCAGCGATATAACAACACATAACTGTGCAGATTAAATCCACCTAGCAGTAATAACGAAAATGAAAACAGCGGATAAAACAAAGACGAACAGTCGATAAAAGCAAACTGAAGATCAAAAGTCACGTCCGGGGATCTGGAGACCTCCCAATGTCAGAGGGAGTCAAAAGACCCCGCCTTCCATTGGGAGCCAAATCTGTCAGGGCTTTATGACGATCAATAGCATTATAAAATCTAGTTTCTCCGGTTGTGACCGATGTAACGACATCTGTTTGTATTGGATATTTATCAATCCAAACTCAGCTTGTTGCATAAGCAGCGTTTTCCGTGAAAGTAGCCTGAAGGGAATCTTCTCAGTGAGGTGCTGCGGTGATTTGAAAGTAAACGCTCCCATGGAGGTCCATGTTGGAGGTGATAGGCCAAGAGTTGTACTTGGTTGACCCCCTTGCTAACCGCTTGCGTGTATTTTTGGGATTATGTGTTCGTCTGTCTGCTGCATGTTTTTTTTTGTAGACCTAGAAAAAGCATATGACAGGGTTCCAAGAGGGGTATTGGTATTGTATGAGGAAGTCTGGAGTGGCAGAGAAGTATGGTAGACTGGTGCAGGACATGTATGCTAGCTGTGAGACAGTGGTGCTATGTGCTGTGGCGGTAACAGAGAAGTTCAAGGTGGAGGTGGGACTCCATCGAGGATCAGCTAGGAGCCCCCTCTTGTTTGCAGTGGTGATGGACAGTCTGATTAATGAGGTTCGACAGGAATCTTCATGGACCGTGATGTTTGCATCTTTTGGATGTAGTGAGAGAGGATATGAGGGTAGTTGGTCTGAGAAAGGAGGATCCAGAGATTAGGCTTAGATGGAGAAGGTTGATTCGCTGTGGCGACCCCTGAAGGGAAAAGCCAAAAGGGGAAGAAGAAGAAGAAGAAGAGGAAGAGGACATGTTCGTCTGTCAGCAGGAAGTTGTCCCCACAGGGTCGCAGCAGGTGTCCAATCCTCCCCTCGTTTCATATTTCCCAGGTGAACCCCTAAGCAGGCGTGGTCCAATCACCAATACCTCGCACAACGTCACACAGACACTTTGCTGAAAATTGCTTTTCTTCTCTTTCGTCCACCTTGCTGATATTTCCCGAAGGGATGTCTAGTCCAGTGTTTCCCAACCGCTGTGGAAAAATGGCCACTTTCGCCTGATTGGTCCAAAAATTATGTATTCAAGGCAAATAATGTGTCTTGGTATGCTCTCCCACTTGATGGCAACAGGTAGTGAATGACCCTGTGTGTCTACCTGCTGCTGCTCAAACAGCAGAGGAATTAGTGATGCTTCCAGTGAGACGGTGGATAAATATCAGAAGTACTCAATCAGGACCCTCTTGTCCTGAAGAACATTCTGTCACTTATGAAGGCCCGAGTACGAGTAGAAGTAAGAAGAAAGTAAAAAAAAAAATGGTGAGCTCAAGACGATACGATCAAAGTTAGATTGCGTTTGGGTTCACTTTTGAAGGTTGAAAAGATATGACTTTGCAGGAACAGGAGGAAAAACTGAACGGAGACAAAATTGTGGCCTAAAGGGAAGATTTGCTGAGCTACCTTTGGACAATATTTGGGTGACTTTTGCTAAGGAGTTCCCTACTCTGACAAATAGAGCTATTTCAGCAGCTGCATCTCCTCTCAATTCCTGCAAGAATATCAGCTTTGTGTTCAACCAAACAGGGGCAGATTTCACTTAGTAAGTAAATTGAGACAACAGTTTCATTCTATTTCATTAAAAACATTTTTGACATTTATTCGTTGGCGTGCCTTGTGATTTTCCGAATGTAAAATATGTGCGGAGGCTCAAAATAGATTGGGAAACACCGGTTTAGTCCACTTCACTGTCGCTCAACCATCCTCTTGATGTTTTTGCTCCAAGTCAGCTGTATTTTCTATCACTACGTCAGAATGGCGGCTTTTCTCCGTCTCCCTGGAGCAACAAAGAAGCTTTCAAACTGCTGGTGGTTGTTGAAACGTCAAACGGACTCCCAATTTGCCATCTTAGGTCTGTGAGGTAGATCTGCAGCGCTTCCTGGCCGTCACTGGGAAATCCAGTGCAACATGTCTGCCCCCTTCTGGATCAGCACGAGCGCAGCGCTGCTGACGAGCTCTGATAAAACACTTGAATAATTGGGGGTCGCTGTGAAGATCCTCCACAGAGCTGCCCCACTTCTGTGATTGACTCCCTAAATCACTTTTTCATGCCAAAATATTTTTTACAGTCATGAGAGTAAACCTTCTCAAAAGGAGCAGCAAATTAGTTTGGGTTTCTGCCGAGTGAATAAATGCGTTTTGCCATGGCGCAGCAAAACTGTGTTTATCATCCTTTGTGGAGATGAAATGATAGCGAACTGAAACCATGGATAATAAAATGTATCAGGACACGCGGAGCGAAGCCGCGTCACACAACATCTCCGGTAGCTGAATCAAAGTCTTCCACAGAACTCAGTCACACCATCTCACAGCTGTGCCGGAAAGGAAAATAAATAAACGCAGAACTAGTAAATAACATTAGTATTTCCACTTAATAACTACTGTGAACTTCAACTCCACGACTTTTGTAGTTACTTACTTGCTTGGAGATGAAGATTATTCATTAGATAATTATATGTTTTTATAATGATGGCGTAGCGGTTAGCCCAGGGCTGTCAAACTCATTTTCACCAAGGGCTGCATTAGCATAATGGTTGCCCTCAAATGGCCACATGTAACGCTAACAGTTCAGATAACTAAATGTAATCTAAAATGTAACTCCTCATTAATGTTAAATTACTTATTCAAATCCAAAATGATACATTGCATTTGCATAGATGTTAAAAAAAAAGTTTACTAGTTACTCTGTTTGTCACGATGTGCTGGGGCGGACTCGAGCAGGGAACCACACTTCGGGACAGAGATGGGTGGAAAGCGCTTTTATTCGGTTGAAGTTGCAGACTGGGCTGGACGGGATGCAGGCTGGACGGGATGCAGACTGGACGGCAGAGGGACGGGTCGGGATGCAGACTGGACGGCAGAGGGACGGGTCGGGTTGCAGACTGGTCGGGATGCAGACTGGACGGGTCGGGATGCAGACTGGACGGGTCGGGATGCAGACTGGACGGGTCGGGATGCAGACTGGACGGCAGAGGGACGGGTCGGGTTGCAGCCTGGACGGGTCGCAGACTGGACGGCAGAGGGACGGGTCGGGTTGCAGACTGGACGGGTCGGGTTGCAGACTGGACGGGTCGGGTTGCAGACTGGACGGGTCGGGTTGCAGACTGGACGGGTCGGCAGAGGCTGGGCCTCAACCGTACGGATTGCAGACGGAGCGGGCCCCAGGCAGGGTGGCAGACTGAACAGTACAGGATGCAGACAGGACGAGTTGCAGACAGAACGGCAGAGGCTGGGCCTCAACAGTACGGGTTGCGGCAGGGAACAGAGGTCACGCCGGCCGTCTGGGCCCGGCCGTGACTCGGGCAGGGAACAGAGGTCACGCCGGCCGTCTGTTCCCTGCCCGAGTCACGGCCGGGCCCAGACGGCCGGCGTGACCTCTGTTCCCTGCCCGAGTCACGGCCGGGCCCAGACGGCCGGCGTGACCTCTGTTCCCTGCCCGAGTCACGGCCGGGCCCAGAGGTCACGCCGGCCGTCTGGGCCCGGCCGTGACTCGGGCAGGGAACAGAGGTCACGCCGGCCGTCTGGGCCCGGCCGTGACTCGGGAAGGGAACAGAGGTCACGCCGGCCGTCTGGGCCCGGCCGTGACTCGGGAAGGGAACAGAGGTCACGCCGGCCGTCTGGGCCCGGCCGTGACTCGGGAAGGGAACAGAGGTCACGCCGGCCGTCTGGGCCCGGCCGTGACTCGGGAAGGGAACAGAGGTCACGCCGGCCGTCTGGGCCCGGCCGTGACTCGGGAAGGGAACAGAGGTCACGCCGGCCGTCTGGGCCCGGCCGTGACTCGGGAAGGGAACAGAGGTCACGCCGGCCGTCTGGGCCCGGCCGTGACTCGGGAAGGGAACAGAGGTCACGCCGGCCGTCTGGGCCCGGCCGTGACTCGGGAAGGGAACAGAGGTCACGCCGGCCGTCTGGGCCCGGCCGTGACTCGGGAAGCGAACAGAGGTCACGCCGGCCGTCTGGGCCCGGCCGTGACTCGGGAAGGGAACAGAGGTCACGCCGGCCGTCTGGGCCCGGCCGTGACTCGGGAAGGGAAAGGAGGTCCTACCTGGGGTCCGGTCATAGCAGGGGTGAGGTCCGAGTTGGCAGGGGTGAGGTCCGGGTCGTGGCAGGGTCCCACAGTAATCCATGAAGACCACAATCCCCCGGCGCCAGGCAGAGAGTGCCGCTGCCCTTTATAGGGATCTCGATTAGCGGCATCTACTGCAGCTGGCGCAGATTACAACGGGGATCAGCTGTGAACCCTGACACTGTTACAAAGCTGGTTTTCACTGCTGCAGTGTTTTTGGATGCGGCTTTCGTGAACATGTTCTGCAGCCATTGTAGTTTTTAATGGCTTTTAATTCTTGGACAATTTGTTATTTTTCTGGAACTTTAGCATTCTTAGTTCTGTGTTTTGTGTCAAAATGCCGACATAGATTGTACTCTTTGACAACCGACGCTTCCTCATAACACAAAAGACATGAGGCTTTTTCTTCCTGAAGCACAAACATGTATTCTTTCTTGAAACAGCCTTCCATCTGCATTAACTTTTCTCTTCTTGGACATTTAGGGATCATTTGTATTTCTCAATTCCACTTGTTGAAAATCATGTTGATGTGGATACACTGCAGTTTAATGGCGGGATGCCATCACTTCGTGCCCCTTCGTGCCCCACTTCGTGCCCCAAACTCAAGGCCCGTGGCTCTTGAGTTTGACACGTGGGTCAGCGCTTCCTCTACATAGCCAGAAGGTCCCATGTTCCTCCGTTAACTTCAGGGTTCTCCAGGTTCCTCCCACAGTCCAAACACATGCAGTGAGTTTCATGGAGATATTGAGATACTACATTGTCCGAGTGAATGAGAGGGTCAATGGATGCACATCTCTACATGTGGCCCTGTGATTGGCCGGACCCTGCCTAGCAGCCAATGAAAGCTGAGATAGGTTCCAGCCATAAAGATAAGGAATGAACGAATGAATGAATGACAAACTATTGTGTTAGCCCTTGATGGGATCATAGCGGATGCCCAGATGTTGCTTTGGACCAAGGTGTCTCATTGTGGCCACTAGGGGTCATCAGAACGCCAACCCTGCGCTGTGGATGAGAGGGTGATTGGTTGTAGTTCTGCTTTTGTTGTGTGGATGAGAGGGTGAATGGTTTCATTGTTTTCTTCGCTCACTGCGACTTCATGTGGGATTTACCAGAGACCTCTGATTACATATAAAAACGACAATGCCAATCAAGAGATTGAAGATTCAAAGCGTTTATTGTCACATGGACAGTGTAGAAATGTGTTTCCCTGTACAGTGAAATTCATACTTTGCTGTCTGCCCTGCATTTGGAAATTTACTGATAGGAAGAATGTAAACATTATTATAGATATGATTAGAGATATGAATATGAACATTGCAATGGAAAGATGGCAGCGTAATAAGACATTTGAGTGCAGCTTGGTGTGCAAATCACAAAGTGCAGGTGCAGGGATGAGTGCAGCTAAAATGGGCAGTGGCTACAAGTGCAAGAAGTGTCAGCTGTTTAGGAGTCTGAGAAGTGTGGCCCACCCCCTTGCTACGCTTGCGTCACGGTCTCCGACACGCCATCCTCGGGCTAATCTCTCCACTCGGGCTTGGTGCTTTTGAGGCCATTGTGGATGGTGGGGATGGTGGTCACGGGAGTGTACAATGATTTTTAGCTCCAATGAAACCCGTAAATTTCGTCTGTGTTTGATGGTTGCCGATATCCAAAAGTGTCTGCCTGCTGGAAGATAGTGGAAGCATTCGCGCACTGTTGAAAAAGTTGTCCTTAAAGTGAAGGAGCCCGCTGTAATTGAAAAAAGGCTAGAATGCGGGTATGGAGTGAGCAAACACATCTTATGTTTAGATATTAAAATATACAATATGTTACACCACAGTAGAATGACAAGTTCTGAAATAAGGGTTAAATTCTCTCTGTTGAGAACTTTGCAGACAGTTTAATATGAAACAGAGGTCACGAATGTGTTGTTACATGTGTGACTCTCCATCGTTGAGTAAGCGCTGTTTTCATTCGTTTCAGGAGTGGAGTCATAGTTCTGTGAGGGGCTGCTTCTTTGTGGAGGAAGACGGGAGCATCAGCTCGCTGCAGTACCAGCTACACCTGCCGCACACGGCCTCTGTCTACATGAGCATCCAACCCGTCGGACACAGACGCATACCTGGTATCCCACTTGCATCACTCAGTACGGGATCGCAACAAGTACCGAGGCACAAAGTACCGCATTATGTGTGCAGATGTCAGTAAGTTACAGAACAGCTGGAAGATCTAGGTTGGTCAAAGCTCTGCCACATATAGATGTCTGCACGTAAACGCGCCCGGACATACACTATATGGCCAAAAGTATTCACTCACCTGCCTTGACCTGCATATGAACTGAAGTGATCCCATTCCAAATCCATAGGGTCAAATATGATGTGGGTCCACTCTTTGCTAGTAGAACTCCTTCAGCTCTTCTGGGAGGGCTGTCCACAAGGTTCAGGGGTGTGGTTATGGCAATTTTTGACCAATCCTTCCATTGGCACATTGATGATGTTGGACGTGAAGGCCTGGCTCTGAGTTCCTGCTCTAATTCATCCCAATGGTGTCCTATCGGGTTGAGGTCAGAATTTTGTGCAGTCTGGTCAAGTTCCTCCACTGCAGACTCTATCATCTATGTCTTTATGGAGCTTGCTTTGTGCACTGGTGCACAGTCATGTTGGAAAAGGAAGGGGCAAGCTCCAAACTGTTCCCACAAAACTGGGAGCATGGAATTGTCCAAAATGTCTTGGTATCCTGAAGCTTTCAGAGCTCCTTTTACTGGAACTCACTGGAACTTGAAAAACCAACTGCACACCATAATCCCCCTCCACCACACTTCACACTTGGCACAATGCAGTCCGACTAGTAGCGTTCTCCTGGCAACCGCCAAACTCAGACTCATCCAGATGGAGAAGCACTCCGGAGAAGGCGACTCCGCTGCTCAGTGTCGGTGTGCTTTACACCACTGCATCCCATGCTTTGCAGTGCACTTGGTGTGGCGTGGCTTGGATGCAGCTGCTCGGCCATGGAAAGCCAGGATGAGAGCTATGAAGCTCTCCGCACACTGTTCTTCAACTTATTTGAAGGCCACATGAAATTTGGAGGTTTGTAGAAAGTTGGCGACCTCTTGGCACTATGCGCCTCAGCATCCGCGGACTCCGCTCCGGAAGTTTACTTACTGCTTCATGGCTCAATTGCTGTTGTTCCCAAACACTTCCATGCTCTTCTAATACACCCGACGGTGGACTGTGGAATATTTAGGAGCGACCGGATTTGTTGCACAGGTGGCATCCGATCATACTGTCGTTCCACGCTGGAATTCACTGAGCTCTTGAGAATGACCCATTCTTTCACAAATGTTTGTTAAAACAGTCTTGCCTTGGTGCTTGGTTTTATTGACCTGTGGCCATGGATTCCATTCGGTTTCCCATTATTTGAAAGGGTGAGCCAATACTTTTGGCCATATAGCTTAGATTAATGAAAGGGAGTTTTAAAGGAAAAGACTTAGAAGAGGATAGGCGGTCTGTTTATAGCGTAAAGCTTTCAGCTTTCTGATGTTGTTCCTCAGAGAAGCCGGCGCCCTGGACAATGGTGGACACGGCGCTGTTCGTCATGACTGCCGGGGAAACCAAAGAGGACTCTGCCTTAATGTGCTTCACCGAGTCCAAAGACAAAGAGGTACGCGCCCCTCTCCTCTCCTGGCTGGATGGCTGGATGGCTCCTCACAGCACACTCAAACACAGCTCCGTTCACATATCTGCTGCTCAAGTCAAGACAGTGAATAATAATAATCCAGAAGAGATCAGTTTTGAAATGCAGATGATGGATGTACAGCGCTCTTTCCGCATGTGTGTTTTACGCACTGCGTCCTCTCTTCTCCAGAAGTACATTTGGAAAGGTGAGCTGAACGCGGGGACATACTACCTGCTCCCCTTCTCCAGCGGCTGCAGATTAAAGAAAAGGACCAGAAAGAGTCCGACCAGTAAACCCGTTGAACTTGTCTACAAGACCGACACCGGAGAGCTGGACCTCACCAGGGAGCTCAGGTGTGTGCGTATGTCGTTGAAGCAGTCATGCGCACGGTTGCCATATACGTCGAACGTGTAATAAAACACATTCCCGCAGTTAATATTCTCTTGGTCTGCCATCTGGAAAGACCATCAGGCATCCTGGAGAACAATCGGGATCTAAAACTGGCCTGAGGAGCTCAGATTCCGGGCAGCGTCGCTCGTACTGATGGATGGATAGCTGGAAATCCTGATGAACAGGGGCTGTGTGTGATCGGTCCGGGCGCAGGGCGACGGCGGCGCAGCTCTCTGTCCCGACTCACGTTCCTCCCCGTTTCCCATCTCGGCCGCAGGGAGGCGCTGTCCGACATCTTTGACATCATCGACTTGGATGGGAACGGCCTCCTCAGCCTGGAGGAGTACAATTTCTTCGAGCTGAGGACCAGCGGGGAGAAATGTGACAAGGATGCCTGGGCCGTGTGCAAAGGTAAGACACAAGGAAACGTCGACATGGAGGAACAATGCGGGCGGCATAATGGCGCAGGGGTGAGTGCTTCCACCTTGCTGCGAGAAGGTTGGAGGCTCCGTGTTCCCCCTGTGTCTGCAGTCGGGTGCTTCATTGGAGACCCGAAGTTACAGATGTCAAACTCATTTTGGTCTGGGTGCCACATACGGCCTAATTTGATTTCAACAGGGCCCGACCATTAAAATCATACCATAATTACCTAGAAGTAACACAAAGTCCTAATTTTTCCCTGGTTTTAGTGTAAAGGTTAAATATAAAAATCTTTATATTCAATTAACTTCTTCTTAAAAAAACACATGACGAACCTGAGATTCGGTGCAATTTCGGTGCAACACTATGCAGCAGTTCTGTCTTGTCAGTTCTCCGTGCATTTGGTTGTATTTTTTTGCCATGGTGAGTCTCATAGTGGCACTGAAACTTGCATCCACATCAAACATACACGTTTCACATTAACCTCATGGAACAAATAAGAATTGGTCAATTTTTCTAGCCTACTCTCCACGTCCACTTTTCTCTTGAAAAATGGACAGTACGACATCTTGCTGATGAGGATGTCGAGTCCAATGGAAAAGCAGGTACATTTCTAGCAATAAGTAAAAATGATATTTACAGACCCAGAATCCGCATTGCTGCCATCTGCTGTAAGTTCTGAGTCACGTTGTGTTGTCAAATTGTAGATTTATTCCATGGGCTGGATTCGATCCCCTGAATGAATGAGCGAATGGTTGTATGTCTCTGTAAGTGGCCTTGTGATTGGTCCAGGGGGAACCCCGCCTCTTGTCCACCGACAGCTGGGATAGGCCTCAGCCCCTTTGTGTAGATGATGACCGGATAAATGATTGTATGAAAATCTAATCGGATATGAATTAGCAAAAGCGGCCATTAGTTGGTGCAATAAACTGCAACAATATATATATATATGTATATTTACCATAATTTCTAGACTATTGAGCGCACCTGAATATAAGCCGCACTGGCTAAAAATAAATTAATCTATGTGTTCGTATATAGGCCGCCCATGTCAAAAACATTTTTTTTCAGCGTAAATATCTGATGTTACAACCTGGACACCTGCGGAAAAAGATGAATAATAAATAACACATGGTAAAGTCCATCCATCCATCCATTTTCTATCCCCGCTTTGTCCTACTCAAGCTGATCGCCTTCTTGGTCTTCCTCTTGCACACGAGAACCGTTAAGGTTGTCTTCCTCAGTGTTAGAATTGAACGGCCTCGGAATTTCACTGTCATTTCATCGCTCCGATGCGTGGAGACTAAATATTTTGGCGGTGTGAGGCCAATAAACTAGCCCCATCGTTGTTTAAGCAGCAGTGTTCAAGATTTGGAAAAACAATACCATGTATATATATTTACATACTTGTATATACATTTGTATATAGCTTGATATTTTTATTTTTTACATTTTTTCATGCATTATGGCACTCTTTAGTCGGAGCTGCAGCAACCAAAAGCAATTTCCCCTTGGGAATCAATAAAGTAGATCTGATTCTGAGTGCATTTACGTAATAAGAGCGCAAAACTGCTTCATCTGGGTTGTTTGTCTGATCACTGTGAGAGCAGCACATCCCAGCGATAAATATGTGCATGTAAACTCTCTCCATTATGGATCTGATGTCTGATATGTCATATTAAGTTACTTTGAATAATGTTTGAGTCAAAATCCTTGACCCGTCCACCTGGAAACTCCCCTCCGCTCTGCTCCTCGTGAACCTCAGGCAGCGTTTCCGGAGCCGCAGGCCGAGATGTTTCTCCTGAGAGTTTATTCAACCTGTCAATGTGGTGTCGAGCGGCTCCTCGCCATGGATTTGACAACAAAATTGTTAGGGGTGGGAAAGAATCATGATTTGTGCTAAAATAGCACAAATTGGACCTGGTGCTGCATTTTCTTCAACGAGGCGAAGCCCATCAGAATCCTCTCATTTGAAGGATCTGTGTTTTTATGTAAACTGTACCCACAATGTGGCTGACTGCTGACTGGAGCCCACGTTAATTTTTCATTATTTATTACATCTACGTTGACAGAGAACTTTGACATGAGGAGGAACCAGCTGACCCGACAGGGCTTCATGGAGCTGAACCTGATGGAGGCCACAGAGAGAGATGGAGATCCCGCCGACCTGTGGGTCACCCTGGAGGCCATGGGCTACAGCAGAGCTCTGGAGCTCGTGGAGGTGAGAGGAGGAGAGCAAAACCCAAGTCTGCTGGCTTGAAACCGCTATTGTTAGTTAGCGTGTTTTTGCTAATAACGGCGCACTCCCTCCGCGGTCAGGCTTGCCCCTTTCAGATCGACGTTCACTGCGAAGGCTGCCAGCCGTCCATGCAGCCGCTCAGTTTGGACTCGGGGACCAAACGTCTCAACCAGGCCGTCCAGAAGTCCATCACAGCCAGGACGGGGGCCAAGCTGCTGAGGGGACAGGATAACGTTTTCATCTACACCTACCGCGGGGAGCACAGGATCTCGTCGCTCATTGCCAATAAGGTAGGCGGCAATGCATTTCCAGGAGGCCTCCTCTTATCGCTAGCGATGTCTTTGGAGTGGAGGGGAGAGCTCCAAAGGAATGATGTCATCAGTTTTCAAGGGGCCTCATTTAGCGGCAGCAAAATGTTAGTTAGCAAAGGGATATGTGCGTGTGATACTCCTTCACAGTAGCTCAACCGTTAGCACTTCCACCTCGCAGCCAAAAAGTCCCTGGTCAGATTACTTTCTGTGTGGAGTCTCCATCTTCTCCCTGTGTCTGCGTGGGGTTCTTCAGGTTTCCTCCCACAGTCCAAACATATGCAGAAAGTTCACTGGAGACCCTATATTGTCCAGACGTGTAAATGGGATGTTGGTCCAGAGTGACCCTCAGCCTCTTGCCCAATCACAGCTGGGATAGGCCCCGGCCCCTCAGTGACCCCGACCTCAGGATTAGCAATGTAGATCATGAATGCTTGTCCAAATCTTCAATTGGACTTGAATTTCTTCACTTGAAGACATCCCGCCCCACATCTCGGAGGCTTCTTCAGTTCTATTGACCTGTAATAACCACCGGGGTTGTGGTGACTTGTTATGTAAATGGACGAGATGATTGACAACGGTGCTGTTATGCTAATGAGGATGTTGTGCGTTGGGGACCAAGGAGCAACTTTTGGGGATTACCTAGATTGGGATTCCTTTTGGTGATGACCTGGATTGGGATTCCAGTCAAGCCAATCCTCAAAAGTTGCTCCTTTGCCCCCAATGAACAACATCTCCATTAGCATAATGAAACCTTTAGGCCTCCTTTCTGCCCATCAACTCTTCCATTTACAAGCCACCATAAACTAGACCCGCCCAAATGTTGGGAAACTCCACACAGGTCATCAGAACTGAGGAATCCTCTGGGATGAGGGCTGAAACATCAAGTGAAGAAATTCAAGTCCAGTTGCCACGACATGATTTCCACAATTCACCATGACATGGATGACTGCAAACCTCCATAGATAATGAATGCATTAATGTTCTTAAAGGTACAGTACATCTCTAGTCTGTAGTATTCCCATTTTATAAGAAAATCAGAAGGTCATCGGGATTTACCAGTGATGGTGGTGATGTTACCGAGTTTTTGAATCGTAACACTGTGACGTCCCCAGCTAGAAGTGAATGAACAGAAGGACGTCTGAGGAGGCACTCGTTCCCAGCCTGGGCCTCGAGGAGCCCCATCTGGGTCATTTCCTGCACACACACACCTCCGCCAGCTCGCATAATGAAACCTTGTCAAGTGGCTCTTTTAAACCCGTCATGTGTCCTGGTCACCACAGGAGGGCGGTAAATTTCACGTCCACCCGTAAATGAACCGCTGATCGGTGTCAAAAGAACCACCAAACGGTCCTGTAGAAACAACCGCGAATAAATCCCAAGCCGGCGGCCGCTGTATCCGAGCGTGGCAGTTTGATGCCGTGGAGAGCTCCTTTGACTTGGAGTCAAAAGACTCGACAAAGGACAGTCATTGAAATGCAATGTCTGTTTCCATTCTCGCGGCAACGGGAGCCACTCTCAAAGAACGGTCCAAATCCTCAATGGCCTGCTTCACTGATTTGCTTCTTCACCTGCAGGGGTTTTAAGTTGATTTGCAAAGTTATTTTATATTCCTGTCATTGGAACACTAGAATGGGCTTGTCTAAATGTAAAATCTCTGTTTACTTATTGATGAATCAACGTTATTTGACGAATATAATGCTGCATTTTAATCAGTCCTCTGTGCCAAGGCTTAGCTGTGTAAAATCACTCATGCCAGTCAATTTACTAACTGCTCCCTTCTTCCTTTTTGGAAAAGTCCAACCAGAAAGTGACAATTCACGTGAACAATGAGCAGAGCAGCAACTGCTGCAGCAGCAGGGGGATGAGCGTGTTCGCTGTGGAGGTGCCCGCCAGGACCAAGATGGTGAGAGGCTTCTTCTTAACCATCAGTATCATATTATGCAAATAATAACAATGTATCGCCGTATCTAAATGAGGTTTCTGTTCCGTGCTGTTTTGATTCGGTGCATGTTCTCTCCGCTAGTTGTGCCAGCACGTCATGCCGCTCAGCGACCATCAGGATTGGACCTACAACTGCGTGGAGACTATTCTGTCCTGCACGTAAAGGCGACGGAGGACACCGATGGACATTTTTGGCAGCCGTGGCTTTCAGTGAGACGCGCGGGGAAAGCGGAATGCAATGTACCAAAGAACAAATATAACGGACACTTGTGTGTGTTTCATAATTATTGACTTTGTTTAGCCGGCGTTATGGAAACTCCCCACCTCCACCTGAAATGTGATTTCCAATCTTTTGAATATGTTTGTTTTTAACAGGATTTCTAATAAACGTAAGATACATTTTCAGGATCGATGAAGTTTACCTCAAACGTTAGCATTTTAACAATAAGGACAGGAAATTCGTTAGCATGAGAGCAGAGGGCGCCAAGGATGGGGTCAGATGGAGGCAGGTGATTGACTGTGGGTCAATAGGAGGCAGGTGATTGGTTGTGGATCAGATGGAGGCAGGGGATCGTCTGGATCAGATGGAGACAGGTGATTGGCCGTGGGTCAGATGCAGGCAGGTGATTGATTGTGGGTCAGATGGAGGCAGGTGATTGGCCGTGGATCAGAAGGCGGCAGGTGATTGGCCGTGGGTCAGATGGAGGTAGGTGATTGGCCGCGCGTCAGATGGAGGCAGGTGATTGGCCGTTGGTCAGATGGAGGCAGGTGATTGGTTGTGGGTCAGATGGGGGCAGGTGATTGGCCTTGGGTCAGATGGAGGCAGGTGATTGGTCGTGGGTCAGGTGGAGGCAGGTGATTGGTCGCAGCGTCCCATGAAAGGAAGAAGATGCTAGCACTAGCATGGTCGGCGATCCTCTGCAAGTTCAAATCAATATTTCACTGGCAGAGTAGTTTGTTCGTGCTGTAAACCTGAGTACTGTGAAACGCTTTTACACTCTTTGACAAGTTACGCACTACATTTCAGCCCGTTGGGTTTTTTTTTATCATTCTTCTTAACATTGTCCTAAACAGAATGTTTTGACAGTGTTGATATGCAACATGCTGGTGCTTCTGAACTTGGATCCTGCCTCAGTTCTTGCACACACTGTGTGGACCTCAAACCCCTGGTACTATAAATTCAGTGTGAGGTAGGCCATAAAATGCATTACTATGCACTGCAACCAGGTCTAAACTTTATCAGACCGCTGTCTCACCAGCCGAGAACAGTCGTGACCCTCTATTTATATCCCACAAGCCATTATTTGCCCTTTGACTTTCTCCACTGAAACAGTAGAACCAGCAAACTAAATGTCACATGGCATGTGAGATGTATTTAACGGGCCAAGACCCCGTCTGCCACTCCTTTCCTGACGCAGACTTTTGGTAACACATGTGCGCTGAGCTGTTGGGTTTTTAATGTGTATTTGATTATGTTGTATTCAAAGTAATGGAGACACCAAGAATAAGTGTTAGGGAGATTACTTAGCATGCACGTTTTCATCCTGTGGTTGATGATTTTGTTTTTCCTAAATTCAATTGAAACTTGTGAATTTTGCAGGCGTGACATGATTATGCCAAGCAGCATATCTTCCCGCTTTGCAAATCAGCACACCTGAGACGCCCCAGGTGGGGGCCCTGACCCCCTCACACTGGCATCAAAATAAAAAAATATGCTAACCTATGTTAGCATATTTGGGTCATTATTAAATGCAACTACTGACCTGGAGATAAAACTGAAAAATGTTCCCAGCGAGCACATTTAGCATTAGCTCTGTCCCTCTGACTTGTTTCTGATTGGTGGAAGTGAGCATGATGTGACCACCTTGTTACTTTTGCCTCTGCTCTGCAGGCTGGATTTCTCAATATGGGGTGTAATCGGATTACTTTTAATGGATCCGAGCGGCGGCGCTGCCTTCACTTACACAGTTGCACACAAGTGACTGACACAATGGCAACTCTTGCGTTCAACTTTGTTCTCTGAGGAATGATCGAACTCTGGATGGTGCAACAGGCAAACAGGAGCGGCCTGAGATGGACTATTTCACAATGTTTCCCCAGTGAGAAAACAGACCCAGTGTTACAATTCGATCAGTGTTAAAGCCCCACTTTTTAAAGTATGCAAAATCTAACTAATAATAATCCAGTGTAACTTCTCTTTTCATGTGAGATTATGTTCCAACCCCCCCCCACACACACACACAAAAAGTGAATTGTCGCAAAGTAGAGATGTGATAATATTGATGGTATTTACAGATATTTTAACCCTCAACTGACCAACCTGGCTTTAAACAAGCATTAAGAAAGGAGTTTCTCCCAGCTGAAAAAGTGAAGGAGTTCAGGCGTTTTGTGACAGCAGTCATCGTTTAGGGAAAATTAATTCAGATATTTGATTGATTTGTATTTAAATGGAAGTGTTTCCTCAGGATAGGTGTGCAAAACAGTGGTGAGGGTGATGCTGCAGGGTTTGGAGACAGTGGCATCAAGGAAAAGACAGGAAGCAGATGATGTTAGTAGGACAAAGTCAGTCTGAGATGGTTTGGACTCCACACTGAGATGTGTTGTGAGAGCAGCAAATATCTAGAGCAGGGATGTCAAACGCATTTAGGTCCAGGGACCACATGCGGCCCAATTTGATGTCAACAGGACTGGATCAGTAAAATCATAGTGTAATTACCAAGAAGTAACACTTAAGTCCAAATTTTTCTTTGTGTTTTAGTGTAAAGGAGAACAAGTAAATGATAAAAATCTTGATATGTAATGAACTGTTCCTTTAAAGAATACATGCCGAACAACCTGAGATTCATGAAAAAATGTAACAACACTACGCCTCAGTTCTGTCTTCTCAGCTCTTTGTGCATTTTGTTGCATTTTTCGTGTCTCATAGTGCCACCGAAACTTGCTGCATCCACACCAAGCTTACAGGTTTCTTATTAACCTAAACAAACAAATAAGAAGTGGTTCATTTTTGGGGGGAAAAGCCTACACTCAATGTCCACTTTTCTGGCAGGTATATTTCTGGCAGGTATAAAGGCAGGTATATTTCTAATGCTATTTACAGACCCGGAAGCTGCATTGATGCTATCTGCTGTAAGTTCTGAGTCACATCGTGTTGTGCCATGATGCTAACACTGACTAAAGCAGTGGGCCCCCTGGCAGACAATATAGGAACTACATTTTTATTTTAAAAAAGTAGTTCATGATTTTTATGTATTTTTCAAATTGTGGATTTATTCCATGGGCCAGGTTGGACCCCCTGGTGGGCCGGAAGTGGCCCTCGGGCCATACGTGTGACACCCCTGATCTGGACAATGTATATCGTGAAAGAAGATGGAAGAGCCACAAACTGACCTTAATATTTATATTGATGAATTGATTGATAAAAATGATTGATTGATACAAATAAAAATAAATAGGAAGACAGGTTGTTTACATAGCGCGCAGTTATATTCAAGGTGCGGAGGGCGTCAGGTGTGATATTGTGGCGAGCTGGGCTTGGCAAAGTAACAATTGAAGTCAAGGATAGCTTGCTCTCACGATTCTGCTCATGAAGAGCTGATGTTTATTCACAGGCCTCAAACAGGGCAAACCCAGGGGGGCCTTTCTCAGCGCTAACTGTAAGGCCGAGGGTGCAGGTAAGCATCCCGCATATCTCGTAAAGGATTCTGGGGTTCTACCGGCCAGTCTCCCCGCATCATGCTACATAGCCCCCACCAAGCAGGTGCTGTCCTCAGCAACCTCAGCGTTTACTACAAAGTGCTTGAAGCGGGTTGGTGTCCTACGGCGTCGGCAAGGTCGACTAGGGTTGGTCCCTGGTGGCCAGTCTGTCTCAGTGCAAGACCACCACCTTAGGCATTAGTCCCACTCTGACAGTTTTTCTAAAGCAGTACAATGCCCAACCCAAAGCTGCCAAAGCTCATCAGCTTGGGGAAAGGCCCTTATTCCTCACCGGGCTCCGGGAGTGAAATCCACAATGCAAGGGTTGCTGCACCTTACGTCACCGTTGTTGATCTCAGCGCTAACCGTTGGGCTGAGGTTGCACCCACGTCACGTCAACCAACGTCGCAGGTTAGTGTCACACATCGCTCGCAAAGGATTGGGGGGTACTGTTTCCCCGCATCACGCTCCAATATGAACTCAAAATGTTGTCCTTTCTCATAAATGTTCTAAGTCTATCAGGCCTATTGCTTTGCAGCCTGTTGGGCCTCCGATCAGGATTTGCCCCGGGCCTCCTCAGACCTTTGCACGCCCCTGCAAGCAGGCCCCGTTCCTCGGAGTCTGCTTGCCCTTTAACCGGAGGGGGGCGGGTCCGGCGGAGGGTTGGCCGCCTTGTACGTGCGACAACCCCGCCACTGCAGTCGCCTCCTCGGGACCCTCACTGCGGATCACACCGGGCGGCTACAGGTGCTCACTGGGGCGACAACATGGTCAAGATAACCACGGTGAAGACCAAGCCGTACACGGACCAGAAGCCCGGTACGAGCGGTCTGCGGAAGAGAGTGACGGTGTTCCAGCAGAACCAGCACTATGCGGAGAACTTCATCCAGAGCATTATCTCCGTGGTCGAGCCCGCCGAGCGCCAGGCGGCCCGGCTGGTGGTGGGAGGAGACGGCAGGTTCTTCATGAAGGACGCGATTCAGCTCATCGTCCAGATCGCCGCCGCCAACGGGGTCAGTGGAGAACAAGTGTCCGACCGTGGCTAACGCTAGCTAAGGCTATGCTAGCTGCCCCAATTAGCTACGTGTATCATTATTATTATTATTATTAAAGAGGTAATGTAATTTAAAAAACAATAAATAGTCAACGACCGTAATAAATGTGGTGTTATCGTTATCATTCGACCGTTTAAACGTTTTAGTAACGTGTTCGGTGATATTTAATATCAAATGATTGTGACAGCAAAAGGAATTAAAACCTCAGTTTGGCTAGCTTTGCTAGATCCGATTAATGTTCATTCATTCATTCATTCATTCATTCATTCATTCATTCACTCTCATCTACACGTTACTCTATATCCGAGTAGTAACGTAAGTAAGAGTAACGCCGACTAACTATCGTCTCCATGCACTTGTCCACGGTGGAAGTTTGACCCCCCCGTCGCTTAAAGAGCAGGTAACCGGATCCCCAGCAGTGAATAAGGTCATCTTTGACCTTTACATGGAGACTCACTACTGAAGACCCTGCTGAGATTCTCTGACTACATGCAGAGGAACCGCCGAGCTTTGACAAACAGGGCGAAAACGTTTATTTCCCCCTCAATTTGTGTCTCTGTGAGATGAGGCTGGATCCAGGCCGGCAGGGGCGGGATGTGCAGCCGGTCACGTTGCTCTGCATATGTCTGGAGCACAGAGAGAGGGGCAGTGTCATTGCCCTGACCTCCAGGAATAATAATAATAATAATAATAATAATAAAAATAACAACAGCAGGAGAAAATAATTTCAAAATCACCATCCTCTGGTGATTTTAGCTGTTTTTTCATGCAACTGATTTTTAAGGTTATTTCACAAAATATCATGTCACAACTGATTTTAAGGTTATTTGACCCCAACTCCCAATCTCATTTTTAATCCTCACTACTTCACGGATTTGAACATTTTTTTTTGTGATGTAAAGTAAAAAAAAAAATAATAATAATAAGCAAAAAAAATAAAATACGAGATATCCAGGATTGCGAACTATCACTCCTACCATTGGACCCACGCGAGATCTCATATGGAACATCATTGGCTAAGAAGATCCGTACTTGGCTTGCTATTGGCTGATTGAGCATGTTGTTCCATTCCTCATGTTGATTGGTTCGTGGAGAGAAGCAGCTGATCTTGTAGGTTTTACCCGGCATTCAATGTCCTGGTCCACTTTATTGCTGTTCGCAAAACATGAATACTGTCAACTTTATTTTATTTTGTTTGTGAAAGAGTTTCTGATTTTTCGACAATGCCTCCTAAACGCCCAGGATCTACCCAAAAGTTTTGCATAGACCCTAGCGTAGCAGGAAGATGCTGACTATTGCTGAAAAGATCATTTAGGAAGGACATGGAATAAAAATGAATGAAAGATGAAGTGGAAATTAAATCTGCAATGATACAAATTGAGATTTTACAAACAGACTGATGATCTATTTTTAATTATTTCAGTGTTTACGTCTCTCTTATAATGATCCTCCTCCATGTTTACATTACAGTGTGCCAGTAAATACTGTAATTCTGTAATTCTTTTCCAGATCAAGTGCTTCATACTAGACCTAGACCTTACCCTTTGTTAGACTCCATGCACATTAAACTAGTTTTTCAAGTCTATTCCCAGTGTACATTTCCGAGTCCTGTTTGTATTTAATGAATATTGCAACAGGAAGGGCTTCTCAAACATTTGCCTTATCACATTTAAGACTTAAACTTCCATTTCTTGAGCACAATGAGCACATAAGAAAATGCACATTTGCAGTATTGAATGTAAAAGCCGATTTACACTTTCCGTTAAAACATGCCAGCTTGTGATTGGGTCTCCGTTCCCTACTACGAGTACAAAAATGGATAAGTTTATTGTTTCTTTTTGGATCTTCAAATGCAACACAGTCTTCAAATGCAACACAGAGCCATGTGATTGGCTGTGGGTTAGACGGAAGCAGGTGATTGGCTGTGGGTTAGATGGAGGCAGGTGATTGGCTGTGGGTTAGACGGAGGCAGGTGATTGGCTGTGGGAACTCCTGAAGGGTGAAATAATAAAATACTGACTGCAAAAAGTGAGAATAAAAGAATAATTATAAACACAAATTCGAGTTTGTTTTTTTTTCCGCATAAATGAGAAGTTTATTAGAAAGAAGTCTTGTCAAAATGGGGAAGAGGTCATGAAAGTAGAAAGGGAGCTGTTGTGCAACCCAATCATACGATTGAGTGTCAAGTGTTTTTCATTTAAATGTTAGCTTAATCTCTTTCACTTGCTTAAAGTTAAAATTGTCCAGTAATCCAATATACAGGAATGAGAAGAGACATCTTATTCAGGAGGGGGATTTGAATGATTATCAGTTGAACATGTTTGATCAGGCAACGCCTCTTTCTTTCCCTTCTGAGGTCTGAATACTTTCTTTGTAGCTTTATTTGAATACTTCACATCGTATTTGGAGTTTGGTCGAGGCTCTAAGTCAACATTTGTTTTATTCTAATTGCTGCAAAGTCTCGGCGTTGTAAACTAATTGCTGCGGTATTGTTTCGTCCACAGTGGCATCCTTCTGTCTCTTTTGTGGTTGCCGGAATGCAGCCGGTGATGAATACAGTTCACACAATTAAGTCGCACAAAAACCGACTGTTACAAATTGGTTTTACAATGTTGATGCTTCCTCAGGGTGAAGTTCTGCATTTTAGTCAGACCACAAGGTATTTCAGCGATGCAGTGTTTTCAGCTGAAAAATGGTGTCCTGATGTTTGGACCAGGCTTTTCTTTCCCAATCACTGCATCCTCTGTGTTCCGGCTGTGCAGAGGCGGTAAAAAGCTACTTCCAGTCTCGATAAGAAAGCACCAGGGGAAAAAAAAGCTTGGTAAAAGGGAGAAGAAGCTGCCACCACCTAAAATCTGCCTCCTGCTCCATCTTGAAAGAGTATCTACTCTCTAAAAGGGTCTTTCTCATGAAACCAAGAGCTCCTTTTCATAAGCCATGAAGTTTGAAGCCCTTATCACCATATCATATAACCATATCAACGTGGTGAACGCAGACTCACTGTAATTGGGTTTGCATATTTGCCAATGAAAATATTGATCCCATGCAGAATTTGGTGATCTTTTTTTTAGACGACAAGCATCTTAGAATCCAAAACGACTTTTTTTTCAAGGGATTTGCATATTATGATTATTATTCTACATCTTCTTTATTTATTTGTATCAATCTTTTTTGAATATTCTTTCTATTATGACGACTCGCACACTTTTCAACACCGTTATGCCTCTGTTACACCTAAATTTGTGTAAAACGCTATCTGTGTGATGATGACTACGCTAAATCATCTGAAAAAGCTCCAAATATTTTGATATCATACCCGATCCTCAGACTTTGGAAGCCGATTCTACATGGGGAGTCTCGCGTAGCCCTCACTGAATGAGCTTAACCTTTCTGCAGATCGGACATCTGGTGATCGGCCAGAACGGCATCATGTCCACCCCGGCCGTCTCCTGTGTGATCCGCAAGATAAAGGCCGTGGGCGGGATCATCCTCACCGCCAGCCACAACCCGGGGGGCCCCAACGGGGACTTTGGCATCAAGTACAACATCTCCAGCGGCGGTGAGTGACGACCGCATAGGGTTCTGTGACATATTTTTGCTAATTCGACGATTAAATGATTAATGGTAGATTGCAGCCTGTACAAGCCACACCGAATTCAAAAATCATCCTGATTTTTTTCTCATAAGTAGAAAACACAAATGAATTTATTGTCTGTACCTTTTCCCCTGCACTCAGGGTCACGGGGGAAGGGAATCAAAGGGCCTCACATGGATACAAACAACCTTTCACTGTCATTCACACGTCACACAGACAAAAACAACTTTCATCTGGACAATTGAGGGTGTCCAATGAACCTCCTGCATGTTTTTGGACTGTGGGAGGAACCTGGAGAACCCAGAGGAAGTCAACAAAATAGATGTACATTTTTAAAATTACAGTGGAACCTCACTTTTCGCGGGAGTTACATTCCAAGACCCCCCACGAGTGAATTTCCGCAAGACGTGATCATTTTGATGGTATTAACAGATATATTAACCCTCAACGAACCTCAAGAACCTCCCGCAAACGGTTATCAACCCACCATCGACTGTATTACGCTTCCTACACTTTTATATGGTACACTAAACAGTTGGTTAATTGTAACATACAGTAATCATTGAAATATAATACAAAATGTACAGTAAATTAGTAAATTTGGCACTGCAGAGCAAATCTTTTAATTTTTAAAATGATTTTATTTTGTCTCGTCATCACCTATTTTGCTGTTTTACTGAAGCTTAAAGTCGCTGTCTTCCTGATGTTAGCTTTGTCTTTCTCAATGTAGCAAACTGTAGATTGGTTAATGCTGCAATGGCAGACGACTTCAGTGGAACTTCTGCCGTCCTTTAACATATCGAAAAGTTTTAACTTTTCAGCAATAGTCAGCATCATCCTGCTACGCTTTGGGTTTATACCAGACTTTTGGGTAGATGCTGAGCATTTAGGAGGCATTGTAGAGCGTGTTGTTTTGCTATTATTTTGTTATAAAATTTTACGATAAATAAATAATAATAATAATAATAATAATAATAATAATAATAATAATAATAATTATGCACACAAAAAAGTTGCTCCCCTTGGAAAAGAGTAACCTGACCGCTGTCGGCCCTGCAACGCCCTAAGGAGTCGTGTTGGATATTAAAATGGAAAAAATGCATGAATTAAGATATGATAAACTCTATTAATCCCCATAGCAGAAATTCCTTTGTTACAGCAGCGTAACAATCAAATAATGTCAACGAATAAAAAGTGAAATATATATAGATATAAATCAACAGAAGATAGCAAGACATCTATCATTACAATGCACCAAATAATATATATAAATAAAAACCTCTCAAGTCTGTCCTGATTGTTCCGCCTTGCCACTGATCCTCAGATCTGGGTCTTTTTGAGGGCAGTGGTAAATTTGCATCACATGCAACAAAGATTTCAATCTACCGTCATTTCTGGACTATAAGCCGCTACCTTTTCACACACTTTCAAAACTGGGGCTTCATCAACAATGCGGCTAATTTATGGATTTTTTCAGGCTAACAAGCTTCTGTGAAATTCTGAGGCCGTTTTATTTGGACTCTGAGAAAGACAACTTTAATGGTTTTTGGAGGAAGACGAAGGTAGCGATCAGCTGGAGTAGGACAAAGTGGGGATAGAAAATGGATGGATTTTCCCTTGTCTTATTTACCATTTAATCTTTTTCATTGGCTGTGTTATGGGCACTGTTCGGAAAAAAGCTTTTCCAGTCTGTATTTGTGGATGTAACCGGTCTATATTTAATTAAAAGTTAAAATATCTCATGTTACAGCATGGACACCTGCGGCTTATAGTCAAGGGCGGCCTATATATGTACACATAGATTTATTTTGTTATCTTTATAGTCAGGCGCGCTCGGTAGTCCAGAAATGACAGTATTTATTTACTGTTACTTAAGATATTTATTTACAGTTATTAAAGTTATTTACGGTATTCATTTACAGTTATTACAATTATTTACAGTATTTATTTACATTTACTTACAGGAAATGACAGTATGTATTTACATGTATTACAGTTATTTACGGTATTTATTTACAGTTATTACAGTTTTTTACGGTATTTATTTATAGTTATTTACAGAGGTCCAATATCTGCTACCTTCTTCTCCCCCAGGACCGGCTCCAGAGGGCATCACCAACAAAATATTTGAGATCAGCAAAACCCTGCAGGAATATCATATCTGCCCTGAGCTGAAAGTGGATCTGTCCAAGATTGGCAAGCAGACCTTTGAGGTGGAGACCTTCAAACCTTTCACAGGTACAGATGCTTCGAGCAGAGAGGTTCTGATTGTCAGGGTTGGACATGAACGGTGACTGACTGTGACGCTTGTCTTTGTCCCAGTGGAGATTGTGGACTCTGTGGAGGCCTATGCTGAGATGCTGAGGGGCATCTTTGACTTTGCTGCGCTGAAGGATCTTCTGTCCGGACCCAAACACATTAACGTTCGTCTGGATGCCATGCACGGAGGTCTGACGGACGTTCCGGAATGCAGTTTCTGCCCACCTAACTATTTAATATGACCCCTTTAACAACACATGCTCCTCCCTGCCAGTGGTTGGCCCTTACGTGAAGAAGATCGTCTGTGAAGAGCTGGGGTCTCCTGCCAACTCTGCCGTCAACTGCGTCCCTCAAGAGGACTTTGGTGGCCACCACCCCGACCCCAACCTGACCTACGCTGCAGACTTGGTCAACACCATGAAAGGCGGAGAGTACGACTTTGGAGCCGCTTTCGATGGGGACGGCGTAAGTCTCCTTTTTCCGGGAAGACTTCACAAGATTCTCTTTTAAGAGGGGTGGGAGCGCGGTTGTTAAAGACTTTGGTACGACATTCAAACAGACCTCCTATGATTTCATCTCTTGTAAAAGTTAATTGTTTCATATTCTCTCATGTTTGATTGGCTGCCCGCAGAGGACCGGGGCCAGCATCATGGTCCTGGCTCCCTCCACGGAGCTCAGCTCAAGTAACCTCAGAGCTTTAGACGTGGACAGTGACGTTTCCCAGCCTGACACGCACATGATATTCATAAAGGAATATCATAACTATAGAGGGATAAAGTTGATGAGCCATACAATGAATTTATGGTAAAGAGTAGTGGAAGAATTTGTGAACAGCAGTATGTCCCCATGCCAAGAGAGAGTACTACAGGTCAGTATATGCTTTCAGAATGCTAATAGAGAAGTATAGACAAGGCCAGAGGGAGCTGCATTGTGTGTTTGTAGACCTAGAAAAAGCTTATGACAGGGTGCCAAGAGAAGAGCTCTGGTATTGAATGAGGAAGTCTGGAGTGCCAGAGAAGTATTTTAGACCGGTGCAGGAGATGTATGCTCGCTGTGAGACAGTGGTGTGATGTGCTCTAGTGAGAAGAGAAGTTCGAGGTGGAGGTGAGACTATATCAGGGATCAGCTCTTAGCCTCCTCTTGTTTGCAGTGGTGATGGACAGGCTGACAGATGAAGCTAGACAGGAATCTCCATGGACCATGATGTTTGCAGATGACATTGTGATCTGTAGCGAGAGCAGACAGGTAGAGGAAAATCTAGAGAGGTGGAGGTATGCTCTGGAAAGGAGAGGAATGAAGATTAGTCGCAGCAAGACAGAGTTTATGTGCATGAATGAGAGGAACCCGGGTGGAACGGTGAGGCTACAGGGAGTGGAGATCAAGACGTTTGAGGATTTCAAGTACTTGAGGTCAAGAGTCTTTGAGGTCAACAGAGCAGCGGAGAGTGTGGAAAAGAGGTCAAGAGATGAGTCTAAGCAGGTTGGAATGGGTGGAGAAAAGTGTCCGGGGTACTGTGAGATAGAAGACTATCAGCCAGAATGAATGGAAAGGTGAACAAGACAGTGGTGAGACCAGCAATGTTGTATGACCTAGAAACAGGTACAATGACAAAGGGACAGGAGGCATAGCTCAGTGTTCCTGGGGGACAAAGGTGTGAGAGGAAGGTAGCAGATATCGGAATGTGTAGCTCAGTGGTAGAGAACATGTTTCGCTTGTATAGGGTGCTGGATTCAATGCCCGGCACCCCCACTGTAGGTTGCTTTGTATAAAAGTGTTTGCAAAATGATTGTGTCCTATTCCATAGCTAGAGGTTGCAGAAATGAAGATGCTAAGGTTCTCTTTGGGAGTGACCAGGATAGATAGGATCGGGAATGAGTCTATCAGAGGAACAGCACGTTAGATGTTTTGGAGAGAAGGTCAGAGAATCAAGTCTGAGATGGTTCGGTCATGTACAAAGGAGGGATAGTGAATATATTGGTAGATGGATGCTGGAATTGGAGGTCTAGAGAAAGAGAGCATTTGTGGACGTAGTGAGAGAGGATATGAAGGTAGTTGGTGTGAGAAAGGGGGATACAGAGAATAGGATTTGATGGAGAAGGTTGATTGGCTGCGGCGACCCATGAAGGGAAAAGCTGAAAAGAAGAAGAAAATGTGCAATAAAGATTAAGCCATAAGCACGTGGAAAGCGATTCTGAAACCAATGTTCCCTCGCTCCTGGACGTTGATCTCGAGTCATCCCAACTCACTCCTTCCTAAGGACCGCAACATGGTGCTGGGCAAGCACGGCTTTTTCGTGAATCCCTCGGACTCCGTGGCTGTCATCGCGGCCAACATCACCGGCATCCCGTACTTCCAGAAGACTGGCGTGAAGGGCCTGGCTCGCAGCATGCCCACCAGCGGAGCCCTGGACAAGTGAGAACCGTGCGACGTTTACTTCGCTAAATAGAAACGTCAGGAAACATCTAACTTTCATGGGCCCGGATGTTCCCGGTTTTAATCTGCTCATGTGTGCTGATTTGTGTCAGTGTGGCAAAAGCTCTGAAGATGCAGCTTTACGAGACGCCGACTGGCTGGAAGTTCTTTGGGAATCTGATGGACGCTGGCAAACTGTCGCTGTGCGGGGAGGAGAGCTTTGGCACAGGTACGTTAATGTCTTATTGGCTGACCGCAGGATTCTGGTGAAAAAAGACGAACACCCCTGACCCCCCCCCCCCCCCCCTTCCTGCCGAACCAGGCTCAGATCACATCCGCGAGAAGGACGGCCTGTGGGCAGTGCTCGCGTGGTTGTCAATCCTGGCCACAAGGAAGCAGAGCGTGGAAGACATCATGAAAGATCACTGGCAGAAGTTTGGCAGAAATTTCTTCACCAGGTCAGCAAAGAGTTTAGCAGGAGGCGTATCGGCACCAATGGTCGGATAGCGTAACATGCTGCGACGGCGCCCTCTAGTGGCCACTGGGAGCCCTACAGCACATGGAACGTTGGCGCATGTGTTTTCGTTCAGTGTCGGGAGTCTGCACTGATCGCTCCCTCTCTCAATTCTCCATGTTGTCACTGTGAGCAAAACAAGGGCTTAGATTTGTCTAAACTGCAGAACTTCAGATGTTCTCCAAACAGTGGATGATATGGAACAGGATAAGTACAGCAGTGCTTTATTCATGATGCTTGGAATATTGGATTCCTGTTCTTCAGGCTACAAATGGATGATGGAAAGCATGTTTGCTATATTATTCTTGAAGGGCATTCCCGTAATGTCATCGCTAACGTTTTGTTCGAATGTTTACCATGCGCTCTTGGACATGCACTGTGAAAACAGATGTTGTAGAAGCATATTACATTTTAAAGGTGGTAATTCATGCGTTATCTGTGCCACATATAGGCATGCGTTATATAAAAACACCCAAACATTCTCGCATCTAGATGGATGGATGACTATTATCCTCTTCACGCAGGTATGACTATGAAGAGGTCGACTCGGACGCCGCCAACAAAATGATCCAGCATCTTGAGTCGGCCATGTTCGACCCGTCCTTCGTCGGGAAGAAGTTCTCCTCGGGCGATAAGACGTACGAGGTGGCCGTGGCCGACAACTTTGCCTACACGGACCCGGTGGACGGAAGCGTCTCCAAAAACCAGGTCAGATTTTCCAGCAGAACTGCCGACGTCTCAGCCTCCCAGCCCTCATCACGTTACCGAATGCACGATTGATCGGGTATTCTGGTGTCAAAAAAGCTGGAGTAGATGTTCCATATATCCCCTGTCCATGTTTCCTTCCCTCTCAGGGACTGAGGATCATCTTCTCCGACGGCTCTCGGATCATCTTCCGCCTCAGCGGCACAGGCAGCGCGGGAGCAACCATCAGGCTCTACATCGACAGCTATGAGAAGGACCCCCAGAAGATCTACCAGGATCCCCAGGTCAGGCGCGATGATAGCTCGCTGGACTTCGGGAGGGATCGCTAGATGACGAACGCATGAGCCGGAACAGGCCGAGCACCCGGGATGGTCTAGGGCAAGTCAGATGAAAACAGGGGGAAAAGGAAATTTCCCAGCAAAGAAGGCGCCTTCTTGCTGATCTCAGGATATTTCACGTTTTGGGAACGCTAGCGACGTGATTCTCGTGGGGGGAAGGCAGTCAGGGGTCAGCGTTCAGGCGCTCCGATCCGCTCCAAGCCTGTCTTAGAAGATCTCCAGCCAGGGTGGAGTTCTCCAGAACACCCGTTATTCAACTTTGTGAAGTGGAGATGATGGAGATGTCTGGCCGGGTCTGGAGTTGTGGCAGTTTATCAGCGAGTAACGTGAAGCGAGGGAGAAATAAAGACGGCGTGGACAACCAGCTTGTGTCCAATGAAAGGAGCCAAATATAAAGCCTTAATTCCTCTTTGACGCCCGTGAATTATGAATGGATGGATAAGTGAAAACATGTCACCGGAGAATCTGATAAGCGTCCCTCCGGTTAATGGTCCAGCTGGCTCGGTTTGATGAACGTACCGAAAGGTCACAGGGCTTCGGGGCTTCGGGGCTTTAGGGCGGAGGAAGAACCGCTTTGGGAATGCAGTACGTTCGGCTAGTTGGTATTCAATCAGTATGCATGAACGCGCGGGGAATCAGACTCTGTCTTTGTCAAAAAAAAAAAAAAACATCTGGTGACTGAGAGCAATGTAAAGCAGGGTGCGGTGATCTTGAATAAAATGTAGAATTACAAAAAGACTGATGGTCACACTTTGCTAAGTGACCACAGCTCACACCTCTGCCGTTTTGTTATTTTGTTTTTTATTTAACTTCTCTTCATCAATCTGACAGGTACATATGCCACATATAAAAAGATAAAATAAGATTTATTGACCCCTTTATTTCACACTGAAAATATGGCACAGCGGCGTAGCATATTTTCAATGTGAAATAAATATGAATATAGAGTTAAATAGAGAGACAATTAGAAAAACCCAAAAATATACACTAATAAATAGACAGCAGAGTGAGCAACAACAGCAGCAAGGGGGAAATTAGACAACCAAAACTAAACGGCAAGATAATATGAATGAATGGGTGAGGTTGTGAGAGATGACATGAAATAGTGACAGAAATATCGGGGTTAAAATAAAAAAATAATGTAGGGGGTGAAAAAATAATTAAAAAAAAACACTTTTTGAGTCCAAAGTTATTGTATTAGTAAAGACATGACAGGTGCCCATCGTTTAGTAAGTCTTAATGAGAATGTAATTTGCTCCATCTGGTAAATGTCCCATAATTTTCAGATTCATCTGTTTTGAACCACCTGATATGTTATGACTTTTAATGCTTCTGTGAGCAAGATGTTCAGGAGGTATTTTTCATTTTTTCTGACCTTACCCATAGGGCTTAGTCCTAATAATGCAAGTTGTAGGGCTTTATGTTTGAAGACCGCTGTGAGGGTGTCAAAAACCTCCTTCCAAAACAAGCTCAGTTTAGGCCAAACCCAAAATATATGTGTGTGTGCTTAGCAATATCTTTACCAGTATTCCTCCTGCAAGAACTACAACGTTACTGTCTTTGATTAACCCTGAATCCATCAACCTGCGTTCCTGCTGCACAGCTGGAGAGCCTCTGGATAAACTCCGTTTTTCATACGTGTGTGTGTGTGTGTGTGTGTGTGTGTGTGTGTGTTGTCCCCCTGCAGGTGATGCTGGCCCCCCTGGTGGATATCGCCCTGAAGGTCTCCCAGCTCCAGGAGAAGACCGGACGCACCGGTCCCACTGTGATCACATGATCCCCCCGCCACCGCTCACCCACAGGAACACGGCGCCTCAGCACTTGGGGATGAATTTGCCTTTTTTTTTTTTTTTTTTTTCTGGAAAATGGTCTTTTCTCTAGCTACCGGCGCTCCTTGAAGAGAGCCAGAGGGGAACATCTGTTGGAGAACAGATTAGATAAGATAATCCTTTATTAGTCCCGCAGCGGGAGAATCGCAGATGCAACAGAAACGCACACGTGTGGCTCGGCATTTATCTGTCTCTGAAAATCCCCTCGATGTACAGATAGATTTCAGCGCCACATGTTTTTTTTGGGGGGGGAGAAAAATGTTCAAACAGGTTCTGCCGTGAAATAATGGCATAAAACCAACCGTCAGGGCAAATTCATCCCCGACCCTTCTCCTTCGACCACCCCGGTGCCTTCCTCCGACTCCAAACACGCCTCCCGAACCCCGCAATCCACGGAAAAAGCCTTGTGAATTCACACATCAGCCATCAATAAAAGATCATTTTAAAAACATCCGGCATCGGCGGACGTTCCTTCCATGCATTTCTGCTCACAGATAAGACGAACGTCTGGGAATTTGTCGACCCTGAGCCTCAGGGTGTTCCTGCTCTCCTGGAAATGCATATTAGATGATATTAATCATTTCTCTCCAGCTCCTTCCAATCGAACAGATCCCGACCGGCCGGAGGGGCGAGCCAAGTCTCAGGATGGGATTCCAGGAGAAATAAGTCAACTTGAGCCAGGGAAACACAAACTGATGAGTTCCCTTCTTCCCACGCAAATCTCTCTGCCTAATCGAGATGAATGACGGAGCGGTGCGATGGGGACGGGTGGACTTCCAGAGAAAATAGGAACCTGCCGAAAACACACTTTGAGAAGCTGGAAACAGCGTCAAACTTTGACATTTTTTTTCTATTTTTCACACAGGAACCCATGAAAGCCATTTAAAGTCACAGGCTTATCTGAGATTAAACAGGATCATTGTTGACCTCCTTCCCCAGCCGCCGCTCTGTCATCTGCACGGAAATGGGCCTGTAATTGACTTAATGTGAGTGAGGGGGACGTGGATTTCTCTGTGATCGCAAAAAGGGGAAAATTGGGCCCAATCACAGGCGGTGTATTATCTGCAGATTTCTGTCACGTCACTGCATGTCAAGAGGCACGTCGACACCAGCGGGGCGAGACGGAAAAAAAACGCACCCAACTGCGTGTTTGTAAACAGGTTAGATTTTCTCACGTCTGGTTAAAAGGTCCATCATGTGTCGCGTCGCGCTTTTCCCAACGTGCAGACGGTTATCAGGGTGGAGATCCCAGTCGTGAAGGTAGGCGTCGGCACGCCCGTGGCCGAGGTGGGTCCTCGTATCTCGTCAGGACATTGTGCTTCTGAATTCATCCTCACAATGTGGAAGTGCGACATCTCAAAAGTCCCAAAGGCACATTTATTTTATCAAGCGAGGTCTTTTTCTTGACCTTCGACTGATATGACGTTCACTTCCAGTGCAGAAGATATTCGTTTCAGCTCTCAAAAATATACTTCCATGACGTTTGAATCGCGGGAGTCTGAAAAACATCAGCAACAAAACATTTTACTGTAACATTATATGTCATTTTGACATTTGGATATACATCACTGACAGTCCCCGTGTGTTTTATATACACAGATTAGCAACCGAGTCGTATTGAATTATTTTTTCCCTCCTTAATCTACATCAGACTAGGTCTAGCTTTATTAACCGGATTAAGATACATTTTTTCCACCGCTCTGCTCGCGGTGTTTACATTGTAGTCCGGGGAAGGGTCTTTACGGCCCCTCGCCATCCTCTAACAGGCGGTGGCGTTGGGGGATATATGACTGCTCCCAACTCCTGGTTGCTATCCCCTCAGGGCGTCACCGCGGCCCAGTGGAAACTTCTTGCCGCCGCATTGTTCAGCCCCCGTCCGCCCTCTCGTCCGGGGCCGGTAATGGCTCACAGGCCCTATTTGGATTTTCTGTCATTACATCAGGTAATCACAATAAGGCTTGCATTAAGCCGGCCAGCTCCGCGGCTATTAGATGTCCAAGTGGCTTTCTCTGGAGCTGGCACCGAGCCCCGTGTTTTTTTTTTTTTTAAAGAGCGGCGAGCGCAGGAAGACGGCGACGCGGCAAACAAAGGCATCATTCTCAAAAAGTCCTGGAGTGAGCAACCTGCACGACCTTCACGACCCGGGGCTTTGGGTTCTTCTGGATCACTTACACCCCAACTGCCCTTTTTGGCCACTTGGTTCTACCACGTGCTCCGATTTGCGCCAAAAACAAGGACCGTTAGATGATGGTTGTCTATCAGACCGCTATCTTTAACCGGTTGTAATGATTAGCAAAACGGGGGGCGGGCTTCAGCATATTTGCCATATTAAAAACCGTTGCTAGATGCTAGAAGTCGTTGCACAAGACTGCTCTGAAAGCATCACGCACACACACACACATACACACACACTCCTGATGACACTAACCCTGTGCACACTACCTAACAAGGTTAGCTCAGAGCACATTACTGTACAGGGAGGGGAGGTTGGGGAATTTGCTTTCCGGGACACACCGAGAGCAGGAATATGGCTGATAAAAATCTAAAAATCATAATCTCCACCATTGATCTGCAAATACAGGCATCCCCCACTCCGATGCGGCGCATTATTATTCACCCTGTAACGTGAGCCGAACACACGCGCAGACTGGAACGCAGTTTAATTTGGGAAAATGGGAATGCAGTGGACGGATCTGTTTACTCAGAGCATCACAGACCTGCAGCTTTTTTTTTTTTTTGCACTACTTCTACTTTGCACTGTCACAGAGAAAACCATCATTTTATTTTTGACAAAGAAATTTCCCCTGTGGGGATCAATAAAGTTTTTCTTATCGTGCTGCTATTGCAACAGATACCACAATGGCACTTACTGACCTTTGCACTAAACCAGGGTGTCAAATGTACGGCCCGTGGGCCGGTGCCGACCCACCCGGGGGTTCAATCCAGTCCATGCAATAAATCTACAATTTGAAAAAATACATAAAAATCATGTACTTTTTTTAAACAAAAAATGCAGTTCCTGTATTACCTGCTGGGGGGGGGGGGGGGGTGTTAGTCAGTGTTAGTAACATGGCACAACTATGTGACTCAGAACTTACAGCAGATGGCAGCATGCAGCTTCTGGGTCTGTAAATAGCATTTTAACTTATCGTTAGAAATGTACCTGCTCACTATGAGACTCACCATGGCAAAAAATACAAGAAAGAAATGAGAAGACAGAACTGTGACATAGTGATGTTGAAATTGGACCAAAATGAGTTTGACTCCCCTGTGCCAAATTGTACTAGAAAAAAAACAAAACACCTCTGCTGCTACCCTGTCATGTTGTCAAATATCATTCTGTATCTGCGCTTGAATTTGACCAGAAGGCAGTGACGAAGATGGTGAGTGACCATCTCTTTGGGAGTGACCAGGATGGATAGGATCAGGAATGAGTCTATCAGAGGGATGGAACATGTTAGATGTTATGGAGAGGAGGTCAAAGAAGCTAGATTGAGATGGTTGGGTCATGTATAGAGGAGGGATTGTGAAGATATTGGTAGAGGGATGCTGGAATTGGAGGTCTAGAGTAAGAACAAAGGGAAGATTGATGGACGTACTGAGAGAGGATATGACGGCAGTGGGTGTGAGAGAGGAGGATACAGAGAATGGGCTTAGATGGAGATGGTTGATTCGCAGTGGAGACCCCCAAATCGAAAAGTCCAAAGGAAAAGAAGAATTTGTCACATGAGTGCAGGACATGTATGACTGAGACAAAATGTTTAATGGCACTGTACTGTCTGTCCTTAAATAAAATTCATTCATTCATTCATTCATTCATTCATTCATTCATTCATTCAAAATGATGACTGAGATGGTTTGGACATGAACAGAGGAGTGTTCATGACCAAACCATGGTGGAGGTCTGGGTAGAAGGTTGCTGAAGGTGGAGCTGCCAGGCAGGAGTTGTAGAGGAAGGCCAAAGAGAAGATTGTTGGACATAGTGAGAAAGAATATGAAGTTAGTTGGTGTGAGAGCGGAAAATGCAGAAAATAGGGTTAGATGGAGTAGGTTGCTTTGCTGTGGCAACCCCTGATGGGGAAAAGTCCAAAGGAGAAGAAGAATTTGTCACTGGGGTGCAGGACATGTATGATCGGGACAAAGTGATGACTGAGATGGTGAAGATCTGGATAGAAGATTGCTGAAGGTGGAGCTGCCAGACAGGAGGTCTAGAGGTAGACCAAAGACAGGATTGTTGGGCATAGTGCGAGAGAATATAAAGTTAGTTCGTGTGAAAGAGGAGGACACAGAAAATAGGGTTAGACGGAGAGGGCTGATTCACTGTGGTGACCCCTGAAGGGAAAAGCCCAAAGGAAAAGAAGATTTGTGTGCTCTTTATACTTAATAGTTTAGTGTTTATTGGTTAATGTAACAGTACACTTCACTGCTAATTTGATGAAAAAATGAAATGAGATGTACTTTAATGACCCCATGCTTGGGAAATTGTTTCGCTGCAGAAGCAAGAAAATAAATAAAAAAGAAATAAACAAATAAATGAACTCTATCCAGTATAATATTTAAAAAAGTCCCTCATATTTACTAACATACCGGAATATTAGTATCAGCAAATTGGCAATGTGAAATAGCACAGTTACTGATTAGAGTGAGTTATTGTACAGGTTTATGACATGAACTAGGAAAGATTTCCCACATCTTTCCGTTGGACAACAGAGCTGTAACTGTCTGCCGAAGAAGTTGCTCCGTTGTCTATCCAGTGTGAGGTCGAGGGGGCGGTCAGGGTTGCTCATGATGTACGACAGTTTCTTCAGTGCACTCTCCTTGCACTTTATTATTATTATTATTATTATTATTTGAATTTCATGCCTCCCTGGGATTGTGAGAAACGTCTTCTGGATTCCTCTGCATGCCCAGTCCATGCGGAGAAATTGACAAAAAGCTTACTTTGAGTTTGCACGAGAAGCAGCCGACGCTGGAGAGATAATGCTCCATGAATCACTCCCTGAGCGAATCTTACAAAACAAAAAAAAGACAGTTGTGGAGTCCCAGCATGAGTCATCCACCCCCCCCCCCCCCCCCGGTCTTTTTCGCTCTCCATTTTCCAGGCCCGGCGCCGCGGGATGATGTGCGAGGCCGCTCACCGGCGGGATGACACGCTTGAAGACGTCTTCTGACCACACAGCCCGTCTCAAGGGGAACGACGACGGGACGGAGGCCGGATTCTTCTCCTCAGGGTCGCCCCAGATGAAGGAGGCGAGGAAGAAGAAAAAGTTACGTTTCATCTGCTTTTAACCCAAAGCGGCAAACCCTTGTGTCCTCCCGCCGCCTCCATAAACAAAACACAAACAATAGAAAAGCAAATAGTGGCCCAGTTGAGCATTCTGTTTGACACTTGTTCAACTGCAAGTAATTATCTTTCCCGCTCCCCACAGCGTTGCATATTTGGAGGCCCTGCGGGGAAGGCCGGGGGGTTCGGGATGGGGGGAAAATAAAATTGCAGTTGCATCAGTGCAGTACAATCTGGCATTATCATGCCCGGAACAATCCGCTAATAAAAAAATAATAATCAGGTCTGACACGGAGAAGCAAAGATGGCTGCGGAGCACGATCGTGTTAAAAGAGCTCCTTGAATCACAATCAGAATACTTTATTGATTCCCAAGGGGGGAAATTGATTTTTGTTGAAGGTAGCTTCCGCTACAGAGTCAAGTGGGGAAGAATCTGAATAGAACTCTATTTAAAAATAAAAATAACAGTATCAAAAATAAAATAGAAATAACGAATGGTAAAAATAAAAATAAAAGTAAAGATTAAAACAAATAAATAAAAAGAAAGTTAAGGTATGTAAAAAAATATAAAAAATGTAGAACGTATATACATTTATATTACGTGTAATAAGTAGGGGTTGTTGCACAGCAAAACATTTATTGCAAAGAAGACACTCTTGAGTGTCTGGCACTCAGAGTGAGGAGTAATACAGCCTGATAGCTGCCGGCAGGGATGATTTCCCATGGTGCTTGGTGGTGCGTTGTGGTGGGATCAGTCTGGAGCTGAAAAGAACTCCTAGGTCACATTAAAATGCTGCACGGCGTAACCCCTCATTGTTCCAGCATAGTGCGCTAAACGCTCCTCCGTCGGCTCGCCTTGGGGTTTCGTGGCCTTCTCAGAAATTCACCTCGTAACCGCGAAAGCTTTGAGACTGTGGGGGGGACAAGACGTTCATGCCTTCACACACACACACACACACACATACACACACATGAAGCCCATTACAGTGCGGGAATGAGTTGACACACACAGTGAATCTCTGGTTTGACGTTCCTCGTCACCTCTGGAACACCATCACGTCTCCAATCCAATCCTGGAGATACGAGCACAAAGCGTCCTCTCAAGGCATCAGGAGGACCAGATCTGTGGACACACACACACACACACACACACACACACACACACACACACAAACATCTGCCAGACTACTCAGAAACCGTTGCTGTGGTTGATTCTGCTCCAGTAGGTTTCTCCAGGTCCCTGTTTTCCATGATCACACACACACACACACACACACACTCACACACACACATACACACAGATTGGCTGGTAATTAAACTGGGGGTTGGACAGTAGTAGGTGTGTGGAGGACGCAGGCGGGCCAAACAACGATGCTTTAACCGAGATGGAAAGTTCTCGGGGCGGGTGATGGATGGCAGCGCTAACGTATTTACGGCGGGAAACCGGGGAAATAAGACGAACACGCTTGTGTGTGAAGTCATTTGAGGTTTTGAAGGATGTGTGATAAGATCCGCGGAGAGTTCTGGAAGGCCATCATCACCCTTGTCCCCCTCGTTCTCTTTTATTGAGCGAAACGGCGCTGCCAGCTTCGCAACAAAGAGCCTCCTTGTCCGTGGACGGGGAGGGGAAGAGAAGATGAAGAAGAGGAAGAACAAGAAGAAGAAGAAAGAAGAAGAAGAAGAAGGGCTCGGGAGGGGGGGGGGGTCCACTGTGGAAGTGAGGCGACGTTCTCCACGCATGGTTGCAATTTGAATAATCATATCCACTTCGACTGAGAGTCCATCCGCATTAAGGAGAAGAATAAAACAGCCCGGCGTCAGCAATCCGAGGTCTTCTCATTGGGGAGTCACACACACACACACACCTGTACAAGCAAACACACCTTCACTGACCTGCTGTGCTTCAGAGGAACATCTACATTTTTGACCAAAATAAGTCCAGAGTTAGCTAACGGCTAACTAGGTTCTCAGGGAGAAGATAAAAACGCTCCAAACATCTGATAGTCCATGATTCTCTGCTGGTTTCTATTTGAGAGTGCGCTTTGTTTCTGTGGTCCCTCACTGCCTGTGAGAATGCAGAAGAGGCCTGGAGGAGGCTACTTCCTGGAACCAAACTCCAGCTGGACCCTTCCTCCGAAGTGTTCTGACCAAAAGCATCGATAGATCTGAAGGACGACCTTTTCATCTCCTGTCATGGATGTTGCAAAGATGTGATGATGAGGAGAACAGATATGTAGTTGTATATCCACAGTAGAGACCTGCCAATCTGTCCTTCACACACTCGGGGTGAAGGAGGTGTCGCCGAAGGAGCTTCTGGCCTCTGCAGATGGAACCCGCTCCTCCCGAGACCTTCTGGAGGTACTCTGGGTTACGCTACGTTACATTATAGTATGCCATTTTATTTTTATTTTTTTATGTTATATGTTGTGCCATTTTCTTTTCTTTTCTTTTCTTTTCTTTTCTTTTCTTTTCTTTTCTTGTCTTTTCTTTTCTTTTCTTTTCTTTTCTTTTCTTTTCTTTTACATTATGCAATTTTATTTCATTTAATTTTTTATATTGTTTTATGTAATTGAATTTTGTATTTTATTTCATTCAATGTAAATTTATGTTATGTTATTTTATTTTATGTTATGTTATGTAATTTTGTTTTATTTTATTTATTTTGTTTTAGATTTTTTATTTTATTTTACGTCATGTTATTCCATTTTATTTCATTTAATTTTGCTTTTTATGTTATTGTATTTTTTATTTATTTTAAGGAATGTTATGTAATTTTATTTCATTTTGTTATGTAATTTTATTTTATGTGTTGTTATGTAAATGTATTTTATTCATTTTTTTTCATTTTATTTAACGCCATGATACGTAATGGTATTTTTTTATGTTATGTCATTTTATTTTCTGTCATATTATTTTATTTTATACCATGTTATATTATGTCATTTTTTACATTTATTTTTTCATTCTATTCTATTTCATTTTATATTATGTAATCTTATATCATTTTATTTCATTTTATGAGTGACCCGTTTCCCGTTTTAAAGCGTGTTTGCCGCCTCCTCCCGGTCCCTCGGGGTTGTTTGTCAGAACCCGCTCGTAAGTCATGCGTTTCCCTGTCACCATATTCCCGCCTTTACCGTAAAACTTTATGCTCGGGGGATTCCCAATAAAATCGGGGCGTTTATATTTAAGGTTGTCGCTGATATATTGAGGTTTTCTTCCCTGATTTGAATCCCCTTCAGTCCCAAACCTGCTTTTCCACTTGTTTTCCTGCCGCTTCACCCTGACGGGAGACGAGTGGAGGATTCAGATGTTTGTTTTCTTCTCCAAAACTGAAGGTGTGAAGCTTTTGAGTCCCGAATCTTCTTTTTCTTTCACTCTGACCATCATCTGCCTCCATCAGACCTCCTCCTCTCACTCCTACTTACTTCCTCTCTGGTCTTCCTCAAGACCTCCAACCTCAGCATCCTTCTACCCAGATCTTCTCCATCACAGTGTGACTTCATCTCCAGATGTCCTTCCTAAAAGAGGAACCTCCACATCTTCATGTCTGCTGCCTCCAAGCCTGCTTCCTGTCATCTCGTACCGGCTGAAAACGCGATTGTAAAAAAAAAAGGGTGAAGAAGAACGACGTGCGACATACAATATATATATATATATGTGTGTGTGTGTGTAAATATAGACAATAAGGGAACTTTACTCCATATATATATACAATTCTATATACTATATATATATGTATGTATGTATCTATATAATTTTTTGAAATGTACATATATACATAAGAGGGAACTTTACTCCATATATATATAGCATAATCTTCATATATGTATATATACATATGTAAACAATAAGGGAACTTTATATATATGTACACATAGAAGAAGAATATATATATATGTGTAAATGAAGAGTACTTTACTCAATTTATATGCATCTATATATAATTTATATATATGTATACATATATGATAAGAAGGAACTTTACTCCAGATATACATAGTTATTAAATTATATATATATACACTGTACAAGCTGCATCTGCAATTTGAGTCGCTTATTTAAAGCTGCATTCAACTCGCACATGTCAAAACTGTTGACGTTGCCAACACTGTTTGCATTTCTGTTAACTGTTTACATCGTTTCACTGTTTATTTACAGGTATTTATCAATGATAATCTGGATGCACCACAGACAGCAAAGTTAGAATTTTATTGTACAGGAATGCACCTTCCCAGGCTTAAAGCATGACAATAAACACTCTGAATATTGAATAAAAAAAATAGAGATGTGTGTCTGTATGTATATATATATACACACATATAATTAGAACATAATAACAGATATGAATTTAAAAAACTATAAAAAATAATATTAATATATATCCATCCATCATTTACCGATAATCAGACACTTAGGGTTCGCCACTGTGATTGGATATTGATCAAATACATCCATAGGATTATATTGATACATATTTATATTTTGGTTAAAAGTTTAATTTGACATGTTTTACCCCGCACAAACCCACGCCGAAAACCACGTACTTCACGGTGATTTCCACCTTTAAAATCGACGACGGTATCTTTAGCATATCAGTTAATTTTTCGTCCCTGAACGCGTTCCCTGAACGCACCGCCGCCGCTAGATTATCTCCCACGGTCCGCTCCGGTCTTTGAACGCATCGCCGGTCGTTACGCGCGGCGGACGCGGGGTGGCGACGCGGCGCGCCTCGGGTCCACGCGGTTCCTGTGGCCGCGGGACTTCCAGTGAGGTTTGCAGGAAGGATTGCAAGCAAAGAGAGAGAGAGACAGAGTGAGAGAGAGAGAGAGGGAGAGGGAGGGAGGACCGTGAACGCAGCAGACTGAAGCACCTTCTTCACAAACTCTCATCTTTTCCCCCCTACGGATAAGTTTATGTGCGCGTAAAAGTAAGAGACAAATATATATATTTTTTTCACAAGCAGTGGAAAAGAAGATTTTTTTTTTGTCATTTTCCCCCCCCACCTCCGGAGGAGCTGGGAGCGCGGTGGATGTCCGCAGCGGCGCGGCGGCAGGAATGTATCCGAGTTTGGTAGCGGCGAGGCGGCGTCCGGCCTGCGTCCTGTGGACCGTCCTGCTCCTCCAAGGTGTCCGAGACCTGAGCGCGTCCGGTGAGTCCACACACACACACACACACACACACACGCACACACACACACACACACACACACACACACACACACACACTCACACACACATACACACGCGTAAAGCCCTCTCCCATCCATGCGTAAAAGGATGGACAGGACCTCCATGATCAAGCGTTTTGTGTTTGTCTGTCTGTTTGCTGAGAAGCTCTGGTATCATCTCGCCTTCTCCATGTCTGTTTGCCGTCCACACGCCTCCACTCCCTCCCACCCCCACCCGTGATCTTTGGATTTGGCCCCATTGTCATGCTGAGGGCCCCCTCCCCGACCCTCAATGAGAGGCTCTCAGCTGGGCAGCCACCAACCCTCTCCAGCAATTAAAGCTCATTTAAAGATAAAGGAAACCTAAATTGTAATCTAGAAGGCAAACAGCGGCTGGATTTGACGTTGGCGGTGAAGGAAATGCGATAAGGGCCACATGGAGGCCCTTGGAAGGCTGTGCGTTCTAAGCTGGACCTGTTGGGAAGAACAATAGGAGGTTTTCAGTCCAGGTTAGAAGCAGTTGAGTTGTTTTGACGTTGCTCCGGTTCCTTGATGAGCAGTTCTGATCTTCCTCCCTCCCTGGAAGAAGAGACGTAAATCATCTCGGGGCTTCTCGTGGCTGTCTGTCCTTCTGTTCTTCTCACTTTGACCAAGCCTCCTCCTCCCGGGCCAAGATGTTGGGCGAGACCTTCTGAGGTGGCCGATTGGCTGCTAACGGAAGCGAAGTCGGCCGTGTTTCTGGAAGACGTCCGGAAACCTCCCGGAGAAGGTTCGGACCAGCGGTGAGGGCCGAGATGGAGCTGTGGAGCTGAAAAACATGAGATCTCCGGGAGGCAGAGGAGATACAACCGACGTATGAGAGGGAGAGCGGTTGTACAGCCGAACCTCGGCTTACGATTTTAATTCGTCTTTGACTTCGTTCCCGAACCGAAATGCTGGCGAACCCTAACAATGTTTCCCCGTTTGAAATCCATGCAAACCCTGTTGATCCGTCCTTTAGCCCCAAAAACAAACTGTGCTTTCTGAATCCTTTATTCGTGGCAAAAATACAAAAAGGAATTGAAGCGACCCTGATTGCTGTGTTTCTGCTGTTCTTTCTCCTCTTGCTAGCAGTTGTACTCGCCGTTTCCTTTGCTAAATCAGCAAAAGTCAGGCATTCTTTTATTTAAGACCTGCGCTTACGCTATCTCCAGCTAGCCGTCTGCTATGAATCCAAACTAACAATAGCTTTGCTTTGTTAATGAATTTACCCCCTTAGCCACATTAGCCGTCTTTATCGCGTCTTTGTCCTTCAGGATGGTACTTATGGTTGGCTTAGCTGTGTTGTCATGGTCGGAGAAATCTGCAACCCCAACACCGCTCTCACCTTTAGCTATTATTTCCTTCTTTGGATCGATTGTAATTCTAAACTTCTTAGCACCACTAGCGATAGCGGTTTTGTGGGAGCCATCATGGGGGATAACCTACTGAAAAAAAAGTACATAAGAGTGGATATATATAAGAGTAGAACCCAACGCTAAAAGATGTAAACAACGCGGAGTAGCACGACCACCGCTAAGCTACGACACAGAAAGCCTGTGAGTTTGTTTGTTGTGTGTTGGTGCACCGAAGCTTGATAGCAACTCCAGAGAGCAGCGAGTGCGAGGCCGGTGGGTTGCGGAGGTGGATAATGGGTTTGTGTTTCCCCGGTGACGTGGAGACCTGTGTTTACATGTTCTCCTGGAGGTGCTGGGGTTCCTCACCCGCCTCTCCATTTGTATCGTGATCTCATCCGCGCTCAGCCTCCTCTCAGCGGCTTCACAAGTCGGTTTCTCGGTGGAATTCCGATGTGTCTTGGCCTCCGCCCGGCGCCGTTCCGTCCCCTGAAGCCGCGTGGTAATAATCCACGACACGCTCGTAAAAACAAATCGACAGCAGCGTTTTCCGACTCCGTTCCTGACCCGGGGCAGAGAAGGTCCTCTCAGAGGTCCGTTTGGAATGGGCTCTTGCTTTTTAAGACACTCGGGGAGGCGATAAAGCTCATCCGGGTTTTCATGGCGGGATGAAAGTCGCTTGGACCTCGAGACCAGCAGGAGTCTGCTCTCCATGCTGCTGAGGAGGACATCTGAACTGCTTCATGTCCTCTGCATCCAGACCGGAGGAGATGGAGGCGTCAGCAACTGGATCTGCACAAACCTGCCTCTTTCTGGAGTCACTTGTGATCGGTCGATCTTCTCGGTGCAGCCTCCTCTATTGCGATGTTCAAAAGTCAACCCTTTGTTTGGAGCTTCCACCTCAGCCAGAGGGTCCTTTCCTGTGTGGAGTCTCCATGTCTATGTGGGGTCCCTCACAAAGTCCAAGCACATTGTCCAGAGGTGTGAATGGTTGGATGTGTCTATAAGTGGCCCTGCGATTGGTCCAGGGTGAACCCCCGTTTTCGTACAATCACAGCTGAGATGCTGAGCTATGACCCTGACTGCAGAATAAGCGCTGCAGGTAATGATGAATGAATGAATGAATGAATGAATGAATGAATTTTGGGGGATAATAAGTTGATACCTTCCATCGTCTCACCCCTGAACCAGAAACCCGCCAGCTTTCCCTCCGTGGATCCAGATCCACCCCAGAAGTCATTTTTCCCGGAGCTCCATTTATCCATATTGATTATCGCGGAATTCCCGAGTCATGAAGTTTCCTCCCCACGTGTCGCCGGGCGGCACGCTTGCTTTCCATGAGGCGGCGGGCTGGAATGTCCGGGTGATGTGTCGTCAGCGCTCGGTCGGCAGAGGAATCCTGGCGAGGCCGTCGCGGATCCCAGCCTCTCGGATGCTCGCCGTCGCAGCGGGAACTGCAAATTTCCTGTATTTACATAACGCAGGCAGAGGAGCGGGCTTGATTGCCTCAAATCGGCCTCACGTTTATTTTTCGGCGGTCGGTGATTCTCGGAGGAGCGGGAGTTTTAATCAGGCGTCTAAAACTAACCCCCCGTTTGCTGGAGAGGTTTTGATAAAGTTCCTACCAAACCTTACTGTAGCCAAGCGTGAAAAACTCCTTTCCTGCAATTTCACTGTCTGCACAGGAGGTCAGTGTGTGTGTGTGTGTGTGTGTGTGTGTGTGTGTGTGTGTGTGTGTGTGTGTTGGGGAGGCCTCGGTTTTTTCGGGGAAACGCGCCACCGGATTAAGGGGAGGGAAAAAAAAGGAAAGCGGACGATGTGGTGGCACTGGTATGGTTTTACCAGCAGGGCGGGCCGGACGGGGCCGAGGGCGCTCAGCGCCATTTTAGCTCTGAGCAAAAACGAGGAGACGGATTTTCTCTGTTTTATGTCCAGACGCACCGCCGCTCCACACAGGCTGTTGATTCCTCACCGCCGCCGTCTGGAAGACAAATCACACCAGCCGCATTACACAAAAAATAAGGAAACCGCACGTAACGCGGGCGAGGTGACTCTTTCCTCTGCCGTTTTAAGGGGTGTCCTGCAACGCGGGGTTCCCAAACTGAGTTTCTAAACTTCCTGCGTGTCGGCTCGAATACGCAGAGATATTTTATCGGCAAAAGGATGAATTACCGGTCACTTTCTTCCCGTTTTTTAAATACTCGGGATTCGTTTTGTGCCTCTTGTTATGTGTACTCTGTGACTTCCTGTTGTATCACTGCTTGGACTTTATATAGATGGGTATATAATTTAAAGCTTTTGCAATGTGCTGCTTCTACATATCATCCACTTCCCGCTGGATGAATTCTCCTTCCAAGTCGTTTCTTACAAGGGCGACACGGCGGTGCAGCGGTTAGCGCTTCCACATCTCAGCCAGAGGGTCGCTAGTTGGATTCCCACAGGAGGCATTCCTATGTGGCGTCTCCATGTGTCTGCGTGGGTTCCTCCCACTGTCCAAACACATGCAGGACGTTCACTGGAGACCCAAATGACAGAGTGAATGGTTGTTTGTCTATATGGCGTGTGAATGAGAGGGTGAATGGCCGAATTTCTCTCAAGGACGAGTGAATGAGAGGATGAATGGTCCTATGCCCATATGTGCTGTGTGAATGAGAGGATGAGTGGTCGTATGCCCATATATGGTGTTTGATTGAAAGGGTGAATTGTTGTATGTCTCTAATGTACAAGTGAATGAGAGGGTGAATGGCTGAATTTCTCTCAAGGATGATGAATGAGAGGATGAATGGTCCTATGCCCGTATATGGTGTTTGAATGAAAGGGTGAATTGTTTAATATCTCTAATGTACAAGTGAATGAGAGGGTGAATGGCTATATGTCCGTCTATGGGGAATGAATGAGAGGGTGAATGCTGAATTTCTCTACAAGACAAGTGAATGAGAGGGTGAATGGTCGTATGGCTCTGGTCCGAAGTGAACCCTGCCTCTCGCCCAGTGACAGGAGGTAAATAATGAATGAATGAATTAATATTTTTGAACATTGTTGACCTCCACCTCCTTCCATTGAGCTCACACCTCCACACCATCCGCTGGACCTCCAGTCCCCTCCTGTCACTGCGCAGATGTTTGCAACCTCCCAGTGTTTGGTTGATGTCCAGGCCATATGACCTCACACACACACACACACACACACACACTCCCTGTCTGTGGAGAAGCTCCTTCACTTGTCCGGCTGTATGACAGCAGCTCTTGGCGAGAGCCGATAGCTGAGGAGCCGCGGCTCCGTCCTGGAGTCTGGATGGAGGAGATCCAAGGGGCCCCGGCGGGCTTGGCGGGGCCGGAGGGGCCCCGTCAGCGCACACATTCCTGACGTGAAGTCGAGGAGGGCTGACATTTAGGCTCCCCGCTTCATTCCTTCCGGCCCTTTTCAACAAAAAAATGAAGCGGTTATCGATCATTTTTAGGAATAAATACCTTCTGGCAGTTGGGCGCCTCTGGATTGATCCAGGAAGCCCGGAGATAGAAGGACAGAGGATTGTATTCAAGTCACGTGGTTGTGATTGTGTCTTAGTAATTTCTTAAAGTATTTCGTCATGATAGCGGCTGAGCAGAGCAGAGCAGGACTGCAGACGAACCACGTCTGATCTGATGCATCCATGGAAATGGAGATGTGGCTCTTTTGGTTTCTTCTCGGTGTCAGTCCAGCCTTGTGGTTTCCACCTGCTCCTTGACCACAACTACTACTCTTATGACTGCTAAGAGTACCTCATTCGAAATACTTTTGTTGATCTTCCTATTAAGTCCACTATCAGCAAATGTTCACTGTTCCTTATTTGTTTCAGAAAATGTCCTACCGATGTGTCAAACACACACACACACACACACACACAGACACACACACGTCCGCGCGTGCAGACACACACACGGAGTGTATTGCATGTGCTGTGTCACCGATGCAGGACAGAGATGATGACCCCTATAACCCGTGCATCCTGCATGTCGTCCGTGTTTGTGCAGGACGCGGAGAGGTGTGTGTGTGTGTTTGTGTGTGTGTGTGTGTGCGCGCGCTTTGTCCTTTAATTGCAATCAGTGGCACAGAAGCTGTAATCTCACCGTCGCACTCAGAGGAATTCTGCCGTTTGAAGATTAGTTTCTCCAAATGAGATTCAAACAAAAGCAGAGTAATGTGTGTGTGTGTGTGTGTGTGTGTGTGTGTGTGTGTGTGTGTGTGTGTGTGTGTGTGCGCACGTGCGTGCACAAGTGTGTGTGTGTGCATAATCCATGATGCTTGCTCATTTGCCGGTGTGTCTTCTCACGTGGAGAAGTTCAAGTTCTCCCACTCCTCCTCCTCTCAGTCCGTCTCGCTCCAGCGGAGTGTGTGTGTGTGTGTGCGTGTGTTTGATGGGGGTCTCCTTCTTCACCGACACGCTTCAGAGCTTCTGTGCACGTGATCTTTTCCTGTTGTCTCTCTTTCGTTCCTGTCATCCCTAAAAACAAATAATACTCATAAAATGCAAATAAAATAACTGGCAGTACTTTACAGTTATACTTCATTATACTACACTGTACATTATCAGGGGTTTACTGAAGCTGATGTCCAATTCGGGGGTAGGTGTGATATGTTTCTCCAGGCGGGGCTGGTCATTGTCCTGGCCAATCAGCCATTGGTACAGAAGCTGGAAAAAGGCATAAGCCGTTGTGTTTTGGGGCGAAACTGTGATTTTACGTTGCCCACTGGGACTCGGGAGAAACTTCCCAGGCTGTAGATCCTCAGAGAACGCCTCTCATTCATGTCATAGAGGCATATAAACGTTCACCGAGACATTTTATTATGTCCAGTGAAGGTCCTTTGTGTTTTTGTACTCATGGAGGAACCCATCTTTCTATGGAGAGGGAGTGATGCTTAGCGCCAGTGTGCGGCTAAGCATCAAGCTAAATGTTTTGGGGGATTTCTTGCGAATTTTTGTGTTAATTCTTATGGCCCGATTCATGAAGACGGGGCTTGACTGACCTCCAACCAGTGGAGGAAGAAGAAGAAGGCGCTCGCTCAAGCCAACTTCTACAGACAACGTCTCGTCTTACATGCTTTGGAACAAGGAGGAGGAGGAGGCCATTAAACAAACAAACAGCATAAACCCTCCAAAATCCAACACAGACCGACCCGCTGCTGATTCACTCAGTCCTCCAACCCCAGAAAAACCTCTTGTCAGTCACTCTTTGCATTCAGAAGAATATCTAAGGTCCCAGAAGCTGATCGGGCTCTTTTGCTTCTTGCGCCGACTTGTAGCCTCACGTCCACTGCGCGCCACGATCTGTAAATCCACTTTGGTGGAACGGTTTCACCATAGTGCTCAGACTTGTTTACGTGTCTGTGTGAGTGCATGTGTGTGCACGTGTGTGTGTGTATGTGTGTGTGTGCTTGTATCCTAGCTGCCTGGCCGGACACAGCAGTGACCTTTGACTGTCCACATGTGCTACCTGCAGGGTCTCCTCATAAGCCTCCCGCCATGTTCAAAAAAAAAATCTCAACATCTGTGAGAGCAGTTAGCGAAGCGTCAGCGTGGAGGAATCCGTCTTGGTATCTTCTCCACTTCTGGAGTTCAGCTCCAACCCTGCCATCGAAGCCCCCCGGGGACCAGTCCGGACGCCACCAGACCAGGAATTCATGCATTTATCCCGTGGGATACCCAATGCTGTTCCCAATCCTTTCCCTCTCTGAGGGGAAAAAAAAAGAGTGCTGAGGGGAAAATTGAGTTAAATCAGCCTCCCTGTTTTTCATATATCCACTTTGAACAGTTATTTAATTTCCCGGTAGATGTTTATCAAAGCTGACACGGACTTGGAGCCGACCCGGGTTTGAGTTTACTCGCCGGTGCGGTCGTGTCCCACATGCCAACAGTCGTCTCGCACCTCGCTCTTGTTTCCCCGTCTCTCTCTCTCTCTGAAAGCATTGATTTCAACGGGGCAGGAAATGAAACGGCGTTACCCTGCAGCTCCCCGAGAGGGTGAAGGGGAAGAGGAAGGGGTGGAAAAAAAAATTGGTTTGGGGGGATGAAAGACAGAATAGAATATTCCTTAATCGTGGGGATGTTTCAACCACTCATAGCAGAAAGTGAATAGTGCAAGAAACAGTTATCATAACAATATATACTGCTCCAAAAAATAATGTAACTCCAAGTCAATCACACTTGTGTGAAATCAAACTGTCGACTTCGGAAGCAGCACTGAATCATTTGGACTTTACATCCCAGTAGGATCAGCTTGTAGTGTGTTTTTCCACGTTAAAATCCAAAACCAGACCTCCATGGGTTCATACATGTGATTTCCATTGATCATTTTTGTGTGATTTTGTGGTCAGCACATTCAACTATGTAATAGAGCAAAGTATTTCATAAGAATATATCATTCATCACACTGAGGATGTGTTATTTTAGTGTTCCGTTCATATTTTTTTGAGCATTGTATAAAATCAGCATAGAATAAATTGCTATGAAACAATATATAAACCGCATAAATGTGCACAAGTGGAAGCAAACAACAGCAATACTTGCAGCGGTATCAGTGCAGGAAGAGCACCGATGGTGAATGAACGGACACATGATAAGATAAGATTTCCCACAGGGAAAAATCTTTTGTCACAGCAGTGTAACTATTATAGTAACAATAAATATGAATAGACAATTAAAGTATAGCAAAAGACATCCACAAATAAATAGACAACAACAATAACATCAAGGATAGGAAAAAAAAGAAAGGAAAAAAACAGCAAGGGTGAGAATAGAAAACCAAAACAATAACAAGGATAAGAACATAAACGGAATGACAATAGCAGCGACAGAAATAAACAGGATGCGGATAGACGATGAATGAATGCATAAATGAATGAATGAAAGTGTGCTGAGAGCAGAGCTGAGTGTTAAGTAGTCGAAAAGCAGCTGCGAAACCTCGCCTCCACACACTCGGGGTGAAGGAGTGTGTTGCTACTCTGTGCCGCCGTGATGTTCTGCATGTAGCGGGAGGCGTTGCTCATCGGAGATGATAGCTTAGCTACTGTTCGATGGACGCCAGGAGGGTCGTGGATGGAGTAGAGGGCCGAAATGTCCGTATTTTCCTTTCCTTGACTGACAGCGGGCTTAAAGCAGCTCGCAGCCGGCGACATCAGTCGGAGCGGCGAAGGCTCCCCGCCCCTCCATCAGAAGGCAATGATCTTCTCCTCCAAAGGGGCCTGAGTAAGAGGCTTAGGCCCGCGTGATCCCACCGCCTGTTTGCTTAACCTCTGCGTGGCAAAGCTACGCCCGCGAGAGCTCATTACCTCTTTGTCTCCTCCGAACCCCCTCCCGTTCATGCGCGTCGAGGATTCCTTAAAATCCAAAAGTAACCGTTTGTCGTTTCAACGCCGAAGGAACTGGCAGAGCGGAAAAGCAGCTGAGATACTCAAAAAAAGGAGCGCAGAACCCGTCGCCGCTCCCAAACGGCATCTTTTGGGAAGTTTTCAACTGTTCCTGGAAATAGAAGCAGCCCGGGGGTCCGACCGGGGGTGGGATTCCCCAGAAAAAGCAGCGGAGCTCATTATTCCCGATCTGCTTGGTTGAACGGCTGATTGGAAACGGGCCGTTGGTCATTCCAGAGTGAGACGGGCGCCTTCAGCAGCGATTCTTAACTTTTCGGGCGACGGTCCAAACAAATGTGGATTCTGTCTGTGTACGAATATCTCGCGAAGAGAAGCCATGGACGGCTTCCTTCCAAGACGCTTAATAAGCATTTAAATGAGATAAAGTGGAACAGCAATGAGATGTTTCACAGCAAACGCTCAGCAGTCCCTCTGGTCGTTGCGGTCTTCCATCTTCTCATCCCAGAAGTTGGAAGGGGTGCAACAAGTGTTCCTTCACCCGTAGAGCTAATGCTACTATATAGGCATGCATGCTAATGCTAATGCTCATGCTCTATGGTGTACTTTTTTTTTTCTTTGCACCAAGCATGTGTACACACAGGAAATATGAAATGCACACCCTCAAAGAGAAACCATGGAAATATATGTAACAGGGACGATAAGAAAGATAATAAGATAAATGAAAGTCAACTGAAAGCTAAATATGACAAAACGTATGTGGCACTTGGATTCACTGTGATTACAGTGGGAAAACCGGTATGTTTACTGTGTTAGCCCAATAAATGAGGGCGTCATTGAAAAAAATGACACCCTGATTAAAACCCATAAGTGAGTATTTTCAGTGAAAATGTGCTGAATATTGCTAACAATCATCTCGCTTTGCGAAAGCTACTTCAGTAAACCAGCCAGGACTGTTATGTTAATGAATGGTAATAGAGTGTCCCGTCACATTTTGCGGGACTTACGCGGGAAAGTGTATTTCCGCTAAGTTGAGACGTGATCATTTTGATGGTATTTACATTCGCCTGCGCCTTCTGCTTTCCTGGTGTTTTTCTCCTTCAGAAACACGATTCTAGGCAGTTGATGCCTCTCCTTTTTTTCCTCTGGTTTTATAAACTGCCGCTGCCATCAAGCTACAAAAGCCGTCCAACCATCTGTATCGTCGCCCTCGATCTTGCGACATATTTTGCAGGTCATTTGTCATAGCTGCAAGTCCTTGGAGCGTGAGACCGTTTTCTTCAATTTCTTCCTCTTCTTGACACTTCTCTTCCTCTTCCCTCGATGTCACCTGGAGTCATGTCGGACAAGCCATCTCCTCCATGTTTTTGTTCAGTGAATGTTGGTCAAAGTTGTACTGAATAGGTTGTTAAGTGAGGAGAAAGAAGGAAAAATCGCGAGAACTGAATTACAAAAAAAATCTGAGAAGTAGCGAGAGTCCACCGTACTATCCTGGTCACTGCTCAGATGTTCTCTTGGGACAAACCTTTACCAACCTCCTGCAAACTGATATCAATCCACAATCAAGTGTATTACGCCTCTCACACTTTTTTATGGTACAATAAACACTGTTGGATAATTGTAACATACAATAAACATTGAAATACAATAAAAATGTTACAAATCATATTAAATGTAAAGTAAATCAAAATTATTCATGGATAGATATCAAATTTTATATTTATTGATATCTGTATTTATTTACGTATATATTTATATTTTTATTTTCTACAGTACTCACCATTGAAAATACTTGAATGATGGTAAATTTGCTGTGCAGCAAATTTGCTGCGAAACATCGTTATAGACAGTTGCCGCCTCTTGCTTTTATTTTTCTGGTTGAAAATAGGAAAGCAAAGGAGATTTCTTATTTTATAAAATGCTTGCAAAGCATTGAAATAACGTCTAAAAAAACAAGAAGTCTTTTTATTCACTAGACTATCCATTCATTTGGCCGCAGGTGATGCATTGCTCCAGTAATTGCCACTTTATGCACATGTTTATGCAGATTATATATTGTTCATATCTCTTTTTCGTTTTTATGCATTGTATTTTTCTCAGATTTCTTTTGATTTTTTTTTTTATAAAATTAGTTTAAGTTTTATTTAGCCTACAATATGATTAATTTTCTTCACAAAAAAATGTTCAAATACTGCCAAAATAATGATACCAAAAATGAAATGTGGAAACAGTAAATAACTGTAAAGTTATTCTTTGTTGCAAGTTGACTTACATTTCTTTCTTTGTTGTGCAGACGTGCACATAGAACAATTTTAGAGATAAATACAGTTTATTGTTACAGCTGAGAGCGGTGGTGGGTGGGCGTGAAATGTTTTCTTCTTTCTTAACAGAAAATAATTAAGAAGCACAGCGTTAGCAGCTAAGCTCGGGGAAGGTTCAGAGGTTCATCACCGGTGTGTTCAACGCCCCGTAAACTGTCCTCCGCGCTTAATTGCCACAAATAACCTCCTTCGCGAGCGTCGGGAGTCTGTAAAACATGGCCGCAGACGTGTTTGGGACAAAATGACGTCGATGCATATCCGCTGCAAACACAGCAAAACCATCACCAGCAAGCGACTAACACATTGCTACGGACGTGTTGCACGGAGGCGCCCCCGACGCCGGTGGTCCTGGAACGCCACCAGAGATCAGCCGGCTGCCCCGTAATGTGAAAGCAATTAGCAGCCTGCAGTTTTATGCGGTGATAATACGCGTGGAATGACAAAAGGGGGGGAAACGGGCGTCCGCGGCGCGTCTCCTCAAGGTCCACTCTGTCCGAGAACGGGGAGAAAACAGCGTATAGAAGAAAATATGAAATAGGAAACATTCCTCCAGGCTTCTAAGGTATAATTTCGCCGGGGTTTAGAGTTGAACGCTGGATGTAAATGGGCTTCCAGTGAGTTAAATCCAGATTTATTCAGCAACCCTTTGATGTCTTCACCCTCCGTTTACTTCATCTGACATTAATTTTAATGAGACGGACATTCCCCCTGATAGAGATCTGCCGCTGACTTATGCTGGAATGCAGTAAATCATTGCCACACACACACATTCGCATTGGGATGGATTGGGTTCCCTTGGAGTGTGAGATTTTATGTGTGTGTGTGTGTTTACAGTGTGTGAGCAGGGTGCGTGCCCTCTGTCACATCTGGCAGCCTGTGGTATTTTTTCATGAACTGCTAAATGAGGGGAAAACACTCCCAGCTGCCCTCTGGAAGACTCACCTGGTGCAGAACCGCCGCGATTCCTCGTTTCTCAGAGACATTGCAAAGCGCGCAAACACAAACACGCACACACGGAAAAGAGGCGATTCACCGAGCAACCTGTTTACATTCTTTGGCACGCACGTGCAGAAGGATGCACATTTGTGAGAAGTCGGTGGTCGTTTGGGCTTCTTGTGCAGGGTGTAAAAGTGGAGATCATGTGGTCAGAGGACGTGCACGCTGCACGTCCTGCTCACGAGGATGAACCCAGAGTCGTGCTTTTCCGTGAAACGCCTCCATCGAATCCATTCAGAAACGAAAGCGTGAAAATGCAGCCTCGCAGGTGGCCGTCTGCAGCCGCTTTGAGCTGAAAGCGGAATGGGACAGTTCAGCTTTCGGTAAAAAATCAGCTTTATTAGCGATTTCTCCACGTGTTGAAAAGGGCTGCACACCACAATTGCTCCAAAAAGATGATTTTACATGGAACACAAAAGACTTATTCTCACATGAGCTACGTTTCGAGCGATACATCGGATATTCCTCAGAAATAGAATCAATTTTATTGTCATCTCACATGTAAGGATACAGAGTAACGAAATGCGGTTAGCATTCAGTCAGAAGTGCGAAAAGCAGAAGTGCATATGTACAGAATGTGCAGTGTTTACAGAATAAATGCAATTTTTTTGTGTTTTTTAAACAACAGAGAACCCGCATCGCCAAGCACCGTAAGAAATCAGATGACCTCCAGCCCTGGAGCGGTACATTTCAAGGGAGCGAAACTTAATGTCTTGACCTTGAAATGTCCAGAGATAGAGGTCGTAAAGTGAGGATGATCTAAACCCCATCCTTCTAAAACAGGAGTTGTTCTGGATAAACATCTAGACACACCAGCGCCACAAGGATTAAATGAAGAATTTGATATTAAACCTTGTCTGTAGGTATGTCCGCGTGTTGTCCATATGGGATTATCCATTACATATTTTAGTGCTGTCTTTATTTGCTATGTTGATCTGATTCCCCATGTAAATGTTCAATGCTATAGAGAGAAAAAAAAGTAAAACATTGTGTAAAAAAATATAAAAAATAATGTTATAAAGCATTAGTTTCTCACGTTGACTCTTGAAAAGTAGTGAAGATAATGTAATAATGTTAAAATGTTAAAATGAAACTATACATCCAACAAGAGGCGCGCAAAAAAACACAAAATGATCATTTTCTTTAAAAATGACGCTACAATAACAGGTTTGTTCACACACATCTGAAGAAGAGCCTGTGTATTGCTCGAAACGTCATACATGCGAGAATAAGTTTTTTGTGTTATATGTAAAATATATTTTTTCTTTTTGGAGCGTTTTTGGTGTGCGGATATTTTCAAAACTCCACATAGTCAGCTTTTTTTTTGATCCATTACCCATCCCCAATTGCGTTGCAGATATGTGCAGATTTTCTTTTTTCGTTCGATTTCTCCACCTGTACCAGACAGACAGAGGAATTGAGAAGATTTTTCTTGCGATCCCACGGCATTAAAATGCCCAAAAACAAGATATGAAGGAAAATAATCACGTGCACAGCAGATAAGAGGATTAAAAAAAATGTAAATAAAAATTGCTGCTAAAAATGCAGTGTATTTGGAGAAAAAAAATGGCGCCGATCCAGTTTCGTCAACAACATTCATGGACGAAGGGTTTTACGAAAACACGCGGGAAAGGAAAAAATAACCGGCTCCGTGCCCTCAGACGGCGAGATTAGGAGAGCGCAGGAAAAGTCATTTTCACCTTGGCCCCCGTGAGAAGAGCCCACATATTTCGGCTATCTGAGCGGAGTCGGGAGATATCAGCCTCGGGAGCTGAAAAGCAGCTTTTTGTCTCGGGCGGCCGCTGAGCCGCTCATAAAGCATACAACGCGACTCAAAACACATGGCGGAGAGAGAGAGAGGAGGAAGGGGAGGGAAAAACCAACAAGATGAAAGGCTTGAAATGTAAAGCAAACAAGTGGAGTTAGTCCCAGCGACAGAACAAACACAGGGAGCCGCGCGGCAAATATCCGTGCAGTTTTGACTTCCTGCGGTGACCAGCGGTGACCTTGGCCGGAGAGACGGAGCTGCAGGGGAGCTTCTCTGAGGAGGATCCCAGCGCGGCCATGACATGCTGTCCGCTTCCTGTCTTCCACTCGGAGAATAACGGGCCCGGTGTCTAGACGTGGGAGGATCGGCGAGCGGATTCTGGTTTCCCGGACGGTCCCGCCTCACCTGAGCTGCACATCTTCATCGCTGTCGGACCCTCCTGTGGTTCATCTAAGATAGGATATACTTTATTGATCCCCCATAGGGGAAATTCTTTTGTCACAGCAGCGTAACAGTTATAGCAGGGGTGGGCAATTATTTTGGACGTCAGGCCACATTTCATCTTTAATTTTCACCTGCGGGCCAACAAGGTATTATGGAAATTGAACAAAATGAAAATTGCAATTGAAATTTTTTAATTTGTTGGCATTTTATTTCAACTTTAAAATCATTAAAGATTATATAAATGTACCAACATTATTTTGTATTTAAAAATCCAGACAAAATGAAATGAAAAAAAAATTTCAATATTGATAAAAAATATTCAAAGAAAATAGTTTTGGTGGGCTGAATAAAATACAAAAACAGGCCGGATGTGGCCTGCGGGCCATAAAATCCCCAGGTCTGAGTTATAGTATCAATAAATATGAACATAATATAAATAGACAGACAATTAAAAAAGCAAAAAACATCCACAAATATATAGACAGCAGAAAAAATTGAAGAAAAAGAAGAAAAGAAAAAAAAGGGTTCAGCAGCAAGAATGAGAACGGACAACGGAAATGACAAGGATAAGAACAGAAACAGTCACAATAAAAAAAATAAATAAAAATGGTGCGGGTGGAGTGCCACCATCAAGGATTTAAAAAAATTAGAAATCCAATAATCTAATGTCTGGTCATGATTGTGACATGAAGGTACAATTTATTTTATTTTGCAGAATCTGCAGTGTGTTTGTCCCATTACCCCCATTCTTTCCTTCATTTTTTCAATAATTCGTTCTCTACGCTGCTCACCTTGCACTCGTGTTCGCGGGGGAGCAGTAGTCCATGGGCCAGGAGTTGGGTTCACCCTGGACCAATCACAGGGCCGCATCCAACCATTCACCCTCTCATTCACACGTCTGAGAACCGGCGAACCCTGAGGAACCCCACGCAGACGTGGGGAGAACATGGAGACTCCACACAGGAAGGCCCTCCTGTGGGAATCCAACCGGTGACCTTCCTCCTGTAGCGGAAGCGCTAACCGAGCGCCAACCGCTACACCTCTTGCAGTGCCTTTTGTGGTATGTAGCTTATCCAGCAGTCGTTTTATCGTCTAAATCTTCAATCATCATGTCTGCACTCTGTGTGAGTCTGAGATGATTCACCCACAACTCGTCTGGGTGGTGTTAGGCAGACTAGTGAAAACTGGAGTGGGTCCCCGCACCCTCAGATAGCGGCCCGCACGTTGGTCTCTAATTTCTTAAAAGAGCGGAAAAAGAATCAAACGAAAACGACCCCGCTGGGATCTGAGCGTTAGCCCGTGCAGATTGGCTTCACTTCCTCCAAACCCCACCCGACCGCCAACGTTCGGTCCTGCCCTCCGCCTCTGCGGGCAAACACAGCCGTAAACTGCAAACCCGGGTAATCCCAGTGGATGTATTCTTTAACTTACCCATGTTTAAACATCACTTTTGACCTTAGCTTCCCTTGTTTGGGTAAATACTGCGGAATTCAATTAACTTGTTAGCACAGTTTAGCCTAGAATAATAAAGCCCCGCAGTGAGGTGAGCTACGGCTGTTTAATGAGTCGCCACGAGTCAAAAGGCTAGGAAACACTGGAGCTATTGTTATTTAAAAATAGCGTCGATTACATCACGTTACCCGTCAGGGGTGACATTACCCGCTGGGATGTATTTACCTCTCAGCAACGGTCAGGTGATTCGTCTTTAAGTTGCCGTCCGATCTTTCAAAAGCCTCCTTTTCACCCACAAAGACGTCGGGCGGCGATTTGAACTGTCGAGGATTCTGTAATCGCCGCTCTCTGTTGGGTGGTCGCTTTGGCGAGAAGCATTCCGGGTTTTTATCTCAGCAGGTGGCGCAGATACCGCGGTTAAATAGCTGGCGTGCCAGACTTAGCCCAGAGCATGTCAACGTGTTGCTAATTCTGAAGGCCAGAGGCGGTGGACGTATCCAGAGTCCTGATAGGTAAACGCATCTGGAGACAGATAAGGTTGAACGTACTGTTTGTCTAATTTGCTGAGTCTTTTGCCTTTTTTGTAGTTTTTGTCACTCCCAGCCTCGCTTGATTGTTATTCAGGGCATCGAAAGAGAAGGGAAGTACCTTTGTAGGACATCCTTTGGAGCTGCTGACCCTCTGGGTGGAAACCCACCCCGGCTTCTCCGGTTGCCGAACAGAAGCCGGGGGCAGCTCGCTTAACGGTCCAGCTTTACAACCGCGGGCTAACTGCGGCGTTTCCACCTCCGTCTTTAGTTACCATCCATGACTGGCTTTGAGAGAGAAGAGGCCTGTGAAGGGGTAAGAGGGGTGAATGGGAAAGAAGTGGGTGGGGGCAAGAAGAGGAAGCGAGGGGAGATGGAGAGGGCTATCAGTAATACTCTGGATGCTGTGTTGTAACATGTCACTGTGAGTCAGCGGGTAAAGAAGGAGGCGTTTGAGAAGCGAAGAGAATGAGCGAGAGTACAAGTAAGGGGCGACTCTTTTATGAGGCATGGAAATGGGGGTGAAAGGAGGAGATGGAGGGGAGCTGATGCCCGAGGTGAGTCTGAATAGGGGTACCCCATGTCCTCCTCAATGTTCAATGGGCGATTCCTGACCCGGAGCGGGCCTTTAATCGCTGTCAGCGCCGGTCACAAGCGAGGCGAAGTTCCCCGTGTTTGGATGGAAGAAAAGTTCCGCCTCGTCATTTTCAGGAGAATGAGTTTCTGGATCTCAAACGCAGGCTATTTGCGCTAAATGGCTGGAACATATGGAAAAGCGCTTTTTTTTTCTTTTTCCGTCTTGGCAGAGGGTGCCGATTCTCAGCCGGATTGGCCCGAACAGCACCTTCTTGTCACAAGCGTTCAGTTCGAATATCGATAACGCCAAACTCCCGTTCTCCACGACGGACCGTCCTTGCAGGATCCTCTTGAGCATGAATGATGAGGAGAAAGATTGGCTACACGAGGGGAGCGAGGCGAGGAGATGCCTGAAAGAAGTAGCTCAAGCAGAAAGCAAGGCAGAGGGGTTAAGTGGAGGCAGGTGTTCCATGACAAACCTCGCAACCCCCCCCTCGAAAAAATCTCCCCTTTCTCCTTCCCGCAGCAGCCGTCCACTGGGGATAAGGTGAACAAGACCAAGCGAAGTTAGTCATTTCCCTCGCTCTCTTACCTTCTTTTGTTCGCCTTATCCATCGGATCTAATCTGTCCCGCCAAATTGCGCCCTTTTTACCTCGCGGCCCCGGCTTCTTTCCACGCTCTCCTGTGTTCTCTCCCCCATCGCTGCATGACCACCTGGCTTTGCGGTTTGCAATCGTATAAAATTCTGCTTGCTCTGAGCGGGGCGGACAGCTACGCTGCCGCTGCTCCACTCTGCCTGACCCAGCTGGCAAATTAATTTAGATTGGATTGGAGCAAAAAGCATGTTCTCTAATCTCGTTCCAGACGTTATTAAACTCCAGCCCGACACGAGGAATGGAGCTCTTTCGCCCGGGTCCAGTTTTGATGGATGTAAAAGAAGGCTGCCCCTGATTGGTGTCATTTTGTTAAATTCATTAGAGGTGTCGGTGATACGTCTTATCCCACTAATGCACATGTGTCAAACTCAAAGCCCGCGGGCCAAATGTGGCCCATCATGTCATTTTATGTGGCCCACAAGAACATCGTAAAATGTCTAATTGCCTTAAAATAAATAATTCAAATACATGCATCGTGTATAAACTACATTTCCGATCATGTTACCTGTGAAGTGACGGCATCCCGCCATAAGACTGCGGTTAGTCTACATCAATGCCATTTTCAACAAGTGGAATTGAGAAATACAAATGATCCCTAAATGTCCAGGAAGAGAAAAGTCGATGCAGATGGAAGGCTGTTTCAAGAAAGACGGAAAGGTGAATACATGTTTGTGATTTTGTGTTATGAGGCAGTGTTGGTTATCAAAGAGTACAATCTACGTTGGCCTTTTGACACCAAACACGGAGCTAAGTATGCTAAACTTAACCTTCCAGAAAAACAACAAATTGTCCAAGAATTAAAAGCCATTCAAAACTACGATGGCCGCAAAAACACTGCAGCAGTGAAAGCTAGCTTTGTAACAGAGAAAACATTATTTTTTCCCATCTATGCAAATACATATGAAACATTTGGGAGTTATTTAGCATTAAGAAGTCATTACATTTATTTTACAGTGTGGCCCTCTGTGAAAATGAGCTTGACACCCCTGCTCTAAAGTGTAATGTCGTGTAGCTTCTCTGCTGTGGTCATGGTTGAGCACCGCATCTGATTGTTGGCTAGGCCCCTTTTTTTTTAGTAGACCCTCAATCGGTCATCTGTCACAAACACCTTGATGTGGTTGGCCACTTCAGCTCTGCTGGAGCTCAAGTCCTGTTTCAGGAAAAGGAAAAGCCACAGGGAGCAGGTTAAGTCAACCCCAAGCTGGGGCCTGAAGTACCGAGCGGCGGCCTCCCCCCCGCCGAGCCATTCTGGGGTCAGTTAAAGCTGGGCCGAGGAAAAAGGCTCACTTAAAATCACATCAGGAGTCCAAAGAAAGATCTGCTTCCAAGGGCGGTGACGACTGTTTAACAGTAAAAACACCTTTCAAAATCCTTATCCCTATGTACCACCATGAGGTTTGGTATAAAGCCTTGAGGTATCACTGTGTCTTCACGAATCACGGATTAGAGAAACAATAGTTAACCAAACTTGACCAAAATGTTCCATATTTGCTTTTGTTTCATCACCCCAGGAGAAATATTGGATTTGTGACAGGACTTGATGTTGTATGGTACTATTTGGGTGTTATGATAGCACCAGGAGATAGCACAGAGGTGCAGTGGTAAGCCCCCCTCCTCACGGCCAGAAGGTCAGCGGTTGGATTCCCACAGGTAGAAGGAGTCTCCATGGTCTCCTTCATGTCTGCATGGGGTTCCTCAGGGTTCTCCAGGTTCCTCCCACAGCCCAAACATATGGACGTTCAATATCCAGACATGGGAATGAGAGGGTCAGTACTTGTGTGTCTCTATTCATTTAAATAATTCTATTGATAAAAAAATCTATTAATTTGTTACTACACCTACGATAATAATAATAATAATAATAACAACAACAACAACAACAATCATAATAATAATAATAATAATAATAATGATAATGATGATAGTAATAATTCAGTGGTTCCTTAAAGAAATTTCACCCACCCACTAAAAAAAAAATCACAAAAAAGAATATTAATATAGAAAAATCCTCAAATTATCTTGCTTTCTTTGGACCCATGATGATGATTAATTAAAATACATTAAAAAAAATACCGTACCATCTACCCAGACCAAGGTGAGAGTGTCAAGTGGCACCAATTCAGAAAATGTGGCAGCATCATGAAGTGTATTCGAGTCGCGGGAGCTCTCTTGGTGCGTACCGCTCCATTGTCAAATTTGGATACAAACTTCATTTATCCCAACAGGGGAAATCCTTTTGTAACAGTGTACAAATTAATATAATATATAAGTAGAGTATATAGAGTATATATATAACATATAAATAGAGAGACAATTAAACAATCGCAAAGACTTCCACAAATAAATAGAGAGCAAAGTGAACAGCAACAGCAAAAACATCAACAATAAGAATGGACAACAGAATGGGGGGGGGGAAATCTTGCACTCGTGTTCATATCATGAAATCTTTTCCATGTTTGAAGGATAAATATGCTCAAATTGTGTTTGGTATCTTAAAAAAAAAATTGGTATATAAAGTGATTTGGATCAGGGGCCACTCTATTTTATTATTACTAACTAATTATAACGGGCAGTGTCGTCCAAAAACACGTAGGAGGTTGATAGGAGACGTGTGAATGAGAGGGTGAATCTATATGACGTGTAAATGAATAATAAACGCGTTTCCTGCTTTCACTTCATTCGCGTGTCATCATGAAATCCCATCACGCGTCCTGCTGTTCTACTCAAGAGCAGACGAAAGCTTGGGTTTGACCCCTTTCGCTGAACTATGACTCACAAAGAGTCTTCTGTGAGATCGCCGTGAACATCCAGGGTCACTGGAATGCTTAGAAGTTATCATGACTGACGTGTGCGTATCCACATATAAAGGACGGCCATGTGAAGTATGAAAGTCCCGCAGTGACTGGTTCTTGTTTTGTCCTCGAGCAGCTTCAGACAGTAGTCAGCAGCGGTGAGACATCTGGAAGAAAGATGTGGTTGTTCTTCGGTCTGAGAGCCTGCATCGCTGTTATCTCAACCACACACACACACACACACACACACACACACACAGTGCGCTGTCACACTTAGGTCATCGAGCAGTGATGGTAGTTTCATACCCGCAAGCCACTTTTACAATGCTTTCACTTTTTTTTTTCTTTGCTGAGGAAAATACGTTTGTGTGTGTTTCAGCGCATCACCTTTTGAGATACCCTCACACACACACACACACACACACACACACACACACACACACATATTTTATAAATCGAGCACTTGTCCGGTCAGAAGCTCCGGTCCTTTTCACAAGAGGGACGCGAAGGGACCCCAGAATAGCAACAACCACGATTGATGACGCTCACTGATGAAAGCCTCCGAATGATGCCTTTTCCTGCCCTCCAAGCGAGGGCCCCTCCGCCCCCGCTTCCACCACGGGGGCTGAGGCGGTGGCGGCGAATCCCACCCAGCGCGGCGTTTTCGACATAAAGGTCTGGTGTTTAACAGTTGAACTTTGCATGAATCCGCATTTCATATAAGCGGTATTATGGCTAATCCTAATCAAACTAAACAGCATGCACTGTCTCTCTTGCTAGTACACACACACACACACACACACACACACACACACACACACACGCGCACTCACACACACTCAGACACACACTCAGATACACACTAAATATCTGCAGTACTTGCACTCGAACCAGACAGTGATAACTTGGTCGCCACTTCAGGCCTTTAGGTTGATAAACAGTCAGACTCTGTTGATACGTTATCGCCCACAGGGAGGGTGGCAACAAGCCAGGCATTCATCTGCGTGTGTGCTTTTGAATTTGTTAATGAATATGTATATATAAAATATATACATATATATATTCATCTATTTTTTTCTGTGAATTCTAGTTTTTAGGTGTTTGGGATATGTGGACAATTCAGAGATGATAAGTTTTTTTTTTTTAGACACTTTCATTTACGAAATATTTGCATTAGATTATCATGTTAAATTTGTATTTATATTCATTTTATATAATATACCAGTAAAAAAAACGTGCGCATGAGGGAATCATTCATTCATCTGTGTGGTAAAGGGTTACAAAATGGTGGATGAATATATATATATATATGTGTGTGTGTGGGTATGTGTGTGTGTGTGTGTGTGCGTGTGTGTTTGTGTGTATGTGTATATATATATATGTGTGTGTTTATATCATATATCATTACATTTGTATTTATATTCAATTACATACAATATACCAGTGACAAAAAACATCTGTATGAAGTGGGAATCATTCATTCATTCATTCATTCATTCATTCATTCATTCATTCATTCATTCATTCATTCATCTGTGTGTGGTTTTGAAATGGTTAATGAGTATATATTTATTAATACATATATTTTTCCTTTTTTCTATTAATTGTAGTTTTTAGAATATTAGGTGTTTGGGATATGAGATGATGCAGTGATTATGTGTTCCAGGTTTTGCCAGACACTTTCATATATGCAATATTTAAATTATTTTAACAGATTATATTTATATAAACACATGCAACCATTCACCCTCTCATTCAACCCTCTCAGGGGTTGAATGCCTGCATGTCTCTATATATGGCCCTGTGATTGGCCAGTGTCCTGAGTACAGGAAAAGCGGACGAGATAACAAATGAATGAAAGAAAGAGCGCAGGGAGTGAGTTGATGTAAGAGAAGAGGATGCATGGAGAGGGTTAGATGGAGGCAGATGATCTGTGGAGGCCCCCGAAGGGAAGAGATTGTGGTGAGTGATGAAACTTGAACGTGTCTCGTCTGACAGATATGGCTCGTCTTCTGGATTCATGGGAACGTTCCGGCTCGGAGACGCGGATGTTTTTAAGCTCAATTTCACGAATCGCGACTCTGCAACCCCCTTTAGTATTTACTTTTTCCACCTCTGCTTCTCAAATTGTTTTAAAAAGGGAAACCAGAGCTCTGCGGAGTGAAAGTGGTTGGGGAGAAGCCGTGACCCCCTCACCCTCCAAAGTGCATGTTGTCTCTGTGGACTTAAGAAGAGGCTCAGACGGGGGGGTTTGTGGGAGGGACACGGACTGGGCAGACATGAAGAATGGCGGGGTTAAACATCTTTTCTGTTGGCCAACATCAACTATCGGGGTAGAGGTTGCACCTGGGCTCGCTGCTAGACGGAACTGGAGCGAGAGGTTGGCGAAGAGGTTGGCGAAGAGGGCAGAAGGTCATGTGATTGTTCCAGAGGGGACTCTTTCCATGACTCCAGGTATGTGATCCCAGCTGAGCCCGGGGATATCCTCTGTTTACGTTCGGGCAAAGACCCCGAGATTAGTCGGCCTGGCGTTCGCCTGATTAAAATGACCCTCTTGTGTAAGCCTAGCCGCCGGGGGACCTGGATGTTGCGCGGATGTTCCGATGTGTGCAATTAACACGAGCGGGGTGTGTTCTTGCCGCGCTGATGCCAAGTCGCCATAGAGACTGAAAGAATCTGAATAAAAAAAACAAAGCAACCTATTATCTGCTTTGCTGTTAAACGCAGAGAGGCCTGTGCGCGTCGGGTGCGTGTTCTCACGGGCAGCTGTTAATGCTAGGTGAAAGGATTAGGGAGTGACGGATCCAGGCCTCGGGCCTGAAACTCATTTCGCCTGAGAAAGGCGCTGGTCGCCCGCCCCTTCTGAGGCGTCCCTTTGTCCTCCTGGTTTTCCAAACGTACATCCTGCACAAGCAGACGTAGTTCAGTCATGCCATTCAAATGTGGACCCCCAGCGTGCTTTGGAGGTCTTCCCAGAGAAGGAAGCACATTTTCAAGCAGTGAAGTGTCTGAATTTTAAAATAGTATGAAGGCCTTTTAATTTGGGGATAGGGCACCTTTTTCCTGCATGGTTCGCTTTTCCCATCATGAGCGTTGTCAGAGGCGATATTTGTGAGTCGTATGCCTTATCTAAGGCCATCGCTTCTCGGGGGCTTCCACAGAGCTGGTGTCCCTCAGGGATTTGCTGACTTCTAGTTGCTCTCCATACATCACCCTGCCACCATAAACCAATGTCCTCCGTTGGTGCTGCCCTCATAGCTTCCTGCATGTCTTCATTTCTGGTGTGATCTAACCATGCAAGGCCACCGAAGGAGGAGTTTCTCCATTGCTTCTCTGCTGCTGTTTGACTGTTGCAGGCATATGTTCAAAGCCTGAAGGGCAACTGGTCCAAAACACACTTCAAGCAAATGGGTCTTTTGGGGCCACAGAGGCCTGCGGTGACTGACTTCAGATTTCCGGGCATCTGGGAAGGCGTCCCCGTCAGTCCAAACCAGGGAACCCAGGTATTTAAACTGGCTCCACAGGTCCTGGTTGCCAATAATGTATCCTGGAGTATCAAGTATCGCACCCTGGTGTATCAATGTTGCACTTGAAGGCACCAGTTTCCTGGACCGCGAGCAGTGATCGAGTGGTACCCGGGGTCGGTTCCCATGCAGAGGGTGTGTGCTGGAAGCTGCCAGTTTGTGGCGGGACTCAAAAGAGAGAGGTTTCAGTGTGGTGCTATCTTGTCCCTCCGCCGACAGTGACGACCGTGTAATTAACTATCATCGACACTTTTTGCGAGGGGCGTGTGATACATCCGCATGAATGAGGAGATGAAAGTGCGCTATCGTATATCAATTGTCATCTTGAAACGCAGTTTTTAATCGGTATATAAAGTCCGAAATGTGGCGGTTCTGCGTCCTTATCCTGGAATGCTGGTCCGCCGGCCTCCTCCAATGGGATCCACGCTGGCTAACGTGGAATGTCGCTCACGTGAGAAGACCCAGCAGTGTTTGTCTGTAACGTGATCCCCACATCTGCAGGGGGAGGAACCGTCGGCTGATGAGTATTAGGCCATGGCGGCGCGCTGGTGCGGCGGTTAGCGCTTCCTCCCGCTTTGGATTCCCACAGGGGGCCTTCCTGCGTGGAGTCTACAATCTTCTTTCCGTGTCTGCACAGGGTTCCTCCAGGTCCAAAACACGAGGCGACTCCTACATTGTCATGTCGTCGTGCAAACAGCGTGTTATTACACCTCCGTAACAATAACCTCCCGTCTTCTCTGGTCTTGACCGCGTGTTATCTTGACCTTTGGCGGAGACCTCGCAACTGGTCGCTGTCAGAAGTTTCGCAACGGATTCCGGATCAAAGGAGGAGCCCCCCCCCCCCCCGCCGACCTCCTGCCCGAAAGGGGCGGCTTCTGCGCGGGATCGGTGAGCAGATATTCTCGTGTTTAGACGATGTAGAATATTGGGAACGGGTGCAGGAGGAGGGGGCGACTTGAATCTGTGGGACGGCTGGGTTCCTGGGCACGGAGGAGGACACTGGGGAGGAGTGGGAATGTTGCACAAAGACGACCAGCAGAGAAGGAATGCCGACGTCCCGCTGGGCTAATCCTGGCTGGTAGAAGGGGAAGGGGGAGCGAGGGAGGAGACGAGAAGAAGGAGAACCTTCTGCTTGGGGGGGGTCCCCGCTTTCCCCTCTAATTTCCACCTGCTCTCTCCACCGTCCTCCTTGACGCCGGTGGTCCGGCCCCTGGAGTTAATGAGGCGGCGGCGGAGGCCTTTGGATCGCCCCCCTCGCTCGTCCTTTCAGCCCAGAGTGGCGTGAGTAATGCCATTTTCACCCTGGAGGGACGTTTGCATTGAAACAAGTGCCTAAATCAGGCTTGTTCTCCTCCCCCGGCGCTGTAAAGAGGTAAATAAAGCCCCGGCCGTGGGCGCAGGTCCCATCTGAGGAGCCGGGAAAGCGAGGAGGGGCATTCATTTTCAGCCAGAAGACGAATGGCGGGGGTCTTTTCTTTCTCCTCTTGAACGTAGATAGAGCTTTACCTTTAAGTTCTTGGGGCAAAAGTGTTTTCACACACTATGTGTGTGTGTGTGTGTGTGTGTGTGTGTGTGTGTGTGTGTGTGTGAGTGTGTGTGTCTATGTATATATATCAATGGTGGGCCGTCACGGCCTGCAAAGCCTTCTCTGGTGTCCTAAAAAATAGACTTAAAATATATTTTTCCGTGAATACTTAGAAATATTCCAAATGGTCTGCCCGCTTCCTTTCATAGCTTTTTCCCTGGTTGCGCTGCTTCCAGACATGTATTTTCATATTAAAGGATTGAACCAATCACATTTCAGCCATTATTTGTTGCCAGGAAGGGTCAAAGTAAAAGAAATCTGCCTGGAGGCCTGCAGAGTCAGACTCTCAGGCGCTCTAGCAAAAATATGTTGATGAAACTGTTGCTTCAACTGTTCAGATTTTGAGTTGTGACACCAAGGCCTTCTAGAAGGTCTTCTATTGTATAAATAGAATGTATACATTCTATACAGTGTGTATGCAGTGTGCCTCACTTGCAGCAGATCATGACCTGAGATGATTGAAGTCTTCATGTTGATGAAGATGTCATCTGTCTTCTGGAAGCTGACCAGATGTAGATGTGGTTGATGGTGTGTGAGGTGCTGTGGGGATTCATGAGGTTACGGAGTGGAAGAAAAAAAAAGGTGTCCGAGGTGTGATGGCTCTGCAGCGATATTCTCCGCCTGGTTCCTTTCTCCAGAGGGGTGAAGGTGCGGGATACAGGACACTGTGGCTCATGTTTGTCCATTCCTAAGAGCAATGGAGGGGATCTTCTAACCCAAATTTCCATTGAACCCGTAGTGTTTTTTGGCTGTCAAGAGGTCTTCTTCTGATGGGACAATCGTGCATCTCAATTTTACAATATAATTTCAATATGTAAGAACAGCAAATATGTATCAGCAATAGCACAGAATCTATATGTGTGAATGAGAGGAACCCAGGTGGAACAGTAAGGCTACAGGGAGTGGTGATCAAGATGTTGGAGGATTTCAAGTACTTGGGGTCAACAGTCCAGAGTGTAGGAGAGTGTGGAGAAGAGGTACAGAAACAGGTTTGAGCAGGTTGGAATGGGTGGAGAAAAGTGTCAGGGGTACTTTGAGATAGAAGACTATCAGCAAGAATGAAAGGAAAGGTGGAGGAGACAATGGTGAGATGGTCTACAAACAGTTGCAATGACAAGAAGACAAGAGGCAGAGCTGGAGGTTGCAGAGATGAAGATGCTAAGGTTCTCTCTGGGAGTGACCAGGGTGGATAGGATCAGGAATGAGTCCATCAGAGGGACAGAACATGTTAGATGCTGCTGTTAGATGAGAGAAGGTCAGAGAAGCCAGACTGAGATGGTTGGGTCATCTACAGAGGAGGGATCATGACAATATTGGTAGACGGATGCTGGAATTGGAGGTCTAGTGGAAGACCAAAGAGAAGATATGAGTGAGAGTGAGAGAGGATATGAAGGTAGTTTGTATGAGAGTGGAGGATACAGTGAATAGGGCTAGCTGGAGATGTTGATTGGCTGTGGAGACCCCTGAGGGGAAAAGCCCAAAGGAGATGAAGCATTTGTCAAAGGGGTGCAGGACATGTATGATTTAGAAAAAGTGATGACTGAGATGGTTTGTTCAAGCTCTTGTGTAGTAGGTTACTGATGGTGAGTAGGGTTAGCTGGAGAAGGTTGATTTGCTGTGGCGACCCCTGTAGGGAAAAGCCCAAAGGAGAAGAAGAAGAAGAAGTAGAATGTATCAACAATGGCAGGAGGGTCAGAGTTGCTGATTTGGTTCCTGCTCCAGGACATCCCCACCAAACATCTCCGCTGCCTCTCAGAGCCCGGGGAGGGAGCACGCCGCTCCGCTTGAATCCAAACCATTTCCTGTCCGGCTTCCTGAGCCGGGCCTCCTGCTCTTGTCCTGTCTGGTCCAAGCTTGAAACAATTACAAGCGGCTCAGGGGAAATCACCTCCCTCCGCCGCGCAGCCCGGGCTCATTTTTCACGACACCGCCGACTCTTTCAAAGCGTTGACAGAGACATTAAACACAAAGGGTGGGCGGGGGATGGAGGAGGGCGGCCATCCACCAGGTTTTTTTTTTCGGACCAACGCTTTTCGGGGCTGGTTTTTTTGGGGGGGGCAGGAAGACGAAGAGACGAAGGAGTTGAATTTGGGCGAAAGTGACATTGAATGCACAGCTGTTTGTCATTAGCGAGAATTAAAGGCGTCTCTCAAACGTCTTTGTGAAGGGAGAATAACGTTAGGACAGGAAATTGTTCTTGGCCGCCGTCGGTCGCCATTAAAACTCGTGACGAGGAGTTTTTCGCCGTTTTTCAGATGACGCCGAGGTTTTGGGTCGACGCGTTGCCTCCGACTTCCAGGTTCAGGAAGCGAGGAGGACGAGCAGGGAGGTGAGGACCAAGGAATGCAACAGCGGGCAGACGAGTGTTTGTTGTGGTGACCGCGCCGCGTGGTCGGACGCTGGATGGAAACTGAAGGCCGGATTTTTTTTTTTTTTTTTTTTTTTTACGATCCTGCCACTTTTCATTCCTGCCAAACCGTCTCACACAGAACAGGAGTCTGCATTTCCTCCTCTTTTTACGGCCTCTGCTTTTCCTCCTCCGCTTCTCCGTCTGTCCTTCTGGATTTCTGCCTTTCTTCCAATTTCCTTCCTGAAATGGATCTCGCTCAAAATGATTTAAAGCTCTCCGCTCTCTCCAGCGGATGCCTCACGTCTTGTTCTCCGCACGGCCTGATAGGAAACAGAGGTTGCCGTGGTCAAGTGTTTCCAGTAGAAACGCACCGGTCACATATTTTCAATTCCAAATGTGATCCCCGAGTACGGCCGCTATCGGACCTACTGTCTCCGAACTTGTAGGGTGTACCCTTGCGGTGACCTCCTGGAGCAGGTACCAGGAGGGTCAGCTCTATCTGCAGCAAAAAGTGTTGAAAAGTGTCCACAAGCATTGATCCGCCTCGGTTTCCTTGCTGAAGAGAAGCATCGGTCTCAAACCTGGCCTCGCGGCAACAGGTTTTCAAGTGCAGTTTCCAATACTGCCACAGGTGGCGCTGTTTCCCGCATTATTACAAAAAGAAGAAGATGGATACAGTGGATCCTCACAACTGATTTTTTTTGTAATTCGACTTGTGATTTATTGTATTTTGCAGCATTTCATTTTTTTTTCATGAGGAAAATAGCCCTAATTTAGCTAAAAAAGAAAAAAAATTGAGTAAAATTAAGCTAAAATTCATTATGGGCTTTTCACCAACTGAAATTAATGACACCAAAGTGGAAAAGGCAGTGAAGCCGGCACGCATTCTTGCAGGAGACGACTTCTCCGACGTGACTCCTGATTACATCAGTGGCTTCATAGCCTCCAGTTTGTAAGAGGTTGGTAAAGGGTTGAGTGAGGTTCGTTGAGAGGTTAAAATATCTGTTACCATTCTCATCATTCCTGCTAATTTTTGTTGATTTTTGTCATATCCTTTTTGTTTATCCTTGTTGTATCCTGGTTGTCTATTCTCACCCTTGCTGCTTTTTTTGTTTGTTCTGTTGTCCGTTCTTATCCCTATTGTTGTTGTTGTTCACTCTTCTATTTATTTGTGGATGTCTTTTGTTTTCTTTTAATTGTCTTCTAATTGTCTCTAATTTATATTTATATTCACATTCATCGATACTATATCTGTTATGCTGCTGTGACAAAAGACTCAATAAAGTTGATCTTACTCAATATATTTGCATGTGCATAAAGTGGCAATTATTACACCACCAAGCAAGACCTGTGGGTAAATGGATGGATAGTTTAGTGAATGAATGAATCTGTGAATGACAGAGTGAATGTAGACGTTTCATTATTTAACTGCTTTGCATGCGATTTATTTCCTGCACAACTGGAAAATGCACATGCAAACAGATGTACATTCCAGTCATTTAGCAGACACTTTTATCCAAAGCAACTTAGAAAAATAGCAATTCAATAACCAAAGATCCAAAGTACCAGTAGTTGTATTCAGTAGTCACAAATCGCCATCTCAAAACCATATACATACATACATTCATTTCTTTTTTTTTTGAGGGGGGGCTAACTGCGATTAGTGGGGTAGTGCTTGGTGAAGAGTGACCCCGCCGTTCTGACCTTTTCCGGGAGTTCGTTCCACCACTGAGGCGCCAAGACCGAGAAGAGCCGAGACCGGTTTGATAGGCAGCTCGGGGCTCTGAGTGATGGGGTGGACAGATTGGAGGGGACGGGTAGGGACATGTGGTTTGATATCTTTAGGATATGACAGGGCCATCACCAGGCTCTTGAACTTAATGCGGGCGGTTACCCGGAGCCAGTGAAGGGACATAAGAATGGGAGTTGTGTGGGAGAATTTTGGACGGTTTAGGGTACGTGTGTGTGTATGTGTGTGTGCGTGCATGCGTGTGTGTGCGTGTGTGTGTGTGTGTGTGTGAGGGTGAGGGTGAGGGTGAGGGTGAATGGATGAATGGCTCTACATATGGCCCCGTGATGTCCAGGATGAACGGCTGGGATAGACTCTGCCCTTCTGTGACCTGTTGTGCAGGATAAGCAAGTAGATAATGAATGAATGAATGAATGAATGAATGAATGAATTTTCCTAGTCAGTGTTGGTGTATGTCAGTAAACCTCATTCAGATCCGGGCGACTGACTAGCATCTACTCAGGCTATTCTGGTCCGGTGTGTGTGTGTGTGTGTGTGTGTGTGTGTGTGTGTGTGTGTGTGTGTGTGTGTGTGTGTGTGTGAGTGTGTGTGTGTGTGTGTCTCACCTGCTGTTCCCGCTCAAACTTGCCGTTGTCCCCTCCCATGTGAGCGACCGGCAAGAAAGTTCACGCCGTATCATGAGATGCGCCACAGGTAAATCAGTGCTCGGAGTTGGAAAGTAACTAAGTATATTTACTTAAGTATTACACTCATAAGCCCCCCTCTCTCACTGTGGGAACTTTTTGCTAGCATCTTTTCAGGAACCAGGGGGTTTCTTCTGCAGTGGGCCAGCAGGGGAACCAGGGACTATGGTCCTCAGCTCCTGGAACCATCTTAGCTCCTCCTTCGAGGCAGGGACTTTTTAAAGTTTCCACAGGAACTCATAGGTTATGGTGGAATTCCTAAGCCACGCCCACTACCAGATCTATTAATACAATGTACGTTCCTGCGAAAGTGAAATTCCGCAAAGTAGAGATGTGATAATTTTGATGGTATTTACAGAAATATTCACCCTCAACAAACCTCACTCAACCCTTTACCGGTAAAGTGGTAGGAGCGAGACTTCACGATGCTGGGTATCTTTGTTTAGCAAAGGAGATCTTGTATTTCATTTATTTTATGAAATTAAACTAAATTTTAAATTTAACTAAAGAATGATAAATCGTGTGAAGCAAATTAAAAAAATAATCTGTGAAGTAGCGAGGGTGGAATAACCGAGCCGCGAAGTAGTGAGAGTCTGCTGAACTATCCTGGTCACTGCTCAGATGTTCTCTTGGGACAAAATGGACAGAAGTAGGGAGAAATGGAGCAACAAAGAAGTCCAGGCTCTTCTGGCCTGCTACACCTCAGCGGGGTTTCAAGTGCTCGCAGAGGAACGTCTACATTCTGCACCAGAATACTTACAGAGTAGCTTACAGCTAATGGGTTTTTGGACCAGAATAAGTCCACAGTTAGCTAACGGCTAACAGGGTTCTAGACCAGAATACATCCGGAGTTAGCTAACGGTCAATTGGGATGGGGGGTGGGGGGGGTTAGACCTGAATAAGTCCAGAGTTAGCTTGCGGCTAACAGGGTTCTGCCCAGTGCAGGGAGAAGATAAAAACAATGGGAGCTTCCCCTCCATGTCGCTAGTGCCGTCTTCTTCTTTGGTGGTTTGCGGAGTTGCTATCATAGTACCTCAGTGCTCGTGGGAATGCAAAACTAAAAAGGTTCCCCAGAGGAGGCTAAATCCTGGAACCAAATTCTTCTTAGAAGTGACCTCTGAGAACCCTATCTCTCCAAAAGCGGCCAATATCTTAACCGGTAACATTCAAAACACTGCTTTCTCACACAGGAACAGAGATTAGTAGCGAAATCCTGTCCACCTCCGGTTTGATGATAGTATATGTTACTGAATTGCAATAAAACATCTGTCCAAGATAAACACTCTGCGCATCGATGTCTTGGACCGACATTTAATGTCCGCACCCTCAAGAAGTAAATACGTAAGGGAACATAAAGGCGGTACGTTAATAATGGCGGCATGATAACACAAGAAACTCAGATAAGAAGCAGAGACACTTGAATTCTTGAATCCTGGAAGCAGAATGAATCACAGCGTGAGGAAATGTAATATCATGGGAGAGGGGAGCGCGGAGCTGATGAGACCCAGATTTCCGCTCCCAGGGTGAGCCGTCCTCCTCCAGAAGAAGGTCCATTGTTGGGACCCGGCCTTCGAACCCGGGGCTCCTGCCGAGGCCACGGCTTGTTAGGAGGCAGGACCGGGGTTATCAAAGGACAAAGGGGCCTTTTGGTGCGCTGACAGGTCAGACACCATCATCGAGAGCGCGCATGTGTGTGTGTGTGTGTGTCTTCAGTCAGCAGCGGTGTGTGTTTGGGCACAAGAATCCCTGCCTTGCATGTTTTTACGTGTTGCTTCACAGCGGCAGGGTCACCGTGAATGGAAGGCTGTTGATGGATGACAGGCTGATTGGCTCTCAGGAGACACACATCCTGTGTGTGTATGTGTGTGTGTATGTGTGTGTGTGAGTCAGTGATCAGAGATGCTGGCTGATAAGCGGCACAGCGCAGATCTTTGTTTATTCAACTTCATAACTTGCAAATCCCGAATCTGCTGACCCACTTCTGGTGGGGTTTTTGAAGTAATTCCTCTTTCACAGAGGAGGCCAACTGCAATAACACAAGTATTACTACGACTCTGGAGTACTTTTCTGAGCAGTATCACAATGCGCTTGAGGAAAAAATACACATTGACAGATTTCTTGACCGACTTGGTATTTCGAAGAATTCATTCATTAACTTGCACGGGGGGAGGGGGGGCTATCTCATTTCTGATTGGGTGAGAGGCAGGCCCCATCTAGAGACGTACAACTATTCACCCTCTCATTCACAAATCATCAGGTCTCCTTCTCTGGATCTGAGCTCATACCGAACAGAACTTTATAAACCCTGAAGGAAATTCTTTTTGCGGAAGGTTCCCACATTGACATTGAAGGCGTCCTTCTTGCAGAAAGGTGCTCTATAGTTTGATGGCCATGGGTGAGAAAGACCTCCGGTGGTGCTCCTTGGTGGTTTTGGTCCCATCTGAAGGTGCCCTGGTAGGACTTCGGTCCAGCATGCATAGGATGAGAGATGTCGTCTCTGATACCGAGCAGCTTCTTCAGCATCCTCCTCTCAGACACCTTCGAAAACAAGTCCAATTCAACCCCCAGGACGGAGTTGGCCTTCGTGATGAGCTTCAGTTGTCCTCCTCGAATCCAGATGTTCTCCTCGAACCCAGTTGGCCTCCTGGAATCCAGGTGTCCTCATTGAATCCAGGTGTCCGCCTCAAACCTAGTTGTCCTCTTCAAACCCAGTTGTCCTCTTCGAACACAGGTGGTTGGAGGATCTCTATCTAAAGCTGGAGCTCTCTGCAGAATGTCCACCGAAAGGAAACCGATTTAAAATTCCTCGACGGCTCGCTGTGAACAAAGTGTTTGCGCAGCTGCTGGTGGAACCAAACCCAAAACGGGCCACCAGAAGTACTTTTCGGAGTAGAAGTACTTCTTGTTTGAAGTAACGCCTTCTCGTTTGATAGTCCCCCTCATTTGAGTGTGTAGCCCCAAACAACCCCGAGCTCTGAGAAGATAAAACCAATTTGCTTCGTCAAGAGGGTTCCTATCTCCACCAGCCTGGAGGGGATGAGGTCCAGAAGGTAACCTTATATTTTGGAGCACCACGTCCTTATCATCAGCTCTCATCTTCCCTCCGTCCACCTGGTGCTTCCAAGAACTTGGCTTGTCATGAAGGCCTCAGTATTGTGAGATTAGTTATTAAACCCAACAGGGAACATTCCACATTCGCCTTCGCTTTTCCATCTCCCCCGACTGCCATCACACACACACACACACACACACACACACACACACACACACACACACACACACACACATAGCGAGGAACTCGAGTCCATCTCCCTGCTGCCTCTCCTGTGTTTCTGTCCAAACATCAGCTCGTCTTCCATCTGTGTCCGATTCCCAACGTCCAAACGCGAGGAGATGAATCCCGAATGAACTCAGACGTCCGTCGGTTCTGGAAAATGTCCGACCCCGAAGTTCCCCCGATTGTGCGGTCGAGTTGATCGGCGTTTCATCTGTCACACACATGATTTGATGTGGTGTTATCCGTCTAACCTTTAGCACTTAAGGAGCCATTTCCCCACGGAAAAGAAAAGTGTGAGCCACACAATCCTTTTGAAATTTAAAATGAATGAGCGCGGCATATAATGTTTTTTTTCTTAGCCTTTATGCTACGTATACATTTTTAAATCATTTTTTTAAATTAATGAACAACCGCAGCGAAAACAAAATGATGTTCCTGCATGCAACAAAACATTTTGGACATTTTGAATTTTGAAAGACTTACTTTTAAGCAAAATACTCAGTGTCTGTTTGTTCTGGCATTTATGATAAAAAAAGCCAGACTTAAATTATCCACCCACAGCCTCTCTCTGCATTCTGTCATGCTTTTAGCGACAAATATTTGAATAAAAATTCAGAGTCAGAATTGTTTTGTTCGCCAAGTAATTTTGCAACTATGAGGAATTAGCTTTGGTTAACGGTGCTAAACAGACAATGTCTAACAGACATTAAATAACTGAAAAATAAAGTGAGACGTGAGTAACACGTTTTATGTAGATGTTACAAGATCGGAGTCAAATTCATGTTTAAAATGACATTTTAAAAATGAGCCAACTAAAATAAAGCTTTTTCTTAAATTATACTCTCCGACCCCTGGTCTAGAGGGAAAGGAAAGGTGGAGGAGTCACCTTTCCTTTCATTGTTGCAGATTAGCGGTGCAGTCTCAACCTCACAACCAGAACGTTGGAATCCCACAGGGTTCTTCTCTGTGTAGAGTCTCCATGTTCTCCCCGTGTCTTGCGTGGGGTTCCTCCCACAGCCCGAAAACTTGCAGGAGGTTCACTGGAGACCAAGACATGTGAATGAGAGAGTGAATGGTTATTTTTGTGACTTGCAAATGAAAAAGTGAATGCTTGCGTGTCTCTGTGATGGACCTGTGATGGACCAGGGGCCGCTGCAGGGTGAACCCCGCCTCCTGTGACCCCGACTGCAGGATAAGCGGTATCGCTGAATGATTTTTCAGATGTTGTAGGTCTCTTGTTTCGCACTAGCATGTTTCTCATGCTTCCTGAAATTTCAATTCACGAGTTTCCCAGTTTGGGATAGGGATAGATTACTCAGGTATCAGTAGAAGTACTTCGGAGAGTGCTGTACCACCCGATCTGACACTTGTAATGGACCTGAGCTGTCCTGGAAAAACCCAGTTTGCGGTGTTTTCGGTAAAAAACAATCTGCCCGGCGTCCAAAACACCGTAAGCTTCTTTAAACTTCTGCCAACAGGTGAGTGGCAGTAATGGGATTACATTCTCCTAATGATGGGTCGCGCCCACGGCAGAGCGGCGTCTGGGGCTCCACTCACAAAAAGAAAATAAAAATCACCCCGTCGGCCTCGGGGCTGTTTACCGGCGCGACCGTGCTCCCAGCGGTGGCCGCCTCCAGGGCACCTTGATGGATTTGGTATGTGATTGGGGCAGACGTGCGGTGTTGCAGCCCCGCCACCGCTACATGTGTGTGTCGGTTGGTGTGTGTGTGTGTGCACATGTGCTACTGCAAAGCAGTTGCTAAATGGCAACTCCTTCCAGAGCTTTAGAAGCAGCATTTGTTGTGGTACCTCCAATGTTCCCTGCAGCTGATTTCCCATTAATCAAATTCAGATTTAAATCTGGTCTAATTTCCATCGTCACCTTCACGCTCCTGGCGGGACGAGAACATTCCTGCCGGCGTTTGTGTTCCTCGTGCCTCCTTCAGGCTGAGGCACATCTGCTGCTCTTCCACCTGAGGCTCACCTGCAGAGCGTAGATACTTTTAAAGTCTTTTACGTTGCAGAAAAAGAAACTGGAATTGTGTTTGGAGTTATTCTCCCCACCCTGGAACATCTTGAAAACGTCTGCTGCTTCACTGGAGATATTCAGCAGATGGTTTAGTCCTCACCTCCCTACTAACAACACCTTGATGGATGTGAATGATTGTAATTGTGATTCCCTGCCGTCTATTGGCTTCACGTATCTGATGCTAAAAACAGATGCTATTCAATTATGTTTTTTTTTTTAAATGGTCTTTTTGTGGATACAGTTGTTGAGTAATATGTCCACTAGAGGGCGGTGCTGAGTTCAGGGAACACTTCCAGGTTCTGTTTCAGCTAATAACAAAGATGGCGGCAGCGGAGGAGATGGTGATGATGTATTTTCTCACAAAGATGTGCATTCTCAGTACATCCATGGCGGCATGGGGTCCACACGAACAGTAAACTGGACTGGACACACAACACCGACGCACACTACAGCAAGGGTCAGAACAGGATGTTCATCCTGAGGAGACTGAGGTTGTTTGGCATCTGTAGCCGGCTCCTCAAGGCCTTCTACCTGTCGAGTGTGCTGGCGGGGCGGTGTATGGGCTCAACAAGCTAGTGAGGAAAGCCCGCTCGGTGGTGGGCCTGAACCTGGACCATCTCCAATCAGTGGCAGTGAGGAGGGTGAAGGACAAACCGGGAGCTATACTGGACAATCCTTCCCTTCCCCTGCACCATGATGCTGTGGTTGATGGGCGGCGCTTTCAGCCGACGGTTCATCCCATCCCGCTACAGAGCTGAGCGCTTCTTTGTGCCCACGGCCATCACACTGTGCACAGAGCTCTGACCGGCCTGAGGTGCATCTGTGCTTGTCATAGCTCAACTCTGCTGCCTTTCTTATCCTTGTTGGTCTCAGCCCACTTGCATCCTGCCTATTTTTGCTCATTTATTTTATTCTTGCATGGAGAACTGAGAAGATACAACTGAAATTGCATGTACAATCGTCATTTATTTTTTAAAGGAACGGTTCTATTCATATGAACATTTTTATAGCTTACCTTTTCTCTTATACACTGGGAGGCTGTCATCAAATTAGGTCGTGGCCCCTGGACCTAAATGAGTTCGACACTAGCATCGGTGTGTACGTTTAGGCCTGGTATATAAGCCCAGCTCATATGCTAGCTAGCTAATGAGCCTTTGCAATGCGCTGACCATCAGGAGCAACTCGAAGGTTCGGCATCTGGAGGAAGGGCACTTTGGCATGTTAAAAAGAGGAGTCTCTGCCTGTTTGGGTGTTGTCACAGTTCATGTAAACACTCTTGCTTCTATTTGGTCCTTCCAACCGAAGCTACCACATGCTTCTCGGCACCAACATGGCGACGGATTGGACTCACTGTGCGGTGCTTGTTGATTTTAAATTCCATGCCCTGTTGGTTCTAACAAGACTGATTCTGATTAATCGGAGAAGCGCAGCGCCTGCTGTTTTGGTTCTGCTCGATGGCTTGCTGTTCCTCTCAGCGGTGCAAAGACAGAAGAAGACGGGGGCGAAAAAAAAAAAGGGAAAAGAAAATCAAAACCAGCTCCGGGTGTATTTGGGGGTTGTGGGATTGGTTAGAGCGCTGTATGTTTGCAGATGTTTAGTTGGAGGGTGAACGCCTGTCATGGTGTTTTCAGAACTTGAAGGGAGGCTAGAATCTTCCCTGTTGGTGCGGACGTGGGGGGGTTTTCAGTCTCCATTCCCGGGTGTGCGGTGATACCAGCAAGACGATACTTGTGTTTTACAAAGCGGTAAAATAGATGCGATTCACACCAGATGCATCCTTTGAAATGACATTTGCATGGTATTTCCCCCCCTGGAGATCCCGGTTGCTTGGTCACCGAGGCCAAGGTATCACGCTGTGAATGAAGGGGAAGGAGAAGGCGACTACCGAAACAGGAAATACCCGCTCCAGAGATGATCTGGGACATTATCACGCTGTTTTATTTCCATCCAAGAGGCTTCTTCAGCTCTGCGTGGCGGGAAACCCCGGGTGTTTCCCCCCCCGTGGGTCGTCGCGAGGCCACCATGACCTTTGGCTTGTGAGTGAGTGTCATGACAGCACTCTGGATTGGCTTCCTGGGAAGAGATGCCTCCTCACTCTTACCTCGAATCACCTTATAAACAGCTTTGTCTGTCCTGCGTGAGTCACACTTTCTGTCTTGATCTACATCTGTACCAGAAAGGGAAAGGACATTGAGAGGGTGAATGGTTGAATGCGGTTAGCGCCGACGCTAACCCTAAGGTCCCTGGTTGGATTCCCTGTCACTGCTTGGGGTTCCTCCGGCTTCTCCAGGTTCCTCCCACAGTCTAAAAACATGCAAGAAGTTCAGTGGAGACCCTTCATTGTCCAGACATGTGTATGACAGGGTGAATTGTAGGATGTATCTATGTGTGGTGTGAATGAGAGGGTGAATGGTTGTATGTCCATATAGAGAATTGAATAGAAGAGAATGTGCCTTCAATCGTCAAACAATGGGGATATTTCACACATAACTCCGTAATGAGAGAGTGAATGGTTGAATGCAGTTAGCGCCTACGCGCCGCAACAACAAGGACCCTGATTGGATCCGTGTGTGTGCGTGGGGTTCCTCAGGGTTTCCACAGTCAAAAAACATAGGGGAAGTTCAATGGAGACCCTACATTCTGAGCAGAGCATTCTGGGATTTGTGTTTTATTAGTGTTTTCATGTGCTGAAGGCTTTAATACCGCTGGGCCGGCTCTAATAGTCATTTGTTATGGCTTCGCGGGCCAGATATAATTACACTGGGGCAGAGTTTGACACCTATTCTGTTAATCACGTGTCAAACTCAAGGCCCGTGGGCCAAATGTTGCCTGCCACGTCATTTTACGTGACCCACGAGAAAGTGTGAAAAGGTCTGATTGTCTTGAAATAAATCAGTCAAACACGTGCCTTGACCATAAACTACATTACCCACAATTCATGTAGACGAAGTGATGGCATCCCCCCATCAGATTGCAATGAATCCGCATCTATGTGATTTCCAACAAGTGGAATTGAGAAATTCAAATGATCCCTAAATGTCCAAGAAGAGAAAAGTGGATGCAGATGGAAGGCTGTTTCAGGGAAGATGGGAAGGCGAATACATGTTTGTGCTTCAAGGAAAAAAAATCCTTTTGTGCCTTTTGTATTATGAGGCAGCGTTGGTTGTCCTGGAGTACGATCTATGTCGGCATTTTGACACCAAACACGGAGCTAAGTATGCTACAGTCAGCCTTCCAGAAAAACAATAAATTGTCCAAGAATTAAAAACCATTAAAAACTACGATGGCAGCAGAATGTGTTTATGAAAGCTGCATCCAAAAACACTGCAGCAGTGAAAACTAGCTTTGTAACAGAGAAACTAGTAAACAGCATTTTTTTCCATCATTTATTCCATCTATGGAAATGCATGTAACATTTTGGATTTGAATGAGTTATTTAACATTAATGAGTAGTTACATTTATTTTACATTACATGCAGTTGCATTTATACTCCTAATATTACATTTGGCCCTTTGAGGGCAACCATTATGCTGATGTGCCCTCGGTGGAAATTAGTTTGACAGGTGGTCTGGTTTGCATTTTTCGTAAACGTGTGATTGTTCTCTAACATGAAGCTGTCTGAAAGCAGCATGTACGCGGAGGCTGTTCACCTGTTGCACCGTCTTTGCCCGGATATTTCCCCGGGAGGTTTCAGATGAGATGGAAATCGTAGTGTCTTATCAGAGCGCGTGTTGAGTGAACGAGCGGCGATGCATTCAGGGACCTCATCTGACAAAAGCCGCTTTCTCTTACGTTTCCAGGTGGCGCTTCGCAATACTAACAAGACTCTATTGATCTTTGCTGTCAAAGCAAAAGCTTCATTATTCACTAAGTTCTCCAGGGGGTAAACAATATATTAGCAAAATTCAATTACAAAAAGTGGACGAATTTCCAACTCCTTCTCACATCTTGCCGTTTGGAAACCATCTCCACCTTTAATTTTGTAAAACGAGTTTCTGCACAAGATGGCGAAATTGAGTTTTATCGTTTTATGTGGCACGGCGAACCTTGGGGTCGGAAGCAGGTCAGCGGAGGGCTGAAAAAAAAAAACACCCAGAAGAACCCGAGAACCTCGTTGCCGGGTCGCAATTGGATTTATTAGTTGAGAGGGGAGTTTGATTGCGCGTTATCCAATGGAGCCCGCTGGATCAAATGCCAATTAGACATGTGACGAAGCTTAATCGCTGCAGTGGACATAAATACTTAACTGCACGTGACCAGGAAACAAAAGTGAGAGTAGGGTTCAGGATCCACACACACACACACACACACACACACAAATTCCACTCGCTGTTCGGGAACTGTGATTTCCAAACACAACCGCCGTCCAAAAATGCTTTTGCTTTCCGAGCTCCGTAATGAGTGCTAGGCTAAATGACAGGGTGGCGGCGCAGGATGGCGGCGGCCCTGTGATAGATGGCGTCCTAATGAGAGGAGAGCGGGATTCGGCCTCTAATACCAAGCGTGCACAGGACGTGGAGGTCGCTCCGGACCATGGGAACGACAGCGCGACACCACAGAGGCCCGGCGGGCCGCTTTCGGCGCATGAAATGTTGGCAGATCAAAACTATTTCCCCCCGGCGAGCTGAAACTGCGGGTGTCATTTCTGCATTTCTTTCTCACAGAGCGCTGATTGCTACACACACACACACACGGATTCATTTCAAGTGAGTTTATGAACAGGAAATGGTAAAGTCGGTACCTCGGCGCAGTAAAATCACTTTGAGTGTCATAACGTCTGATGTAATTCCGGCCAAGCCGTTTGATGGCGGAAGAAAAAGCAATATCGGGTGATCTCGAAGTCCTTTTTTGGATATCGATGTGTATTGGGATCTTGGTGTTCGTATGTTTGTGCAGCACACGCTTTAATCAGGACCGCATTTGCATTGTGACAGGGTGAATCAGAGAGTAAAGCGCCGTTCCCACATACATTTCCAGCTTTTTTCCCCTTTAAATACTGTGGTTTCTTTTGGAAAACATTGTTTATTAATCTCAGTCATGGGAAATCAGAGGGTGAATGATTGCAGGTCTTTTTCCGATGTGTGAATGAGAGGGTGAATAGTTGTTTTCCTCTATTTGATGTGAATGACAGTGTGAATAGTTGCATCTCTGACATGAATTGAGAGGGTGAATTCTTGCCTGTCTTTTTCCGACATGTAAATGAGAGGGTGAATGGTTATATGTCTTCTTAAGGGGCCTTGTGATAAGATAAGATGAGATAAGGTACGATAAGGTAAACTTTATTGAACACCAGGGGGAAATTCTTTTGTCACATGTCATTTTGGTCGTTTTTCTCCTGACAAATCAGAGCAGCGTCGCATTCAGCTCCCGCTAATGAGCCGTCCTGCTAGGAGCTGCCCGTGGCGTTTGCAGCCACGCCACTGCAGAATAAATCTGGCTGGGATGGGCTCCACCCCCCCTGCGACCCTGTCTGCAGGATAAACGATTGAGAATAAATGAATGAATTAACTGTTTTGTTCAGAAGCAGCTTGAGCCTGTTCCCTCCCGATATCGACGCTGATTTTCCTCCACTTAATCACATGAATGAACAGTTAAATGTTGGCTGTGCATGTCTATTTTCATTTGGAAAAAAAATTCTTTTCACCAACTGAAGTAACAGCTTGAAAAAAAAAAACAGACACTGGTGTTTATCTTCAAACTGCGGGTGTATCCCAGTTTTCCCCAGCTCGCCAAGGCCACAGGAATAGCGGCGTAGAGGATGAATGCATGAATAAGACATTTGATTGTGATCACATCCCGGAATGAAACTTTTGTTTTTTCTCCTGCAATTGCGGAGTCTTACATGCCTGCTAATCCAGCATAATCCAAAAGTACATGGCTGAATTGGACTTGAAGCGTCCCTCAATGCCTTCTTTGAAAGCGTGTCATATCTAGAGGGTGTTTTTAGTCGCGTCCCGACACCTGCGGCGACAGAGGGGAACGAGACAACCTCGCATTGACGGACGGCCGAAGCGGGGGCAACGCAAACGGCGGGATATTTGTTTTCTCATTTTGCGGGCCGGACCTCGTATTTGCATGTTATTACTGACCCCGGCGTTCCACAGAGCGCTCATTCACGTCGCTCTCTGCACCGCTCCTTCCCCCCCCAGCATCGCCTTCCCTCCACACCACACTCCCAAAACCGCCAGGGCCCAGAGGCTATTAGCTTTTTCGCCGTGCGCGCTTGTTTTGCACGGGAATAGATTACGGCTATTTCCGCGCCGGAGTCACTGGAGACGAGCGATCAAACTGGAATTCTGGAACACGGAGCGCAGCCGTTTTGCAGACTAACCTCCTTGAGGTGGACTTCTTCATCCGTTCTCCAGCTTTTCCCTTTTTTATTGCTCTGTGTCACACGCACACACACTCAGACACACTCGCTCTCTGGCGGCAGCTAGCGTGGCAGCTGTCATTAATAGGTTTAAAACTGTAGCTTGTTAGCATGTCAGATGTTAAGTGCTAAATGCAGGGTGGCTGTGAAACGGCGGCCTCAATGAAATTCTACCCGCCGCCCCGAATACGCAAACACAAATAGCTGGGACACACTTTCTCACGGTCGTGCACGTATCAAGTGGTCTTGCAAATTGACTTGGTGAAAAGCGTGTGTGGATGTGCACATTCAGTTGCCTGTATGCTAACGTACACTGTACGCGACCCGCATTCCTCAAGGGTTGGCTCACGGCACAACGAAGGGTTTGGTTTTTTTTTTTTAATGACGCAGGCGGCATCTCAAGAGTTTACGGGGGTGAAGAGGTGTTTTTGCCAAAATTGGCAAAGTTCTATAAACGTGTTCCCCGCAGGCCCACCCAAGGGGAACCCAGAAGAGACCGCTGTAAAAGTTGTCCGAACACAGTTGATTATTTGTAATTCAGGGGCGCCCGATATATCGATCGCAATCTACCGATCAATCGGGAAGGTCGTGTGGGTAGATCGCATTGTGTTAAAAAAATAGACGTCCTCATTATGAAATTTGTCACTTAATGGAACTGAGTAAATGAGTTAGCTAGTTAGCAAGCTAGTGAGTTACCTAGTTATCCTCCAATTCATTTATTTTAAACTTAATTAAAATGAGTGGATCATGTAAGACGCCAGGACCACTTCCACAGTGAGTGGGAGGAGAACTTTTTTCTTTTATTTTGCTATCTCATTTTCAAAGTGCCAGTATACCATCGCTATACTCAAATACATGTATATGTACACATTTATTTAGTTTAGTTAAGCCGATGCAGCTTATATTCAGGCGTGCTCAATAGACCAGAAATTACTGTATATCCTACATGTAAAGAATTCTCAATATATTTATAAATTTATATATGTTTTGGATTTTTATCGTAGGTAGATCATTTTGACTTGAACATTTTATAAGTAGGTCGCATGCTGAAAAAGTGTGTGCACCCTGGGTGTAATTGGATGTTAAATTGACCTGATAGTATTGATTTTATCAGTTGGAACTCAGAGGTGGAGGGACAAATAGGGGAACAAGGAATGGTTATCGGGCATGGAACCGGTGAGGGTGTTTTGAAGAAAGTGCTGCGCCGAGAATCTGATGGCGTGGATCACGTTTTAGTTTGCAAAAGTCCACCGTAGGGAGCTGAGTGTTTGCTTGAATCCAGATTTTGCCAGTGCGCTAGCTTAGCCGAGTATACGACACGCAGCTTGGCATTTCAGACGTTTTAATGTGAGAGCGTCACATGTTGTGGGTTCAAACGTGCCGCCGGACTGGGTCACGGGCCGGTGGCTTCTCAGGCACTAATGAGCGTCCAGCCGCCCCTCCCGTGGGTCGCCGCGGCGCTCAATTAGCGTTCCAAACAAGCCAACCTGAGCAGGTGCGGGCCAATTAGAGAGCGTATGCATGCACAGCTGCACACATGGAACATTCCACAGGCAGGTGGCGAGGAGGGGAGGAACGCCAGCTCTGCACGCTGCGCCTTGATCGGGGCCGGCGGGGGCAAAAGGGCGGGGCGGCGGCGTTGGCGGGGGAGGGGGGCAACGGCTAATTTGGAGTTGGCTCTTGGTGGCTTTGGAACAGTGGGCCTCTGAAGCTGTGTCCATTATTGGAGCAAGACATGTACAACCGCACTCAGCCCTGCGTGAACACATGATGGTCGCTCTGTGGAGAGAAAGGGCGAAACTTCTCGCCTGTCGGCAGCGAGGACGATGTCACAGAGGGTGAATGGATGAATGTCTTGACATGATGTATGAATGAGAGGGTGAATGGTTGCGTGTCACTATATGATGTGAATGAAGGTGAATGGATGTAAGTTTACAACATGTGAATGAGGGTTAACGGATGATGTCTTGATATGACATATCAATGAGAGGGTGAATGGTTGCATGTCAGTATATGATGTGAATGAGAGTGAATGGATCAATGCCTCTATATGATGTATAAATGAGAGGGTGAATGGGTCCATCTCTCTCTATGAAGAGTGAATGAGAGGGTGAATGGATGGCTACTTCTGTAAGAAACTCGATGAGAGGATGAATTACTCTATATGACTCTATATGAATGACTCTTACTTGAAACTCTGGCACAACGATTTCCTTCGGGATTAATAAAGCTGTTCTCATCTCATCTCATCTCATCTCATATCATGTGTGAAGGAGAGAGCTAATAGTTGTTTTCTATGGTGTGGGAATGGATGAAAGTCTTGATATGACATATGAATGAGAGGGTCAATGGATGTGCCTCCCTATTTGTGGCCCTGTGGTTGACAGGTGACCACTCCAGGATAAACTCCGCCTTTTGCTGGAATAGGCTCCACCCCCTTGCAACCCTGACCGCAGGATGGCACAGATAATGAATGAATGAATGAACAGATTCCTCATTGGAACAGTTTCCAGGCTTTGGCTCCAGTTTGGGACATTCATGTCCTCTGGCGAATGAGTTTGGATTGACATCCATTTGTAAATTTTATTTTCAGCCTTGCCACTTTCACCTCTGGATCCCAACATCTGAACAACTATCAACATAACGTTAGACTGCGGACACACACACACACACACACACACACACACAAACACATACACACACACATTGCACTGTCATCTAACAACCATCCATGACAGGCATCTTTGCATCTGCCTCCGCTTCTTCTCACTAGCTTATCTTGATGTGATGCCAAATCTGCATGAGTCAGCAGTGTGGGTGGGACGCCGCCCACGCATCATCCGGGGAGGGGGAGGGGGGGTTTCGATCAGAGCCGGCCTCGAGACGGGAGGCCGAGGATGAGCAGGAAAGGAATGCAGGGGTGTGGGGTGGGGGGATGAAAGCAAAAAACAAATTGCAGAAAGGCCTGTCAGAGATAATGGAGGAGCAGCATTTATCAAACTGTGGATCTCCATGTGTGCAGCAGGGACGGGAGGCAGGGAGGGACTCCGGTGATGGGTGAGCGAACAAGGCAGCGCAGAGGTCGGGGGTCGACCCGGCCAGACTTTCCTCTGCTGCACGCCAGAAGCGGGAGGGGGCTGACGTTATACATATGTATGGATATGTTGCACCGCTATCGCTAACATCTTCAACCCGTCAATCGGACAGAAGAAGTGACAACCAATGGTCGAACGAGGGTGACGCTGAGTGTGAGGGTGTGTGTGTTTTCCCAGACCTCGCCGCGTCCCCTCTGGTTGACCCCGTTTTATGGTCCTTTTATGGCCCCTGCTTACTGTAGCCGTCCAGATCTTCTTCAGGCTCTGCTCCCTTCATCAACCCCGGCTCCGAACCTCAGGCGAGGTCAGCCGGCCTTTAACACCGCCGGTCCTGAAGCCCCCCCAAACTAATTCTGAACAGATCCGATCTGAGCACCAGCCCCTCCTTCATTTATTACACCTCCAGTTTTGACCTGCGTCTGAAATGAAGAGTGATTCAACTTTTTGTGCAGCTTTATTTCGACTTGACTTGAATCTCTGTGTCAAAGATTGGTACAAATCCAGGGCCGGACTGGCTCAGTGTTTAGTGAAAACTCATAGAAATGACAGTGGAACTAACAAAGATGAAATTTAGATGAATGAATGTGTTTTTCATTTCATTCGTTTGTTTTAAAGATAATTTCTTATGACTCTATCTGCAACTTTCCCAGAGACATTTTTTTTTTTCTGAAGGCAAACAACTGCCAAACACCAAATGTTCTGCAGCAGCAAGAGAAAAAACACAAAAATGGAAATGCATTAAAAGGTGAAAATACATTACAGCTCATCTGCTCTGCAGTCCAGACATAATCCGGACACTCCGGCTGCAGGAGAGGGGTGCAGATAAAGGATGAATGGGAGCAAACACATAACCTGCGTTCTGATCTTTAAATATTGCGGGGATTGCTAGTTTTTGCGGAGCAGGCTAGGAAGCTTGCCGGTTCGATTCCCGGCTCCCTGCAGCTCCTGGTGTGTGAAGGGGTGAACGTCATCCAGTTAAAAGCAATCTGAAACAGGAGACCAGAAGATGAAGTCCTGTCTAGCGTGTTCCTTCGACGAGGCAGAAGGCCGTCCCGTGCGCTGTTGCACATATCCGCCACTAGGGGGCGCTGCAGGGACAACATATAATGACAAGTAATATCAAAAAACATTATAATACATAACAAAAGAGAATCTTAATAAATAAACTGGTTTTATTAAGATAGAGGAAATTGTTTTTTAAATACTAATAAAATTGCTTTATAAATTACAAATAATGTCCAAAGAAATAATGATACATAATAAAAGAGAATGTAAGGAAATAAACTGGTTTTATTAAGATAAGAAACTTTATTGATCTCCATAGGGGAAATTCTTTTGTCACAGCAGCGTAACATTTATATTGTCAATAAATATAAATATAAATAGAAAGACCATTAGAAGACAGCAAAAGACATCCACAAATAAATAGACAGCAGAGAGAACAACAGCAAAATCATCATAGATAAGAATGGACAACAGAATGGAGAAAAAAAAAAGACAGTAAGTAAGAAAAATAGACAACCAAATATAAACAACAACATGAACAGAGTGACAATAGCATTGACAAGAATAAAATAAATAGACAAAGATAGGCAGAATGCGAGTGGGCTGAGACCAACAGGGATAAAAATGACAAGTTGGGGTATGACACTTGCGAATGGGTTTGGTAGGGAGGTTGTGAAATTATTCAGTGTGTTTTCCTTGAAAATCAGATAAAGATTAATTTTTAATTTGTTTCTCTATCCTTAACTTACTGACTCCACCCATAATGCTACAATGCTAAGCTAAACTATGCAACTTTGCTACACTTTATGTCTAAACTCCCATTTATGGACAGAGTGAAGACGCTCCTCTTTGTAAAACAATCAAAGCGTCTGATTTGCTTTGAACGACTCTTCCGACGCCTCTTCCGTCCACGGTCCGACGCACCAAATCCCCCTAAACGTCTCCCGCCTTCTGACGGACGATGCTCTCGTCACTGTATCTCAGCGACACCAAGAGTTAGGGCGTGAATGTGTCAAAAAATATGTATCTTATCCACATATGTAATTGATTTATTCGGAATTCCGACTTTCCATTTCCGTTGTGTTTCCATTTGAAGGAGGAGGAACCGCTGGAGATGGATGAACAGTCCGGCCAGTGTGCAGAGTGACATTACCCAACAATTCTTTATTTGTCCGCGCTCCGGCCGGACGGGCTTCGGTTCCCGGCTTTGAATCGCTGCACTCGATCACCTGCCGGCAGTAATTTACGAGCGCGGCGGAGAACTCCTCAGCCCGCGGTTACATTGAGCAGATCTGGGAACGCAGCAGTCGGCGCGCATACCTCTCGCCGTTTCCTTCGAATGTCTACGGGGTCATATTTATAAATCTACGCGCTCGGAGTATAATTTGATCCAGCACAGACGGGACGAGTGTGTGAGTGTGTGTGTGTACAGACGCAGAAAAGGCTCCGCTCATATTTATCCCTCGCCATTTTTTTTCTTAATGCAGCCCCGATAAATCCCAGCGCTCCTTTCTAAGCTCTAGCCAGCTGGCTTCGGCCTGGAGGAGCCTGCTGCGGTCACTGACCCGAACGTCCAGAATTAAAAGAGAAAGTCACGTTCATCTCTGCTTTGCGTTTCGCTGCACCTTCTGAGATGGAGAAGTTCTGTGAAGTCCCCGGCCAAACTTCTCTGCACGATTTAACAAGGTGAAATTCATTTTTTTTTTCTCCCTCGTCTCTCTAAAATGAGTTTCTGGAGAGCACGTGCGGTGAATTATGCTAACGAGGACGGGGACGCCGTCCCCGCGGCCCGCTTTCAACCCCCTCACTGCTGCGTGCAGGATTTCACCTCCACAAACAGGAACTCCGGCAGCGGGTTGGCAAATAAAGTACGTCTCGGCCGGGAGATTCCTCACAGCTAGCGCACAAGGACCCTCTCAGCTAGCCACGCGAGTGTGTATGTATGTGTGTGTGTGCATGTGTTTGTGTGCAGGGGCTGCACGGCATGCAAAGTGCAGTTTTTGCCCCTGCAAGGAGGGCAGTTGTGCAACATTGCTAAACGTTTTCATGAATCCGCCACATTTGTTCATCATAGCTGTTTTCAGGTGGCTTTGTGATCTGTAGTGAGAGCAGGGACCAGGTTGAGAATGTCTAGAGAAGTGGAGGTATGCACTGGAAAGGAGAGGAATGAAGGTTAATCGCAGCAAGACAGAATATATGTGTGTGAATGAACGGTGAGGCTACAGGGAGTGGACATCAAGAAGTAGGAGGATTTCATGCACTTAGGGTCAACAGTCCAGAGCGTAGGAGAGTGTGGGAAAGAGGTGAAGAAACGGGTTCAAGCAGGTTGGAGAAAAGTGTCAGGGGCACTAGGAGATAGAAGGCTAGATAGAATGAAAGGAAACATGGAGGAGACAGTGGTGAGACCAGCCATGCTGTATCCTCTACAAACAGTGATAATGACCAAAAGCAGAGCTGGAGGTTGTAGAGATGAAGATGTCGAGGCTCTTTGGGAGTAACCAGGATGGATAGGATTAGGAATGAGTCCATCAAAGGTACAGCACATGGTAGATGTTTTGAGAAGGTCAGAGACACCAGACTGAGATGGTTGGGTCATGTGTATAGAGGAGGTATAGTGGTTATATTGGTAGACGGATGCTGGAATTGGGGGTCTAGAGGAAGACCAAAGAAGATTTATGGACATAGTGAGAGGGGATATCAAGGTAGTTGGTGTGAGAGAGGAGGATACAGAGAATAGGGTTGGATAGAGAAGGTGGATTTGCTGTGGAGACCCCAGAAGGGGAAAGCCCAAAGGAGAAGAAGAATTTGTCACAGGGGTGCAAGACATGTATGACCGAGACAAAGTGATGACTGAGATGGTTTGGACATTAACACTTCTCTGCTCATGTCCAAACTATGGTAAAGATCTGGGTAAAAGGTTGCTGAAGGTGGAGCTGCCAGGCAGGAGGTCTAAAGGAAGACCAAAGAGAAAATGTATTGGCATAGCGAGAGAGGATATGAAGTTAGTTGGTGTGAGAGAGGACGATACAGAGAATAGGGTTAGATGAAGAAGGATTCACTGTGGCGACCCCTGAAGGGAAAAACCCAAAGGAGAAGAAGAAGTGTTCATCGTCGTGATGAAAAATCCAGAAAACTGGCTTTGGCTTGGGGGGAAGAGTTCAGCGCAAAAATAAGTAAACAGGAAGTGTAGAGGGGAGTTCAATAAATAGCCTTGGATGTCGTCCAGCCATGTTTACGCCGCCGCCCCTCCTGACACAATCAGCCTCCTAATCCCCGGTTACTTCCACCCTCGGCGTCTTAAGCCTCCCCACTTCCCTCCGTCTCTTTTACGGAATGAACCGGCGCTGACCTCCTCTGTGATTAAACCTCCCGCCTTTTTACAACTTCCACATAAACAGAGTTCTGGATGCAGACGGGAATCAGATCCTCTCCTCCACCGCTCGGGAGATATGACAACGATAAAAGGAATTAGATTTGATTGGGCTTTTTTTTTTTTTGCGAACTCGCCAAGGCACGGCCTGTGGATTGTTATCTCAAAGATGCTTCCTCCTGCTTGAAAATAAAATCCTGGTGAGAAGCTGAAGCGTGCAGATGTTGCTTCCTGTGTTCTCTCTCACGCAGAAATGGTGAAAAGGTACAGGAAAAAGCTGGGCAAGGGCGGGATAGTGAGCTCTCATCCTATCGATTTGTTTTCCCTTTTCATGGATGATGCTGTAATACCTTGAGTCTAACTCAGCAAATTAAAGTTCCCCGATCAAAAGAATTGAAACGCGATTAATCCGTTCCAGACCCCTGGTTTTGTTACTTTTTTTTTAATAAGAATAGATAACAAATAATGTAGAAAAAAATAATACTACATAATAAAAAAAAATTGGATGAAGGTACATTTTTCATTTGTTTCTCTATTCTTAACTTAATGGCTCCAATGTTAACGTTACAATGCTTTGCTAAATGTAGCATTGATACATTTCATGTCTTAACAAGGAAAAATGTACTTTAGAAATAACAAATAATAAAAAGAAATATGATAATGAAAAGAGGACAGGTGGAGGAGTTACTGGCTCCGCCCTTGATGCTACAATGTTATACTGAATGTAACTTTTCCACGTTTTATGTCTAAACTCCATTTATGGTTGGAGTGAAACTGGACCTCTTTTTAAAATCACCAAACCGTCCCTGACCGGCTTTAGACGAATCTTCCACAGCTCAATCCGCTGCACCAGGTTCCCATAGACGTCTTCCACCTTCTCGCTGACGATGCTCTCTGTCACCGTATCTCAACAACAACTTCTTCTCCCACCTCGCTCGTGTTTTTCCATGATTTTCTCTGGGGTAGCTAGCGGGCAGCGATGCGTCCCACTGTCTTTAAATGCCCCTTCACGGACAGCAGCCATCTAAAACGCTTATCCCGCTAGCTCCTAGCTCAGATCACAAAGCATAACATCAACTGATTGATCGTTCGGATCTCAGAAAACTCTGAAGTTCATGCGCCTGCAAGTACTAATGTAAACTGGGATCTGATTGGTTGCTGACCGAGTCCACATTGTATCGCAACGTCTATTAGCCCAATCATTTTATTGTTACGGCTGCTAATCACAACCCGGTTGTCTGATCACACTTTCCCCATAGAGCAGGTCCAAACCATGCTCTTTAAGATGATCTTAACACTGCAGAAACCTTGGACAGATCCAGACACTGTAGAAAGATAGATAGCAAGAGAGAACGGTAAGTGGCGGTGTTAACAGTTACATGCTAACTGCTGCCATGTTACAATAATAGCCTTCACCCGGTCATAAAATAAATAATGATGGTTGACGTCTGGTGGAAGAAGACCTGGTGTTACCATGAAGGTGAGGCAAGAGAAAGATTTGCATGGGACATCCCTCAGCAGAGAACCCCTTTAGCGGCATCGCTAGGGTGCTAGCCTACCACGGACTAAAAGTCGCTCTATAACAGAAAGATTTTAATCTTGCTCTCAAGCAAATTAGCATTTGCGTATTAGCATGTCGGAGACGTCCTGCCTGCATGTCCAGACCTCTTCAGATCATCCAGGAATGTGGCGGTGCCTCCATGGAGGTCAGCGTAGATGTTCAGACCCGGGGAAATATAGGAAAACACAACAATTGCCCAACCTGGTCATCCCAGGCTCTGCTCTTCCTCCTCCTCCTCACCTCAGGTCACAACTCGTGAAGAGGAGGTTCTCCAATAAAAAGAAGGGCGGAGAAAGCAGAGAGATTGATAACGGCCGAATAGATGGAGGGTGGGTCAGAGGAGACGTGGGAAGGAGAAGGGTCACCAGCGAGGTGACGGAGCTCAGACGAATGAGGTTCTCCGGTGATCTTCTGCCTCCGGGCCTCGGCTCATTTGTCACAGCCTTTTGTTTTCTTTTTGAACCTTAGAAGTCGTGAGCAGTGAGTTCAGAAGAAGGATTTCTGGATTGGCTACTTGACTGTTTCTTCTAGCAGAAGAAGGAAATGACTGAAAGTAAATATTAAACTGAGATTAGAATTTTCTTCATCTTCTGCCTTAAGGGTTCGCCTCAGCCAATCATGTGCCTCCATCTACGTCCAGCTAACCTCCTGTCCTCTTCCTCTCCATCCACAAATCTCCTCTCCGGTCTTCCTTCAGACCTTCTTTCCAACATCTACCATGTTCTGTCCATCTCTTCTTCTCAGACCAGACACCATGGCTACTCCTGCCTTCATCTCATCAACCTTTCCCTCTCATTCTGGCTGATACTCTTTTCTCCATCCATTCCAAAACAATAATACAATACAAATCAAAATGTACAGTAAATGAGTCAATTAAAAATCATATTAAATAAATAGAAATTATCAATGGAAAGAAATCAAATTTTATATTTATTGATATATATCAATATTTAAAAAGATAACTGTATTGGGTATTCACCATTGAAAATACTTTGCTGCTCCGAAACTTGAATGATGATGAATTTGCTGTGCACTAGTTCTGGCAATGAATGAGCGAATGAGAGCTTTACAAATGTTTCCATTTTTACAATTAATTTGTTTTGTCATGTCATTATCCCCTTTTGCCATTTTACTGAAGCTTAAGGTTTTTGGCTTCCAAATGTTAGCGTCGTCTTTGCGTCGTCACTTTCATGATGTAACGAACTGTGCAGTTTTTTTTTCTTCTGAGGCTAGAATATGGCTATTTATATCAGGAAAGAAAATCAACTACTGTAAAAAACAGTTAAAGAACGATAAATTGTGAGAACCGAATTACAAAAATAATCCGCGAGTGCGCAAAAGTCAAACCGCGAAGTACTGTATTGTAAAATCGCGCCTCGGGTCTCTGACTTTGGCCCCGCGCTGGCGTGAAGGCGGAACATCCACGCGTCGTTCGCCTCCAAAACCACTTAATCAGCTTACGGTCACGAGTGATCCGGATGGAGTGTTTGTGCAGCTGCGCCGCGTCTGCGGGCGGCTGAGCGAAAAAGTTTTTTTGGCGTAATAGTGAAAGAGAGAAGCTAGAAGGACTCGTTTTCAGAGAGTAGGGCTTCGGTTTCTTCGAACCAGGCCCGTTTCCCGAGAAGTTCCTCAGAAGAACCAGATCGCCCTCCCCGGTTCCAAACCCGAACTCGGCAGATGCGATTCTTTTGGCCGAAGAAGAACCGAACTCCTCATTTGCGTCACATTCACGTCGTACTACGATCAGCGACCGTTGACACCTGAACGCACTGCGACTTTCATTCAGAGGAAACACAGATATTCTACTTTTTCCGATTGTCTGGTTTGTCTTTTGGTCCTAGGAATAATCAACAATGCACGTGTTTGAACGCTGACGTCAGAGGAGAGTTTTCCTGGCATCTGGAATGTTCAGTGTTCCCCTCCAACCAGACTTCCTCTTCTCAGATGGAAGGAGGAACGGTCGTCTGGCCGACCTCATGCGATGCTGATTTCTGGTTGGATTATAACCGCAATCTGATTTTGGTCGTGCGGGATAATCGGAGAGTCGTCAGGAACACCAGTGAAGAAGAAAATGCACGATTTGTTGTTCACGTGAACATGAACTCAATGAGGTGCAGTCAGGGGAGGCCGTGACTCCCTTGCCAATCTTGGAAAGAAAAAAATGTCTCATGAAAAAAAGAATGAACTAGTTATATTTATTTTTCATTTGACTTAACCAGTTTTAATTTGTTTTTATTTATTCAAAATGGCTAGATTTTCACATTTACTCTTTAGATACTGAGAAGGGACATGTGGTGAGGCCGCCGAGTGTTGAGCCTCAGCGTAGATTGCGCGATGACGGCCAACTGCTTGCATGCTCTGCACTAAGACTGCACTGGTGTCTCAGTTAAAATGTTGAAAAACTTTGAATATATGAACTTCATTTCCAATTTGTCAACAACTGTATGTGTTCCTAGTTTCTTGTCCTGAATAAAACGGCTGCCAAGAGCCTCTAAGTGAGGCACGCAGTTCTCCTGCCTCACGGTACGGGGAAGATGGCGATTCCAGAGATTCTTCTTGCGACCCCTCGGCTGCAGAATGCAATGTTAGCCAGTCAAGTGCAGCCACCCATTTCTTTTATCCTCTCATTTTCAAAATGGATTACATATCCAGACTTAGACAATTTTCTAAATTGGACAGGCATAGACTTCATTTATAAGTAAAAGTAAGACCATAATAACTTTTTAAAATTGTATGTGCTTTTTTGTTTGCTGATATGAGATTTTAAACATAAAATCTCATATCGATCGGTGAATAAGCTACTCTGTAGGGCTCATGCTTTTATAAATCTGAATTTTATAAATCTGATTGTGATGAAGTCAGTCATCATCCTCACAGTGCGTCGCTCGGCCATGTTTGTACATCAGGCCTCGCGGAGCCTCCGAGCGTGACTGCGCTCTCCCCGGCCGTGTTCAGACCTGCGCCGCCGTGCATCGTGGGTGATCCCATCGCAAGAGAGCATCTCCGCCGGTCCACGCCAGGCATCGGCGAACATCTTGGATGAACGATCTCGCTTCCCGACTCCACGTTTGCCTGCTGCCGCCGACTGTCTTATGTTGTTTTTTTCTAACAAACGGAAGGAAGTGGGGGAACACGATTCCCGGGCCCGGGGTTGTTAGAAATAGAAATCCGAGGAGTTTTAAGAAGGTGAAGATGTGTCAAATCTCCACTGTCGTGCAAGATAAGCGAGATACATTTCCTCGCCTGAGGCGCCGTAGCGATACGAGAGCTGACTGCATCTTCTCCTCCCGCTCCGCCCGTGTGGAGCTCGAGGGGTTGTGGGCCCGGGGGGGACTGGAGGCCCTGGGTGGGTTGAGGGCCCGGCCCCGACACCGCCCCTGGAATCCGTGACGTCTGTCTGAGCCGTAAATCAAAAGGTGCACGAACTGGAGGTGGGGAATCACATCCGACCCCGGGGTGCCATCGGAGAGGCTCAGCTGGCGAGTCTCTGCATATATCCATCCTCTGGCTGTCACACTAATGTAAACACACACACACACACACACACACACACACACACACGTCTTTTGATGCATCTCATCGGAGTGTGCAGCAGAGTGGCTGGAAAGAGTACGCGCAAAGTCAGCTCAAAGTTAATGAATGGGTGAATGGATGGATGGATGGATGGATGACTTAATCAGTAGTTGGATGAATGACTGCATGAATGAAAGGAAGGATGAATGAATGTATGGATGAATGAATGCATTAATGAATGGACAGATGAATGATTGAATGTATGAAATGAATGGATGGATGGATGGATGCATGAATGAATGCATGAAAGTATGGATGGATGAATGCATGCATGAACATTGTCATGGAGAATCCCTTTGTTCAAAATGTGCACCCGTCAACCACCTCCTTTATCAGAGAAACACAGCTTCACCTCTCTTCTACAGACACAGACACACACACACACACACACACACACAGGAATCCCAGATATGCCACGTGCATGCAGGCCAGAGAATAATGTGTGTGTGTGTGCGATTGAAGCGGCCTCGCTGCTCTGGGCTGTGAGATGACGTCCAGATAACGGCCCCTCACAGATGAAAGCTCCGAAAGGACTTTATCTCCGTCTCTTTGTTCCCCGGCATCTTCCAAGACCTTCTCAGACCTTTGGCCCAGACGTCCCTCCACACCTACGCCGTCCATCCCTCGCTCCGGCGTTGACATTTATCATCTTTCCTTCCAAGCTAATAATCCGCTTTATCGTTCCGCAACCGTTAGCGCCTCGCCAACCTCTCGGCGCGTCGGCTTGGATGTCGCTGGCCTCCAGATGAACCTTATCTGAGATGGAGGAGGTGCAATCTGCTGCTTCTGATCTGGATGTGCGATATGAAGTCCTCTGCTCATGCTCACCCCCCCCCCCCCCGGATCAAATTCAAAAATACCCTCTTCAAAGATCATGCAGATATTACGTGTAATGAAGGTGCAGGCTGGCTGACAGGTGAGCACACACCTGGCTCACCTGTTCCCCAGGTGGGAGCTGAATGTTGGTGCAGATCCTCCGCAGAACATTCAGGTTTTCTGCATTTGGTCTGCTCGGCTCAGTCTGACCTTCACGTCATCATCATGACTATGGATGACAAACATGGCTGTACCTTCTGTTGGACGAGAACCTGTACCTGTTGGTCCTCAGCTTAAGGAGGGCCTCCTCCAGAGGAGATCCCGGCCCGAGTATCTCAGGGTGTTGTTCAAGAGTGAGGGGAGAAGGGAGTCAGCAGTGATGTAGACTCAGCTGTTGTGGTGAAAATTCACAGGTAGATCTTCCATCCCATGCCATCTCTTGTATTATTTAGCTTAACTAGCAGGTCCTGATGAAACCAGGTGATATGTAGGGTCTCCATGTGTTTTGGACTTCGGGGGGAACCTGGAGAAACCTCACACAGACGCATGGACAACATGGAGACCACCACAAAGTAAGACCCCCTGTGGGGACCTTGTTGTTGTGGAGCATAGGCGCTAACCAATGCTACATTTCTGTACCGCTAATGCATTTCATCCAGTGCACAAGCAATTGAAAGCCCTCAGTTTGACGAAATGTATTCTCCTTCCTTCTTACCTCCTTCTCCTTGTTCTTATTCCTCATTTCCACTCCTCCGTCCGTTCTCCTCCTCTTTCCCCTAATCCCTCCGCTCACTGTCAAATTACTCCGCATTTATGTCACCCACTTTTCCCTCCTCGTCGGCTCACACACATCCTGCTGCTTTTCCTCAACCCTAACAGGTGGGCCGCGGGAGGAATCTGGTAACCATTAACCTTTAATTAATTGAACGTCATTGCCGCGTTCCCTTGTTCTGGGGGTTGTTGTTCTGCCTGCTTGCAACCAGATGCTTGTTGACTAATTCCAGCCACTCGTGGCCGTGGCGAGCAGGGAAGCCGGCTGCAGAGGAAGGCGCTCGCTAGAAAAAAGCGGCGATAAACACTAGTGTCTGGGCTTTTTTTTAAAAGATGTTTACTTCGGTGGTAAAAAGAAACGGTTCGATTTATTAGATCGAAAATAGACGTGCACAGCCTCCAAAACACCCGGGAAATACCTTGGTCCCAAGATTCCCAAACCTTTTTTCAGTTTTATGCATGAAACTGTTTCTGCGGACTGGTTAGAAACGCAAGAGTTCAAATAAACGTTTGTCAGTTCACAGTATTTAATCTGAACACACTATAATATCAATTCACCATGAATAATTTATGGCGGGGGCGGAGCTTGTGTATCGCCTGTCGCGACGAACCCGTAACTTTGGCCTGAATCTTGATATTTTCTTTCAAATGCAGCTTTCTTTTTGCTTCTGCGGTCTCATTGTTTGCTTGTTTCCTCCCGAAAAAGCCAGTTTAAGGGCTAGCTTGTGCTAGCTGGTATGTGAAATGACGCGACAGAGTTGAGTGCGGAAACAGATGTTTTTCAAAAGAAGATCCAAAAAGTCGAATGAAAAAAATATAACGTGTACCAAAGAAAGAATTTCTTTTCGTTGGGAACCCCTGATTTAACTCTTCATTCATGCGATTAAGTGGAAGAAAATTACATGTTGATATCAGGAAGGAACGGGCTCAGGCTGCTTGTGGACGTGAGCAAGTCAAACAGTTCATCACTGGATGGGAAGTAGTTCAACATCTCCATTCATTCATTCATTCATTCATTCATTCATTCATTCATTCATTCGTTTTCCACCATTTATCCAACAGTCAGAGTTGCAGGGGTAGTGGAGCCTATCTCAGCTGTGATTGGCCGAGAGGGCGGTTCACCCTGGATCCTTAAGGGGTCCACAATAGTCATACAACCATTCACCAAATCATTCACACACCATGTAGAAACTTTTAGCCATTCACCCTCTCATCCTATAGAAACATAACTGTTCAGCCTCTCATTCACACATCATATAAAGACACACAACCATTCACCCTCTCATATGCAGACCAACAGCCATACAATCACTCATTCACATGTTACATAGAGACACAGAGCCATTCACCCTGTCATTCACATCATATAGAAACATGCAACCATTCAGCCGCTCATTCACAGGTCATGTAAAAACATACATATTCACTCTGTCATGAGTCATTTACAGGTATCAACCATTTACCATCTCATTCACAAATCATATAGAAACATGCAACAATTCACCCTCTCATTCACGTCATTTAGACACATTTTCACTCATTCGTGTGTCACATCGAGACATCCAACCGTTCACCCTCTCATTCACATATCATGTAAAGACATACATATTCACTTTTTCACAACTCATTTCGAGACGTCTAACTGTTCATGTCCTCATTCAAATAATTTAGAGACATACGTTTCATTCATTCACAAGTCATTTAGAGACATACATTCACTCTCATTCACACGTCATGTAAAGTCATACATATTCACTCATTCACAAGCCATTGAGAGACATGCAACCATTCGCACGTCTGGACAGTTCAGGGTGTCCATGAACCTCCTGCTGGAGGAACCCGGAGAACCCTGAGGAACCCCCACACAGACATGGAGAACATGGAGGCTCCGCACAGGAAGGGAATCCAACCGGGGACCTTCTGGCCGTGAGGGCCGAGGCGCTAACCGCTCAACATTTTCATTCACGTCCAAATACAATATGTTTGAGGTTCCCCCACGGTCCTCCCGTTTCCTAACTCCATCACTGGTGTTTTCCTTTCAACGCCGGTGCAACGTCCCCTCCCCCTGCATCCTTCTCAAGCACATGTGCCGGTCGAGGCGGGATGGATTCCTAAGGAAGGGAAAGAAAATCCAACGCTCATTGCGCGGACGCTCTCTCACATGTTGTTAGTTTATCAGGTCCGCCTTGATAGGGTTAAAACCGTGTAACGTATAAATCCTCCCTCGGCAAGGAGAACCATATCCGGGATTTCTTTGAATCTGGGTCGGTCGTTCTTGCGGGCGGTAACTCGAGGCGCCCCTCCGTGTTTCCTGGAGATTTGTCGGCTGAAACAAAAAAACACACATCCGCCGTCGGGGCTTTTCGAGAGACACCTCGGAGCGCGGCGTATCTTACAGCTCTGCGTCCTAACTATTCACGTGTCTGGGAGCAATTTAAGCTACTTGTAGGACACTATTACCTACCTTCCACACACACACACACACACACACACACACACATACATACTGTACATTGTACCCACCCATCACCATTAATGTCCCATTACGATGTTCTTTTCCGCCGCACATGTGTCTGTGGTCTCTCTAATGAAGTGCGCATACATTTACTGCTTCCTCTGCCTTTTTAATATCGGCCTGTTTTCACAAAGGACCAGCGGCGAGACCCGTGGAACCGATAAAGCGCACACACATACACACACACTAACGCCCCCCGGCTCGTGTCCGGGTTATTTGGAAAGCGACCTCTCGACCTGCACCTCCGGCTGTTTTTATCGGGATGTATCGCGTCGCCATCTCTTCTAAGCGTCCCGGCGAGCGTCCTCCACACTCCTCCTTCCCCCTCTTCTTCTTTTTCCTCCTCTTCTTCTCCCCGGCAGCTCCAGCTTGCCTTTATTATGAAGCGCTGTCACCGCAGAGCCTTCAATAGGCCCTTTGTGTCTCGTGTGTGTGAATGCTGTGTGTTCATAACCCTGTTGACACACACATATATGAGTGTGTGTGTATGTGTGTGTGTGTGCGTGTGCATGCTTATAAAATCAGCCGAGGTTACAGTCAGGTTATTAAGATTCAAGATTCAAAGCGTTTATTGTAACATGGACAGTGTAGAAACATGTTTCCCTGTACAGTGAAATCCCAACTTTGCTGTCCCGTATTGCTTTTGGATATGTACTGATTTGAAGAGTATAAACATTATTATAAATATGATTATAGATTTGAATATGAACAGCTCAATAGAACAGTGGCAGTGCAGTAAGACATTTGAGTGCAGCTTAGCGTGCAACTCACAAAGTGCAAAGATGAGTGTGGTTTAATTAAGTAATTAAAATAACAAATAAATGAAAATGAAAATTAAATTTTAAATGAAAATGAAAATTGAAAATAAAATTTCATTTTAATTTAGATTAATTTCATAAAAGGTTATCATCCATTAATGTGCATAATGCCCATAAACAGTCATGTATTATACTGTGTTCCAGTGTGTATGTGTGTGTGTGTGTGTGTGTGTGTGTGTGTGTGTGTGTGTGTGTGTGTGTGTAATATATATATATATATATATATATATATATATATATGTATATATATATATAAATAATGCATGAACTCCCCACAAGCAGGACTAGCATGGAAATGTTAAGCTAACATGTGGAGGTGAAAGTATTAAAGCCCACCGCAGGATGTATTGTATATCTTACATGTCCAGATTCTTAAAATACACATTTTATCAGTTCCATTCCACTCTGTATTTTTCTTCTTTTTTTTGTTATTGTTATTTTTTTTTTATTTTTAGCCGGTTGTACATCTGAGCTGTCTGACTCACCACAAACATGACTGGCACGGAAATAAAACCCCGAATTGTCGGGCCTCTAAGCCCGGCAGGAATCATTAAACCCCCCCTCTCTTGGCTATTCTCTTGTTTTTTTCGTTAACTAAGAATTTATTGTACGGCAATCTGTCGTCTATCGTCATACGTGGAATGGGCAAATAAGCCATGTAATTACTAGAGCCTGACATATAGGGGGTTTATTTGGAGCTAATAATTATTTGGTCATCAGATGTTGCATAAGGATACACTTATACAGATATACTCCACATAGGGGAAATTCTTTTATCACAGCAGCACAGCAGTGAAAGTATCATTAAATATGAATATAAATATAAATAGAGAACTAGAAGACAACTGAAAGATATCAAAATATATATAAGAAAATAAATAAATAAATAAAATTATACACTTTCATTTCATGTTTCTGACTTTGCTGATATTCAAGGCTGGTTTAAATCTGGTTGTTCCAGGCAGAAAGCTGCAGAAAACCGAGGCGGCACAAGGAAGATCTCGGCGTGGCGTCGGATGGTGTGAACACTCTCTGATGTTCAAACGTCGGCTTGATGTTGCCCTGTGGATCATTGACTGGGGGTTCAAACGTACGGCTTGCCGGCCGATATCAGCCCACCAGGAGGTCCGTACTGGCCCGTGGAAAAAATTTACAATTTGAAAAACTACCTTTTTTTAAATAAAATTGCAGTTCTTAAATTGTGTGCTAGGAGTGCACTGTTTTAGTCAGTATTAGCAACATGGCACAATACGATGTGACTCAGAACTTACAGCAGATGGCCACCATGCGGCTTCCGGGTCTGTAAATAGCATTTTTTTTACTTACTGTTAGAAATTTACCTGCTTTTCCGTCGGTCCTGACACCCTCATCAGCAAGATGTCATCAAAAAACACAAAAGTGGACATGGAGTGTCGGATTTTCCAAGAAAAATGGAACACTTCTTATTTGTTCCTTGAGTTTAATAAGTAACCTGTTTGCTTGGTGTGGAATTGCACTTATTTTTCTTAATGAATCTCAGGTTATTCATCATGAACAGTGCATCACATATGAAGATGCTTTACATTTACCCGTTCTCTTTACACTACAGCAAAGGAAAAATTCAGACTTACGTCAAGGTAATTAGGCTATGATTTTACTATTCTGGCCCCCTTGACATCAAATTAGGCCGCAGACCAAAATGAGCGCTCACATTGCACAGCGAGAGGGTCCCTGGTTGGTCGTTTGCACCTCCGGTCTCCTTCCACAGTCCAAAGAGATGCAGGCGATTCTTCGAAGACCCCAAAGTGCCCAGACTTCTGAATGAGAGGTCGCAAAAAGAAAAACAAGAAATAATAAGCATATTATTGCAACGAGATGTAAAGGGTGAGAAGTGAATGGTTGTGTCACCAGTAGCTCTTGGTCAGGAGTGCAGGATCAGTGATGGAGATAATGAATGAACCAGTGAATGAATGGATGAATGAGATTTGAAAAGGTCCAACACCTCAAGCGGTGAGAAATCCCCAGGTTTTAACGGATTCTGGTGAATAGCTTACTCAGATCCAACATCTGTCCAGAAACATCAGCTGCACCTGGAGCTTCTGCGGGGACATAAAGCTATCAAACATACATCCACCTCTCGGCTTTTACAAACCTTTTTGTTTATGCAGGTGTTTCCCCAATGTTTGTGTTCCAAATTTGCCTTAAAGATATTTGCAGGGAGCCTCGTCAGCGCAGACAGGAGGATTTAGCCGTCTCGCTGGAGATGCGCTGACACAGATCGATGTCAGCCGACCCTGGACGCAACAAACTTTTCCTTCGTTGAATAATCGCTGTTTTCCAACTGCGCCGAGCCTTAATGTGATTTTGGATGTCATGATGAAGTGCAGCTAAATCATGGCTCTGCATGTCTGGTACAGCTACTTTAACGTACGTCCTAAATGTCTGCGGCGCTGTTTAATGCAAACCGGAGACGGACAATGATGTAGGGGTGCTAAAGGGACGATTGTTCCCAAGCACAGCGCGGGTCTGTACGCCGGACTGCCCGGAATCTGATGATTCATTATCTGGACATCTGTTTAACTTAATTTGCTCAGACTTGATGTCACAAAAAGCCTCCTTGTAATCTTTGGGCGGCGTTCAGCGCCGCCGTCCAGCCCTGCTGTCACCGATCTGCGCCGCCTGAAGAGCGGCTATTGTTTTCTCCGGCTATTAATTACAACCCAGCCTCCAGATGTGAAATGCCGTCCTGTTTTTGTATATTTTCCCTGCCGCTTGAAGCAACGAGAACCCCCGAATCGAGGTTTAATATTAGGTTGCTTTCCCAGGAAGAGCAAAGATAAACACAAGGAGTAATGTGAGGTGTTATCGTGTGCTCATGGTAAGGTGACTTGGCGGCGGAGGAACGGTTTATCATCGTTTGAAGACTCGGAAATATTCATTCATTCATTCAATCGCTTATCAAGTGGGGGGGGGGGGGGGGGGCTATCACTGCTGTCTTTGTTCTGGAGACGTACATTCACAGGTCATACAGCCATTCCCCACGAACAAAATAACATTCACTCACTCATTCATAGGTCAAATAGAGGCATGCAACTATTCACCCTCTCATTCAACCATTCATTCACTCATCCACTCATTCACTCTCGTTTACATGTAATGTAGATAAATACAGTCCATTCATCCACTCATCAATTTGTCATATAAAGACATCCAGCCATTCACCCTCTCATTCACCACTTGCATTGAAACAAAAAAGCATTCACTCACTCATCCACGTATCATATAAAGACATAAAGCCATTCATTCATTCATTCATGCAGTATCATATTCATATGCAACCATTCACTCCCTTGTTCATTTACTCATCTACATGTCATTTTGAGATAAACCACCATTCACTCATTCACTCTCTCATTCACTCTCACAATGCAGAGAAATACTGTCTGACCATATCTGCGCTTATTCACCCTCTCATTCACATGTCATATAGAAAGGATTCATTCACTCATTCATGTGTCTTTTTAGGACATCCAGCCATTCACCCTCTCATTCGCCGCGTGTTTAGAAACTAAAAAGCATTCACTCTCTCATTCACATGTCATGTAGAGACATTCACTCTCATCGATTCAGTCATTCATTCATTCATGCAGTATTATATTCAGTATTATATTATATTCACATGCAACCATTCACTCCTTCATTCACATTGAGAGAATTATTGTTTCCCTCATCCAGGTCACCACCATTCACTCATTCACATCTGAGAAATGCAGTCCAACCATATCTGCGCTCATTCACCCACCCATTCACACGTCCTATAGAGACACCATTCATTCACTCATATAAATGTCATATAAGGACATCCAGCCATTCACCCTCTCATCCAGCCATTCACCCTCTCATTCACACATCTGGGCAATCAGTGTCTCCATTGAACCTCCTGTAAACTAGAGCACTAAGCTAAGGGTGACTTGAAATGGCTACGCAGCCTTAGCTTTCCCGAGATGCAGCTCGTCTGGTGGTTTACAACGGGACACAGATGGGCAGAGATCGCGGAGGTGAACGAGTGAGCAAGGGAGACCGGCTGTACCTCTCACCAGCTGCGGCGAAGACCCACGGGGCAGCGAAACCCCTCCTGATTGGTTTTTAGCCGCGGATGGTTGTCACTGTTCCTGGGACCTGCTTGTGCACACGGTAGGACCGCTGGAATCCAGGGCACAGCCTACAGCCTCTTCTGTTCACCTCAAGATGAACACTGGCCAGCAGCAGACATCACACACACACACACACACACACACACACACACACACACACACACACACACACACCTCCATAAAAGCAGACAGACGGGAGAACTTAGACAAATTAGCCACATGCTACCCAGAACAAGTGGCCTGAGGGACTGAAGCTTGTGTGTGTGTGTGTGTGTGTGTGTGTGTGTGTGTGGCGGAGGTAATGTTCCAGCTGCTAGAGTATCAGGTTTGACATCAGTATCTTGTCCTCAGCCTCTCCCCACAAGTCTGAACCATTCATGCACACATACTCTGACACATTGATTGACACACACACATATATTAGCAGACATACACTTGGGTTTATGAGCCTGCGGATTCCCTGAAGGTGTTTTTTTATTCGATCTCATCCACTAAAAAGGATGTGAAATCTGTCATTTTTGTTTTTTTAAGGATACCACGCTCCTGTCCCGTCTTTTATTTACAAACTCCTTTCATTGTAGTCTGAGGAAGAAGCACAAGAAGGTGCAATGTCAGTGTTTAACATTGGATGAGTGACACGCGGAGCAGAGGCTAGATCTTTCTCCGTGCAGCAAGAAGGTCCCTGGTTGGATTCCCTTCCTGTGTGAAGTCTCCATGTTCTCCACATGGAGGTTCCTCAGGGTTCTCCGGGTTCCTCCAACAGTCCAAACACATGCAAGAGGTCCACCGGGGATGTGAATAAGATGATGGATGGTTGCAGGTCCGCCCTGCCGTCAAAACCCAGCTACAGGAAGCAACACCTGAGTGCAGGTTAAGCAGTAGAGAGAATGAATGTTTAAGATTTGAATAGAGGAGGAAGGAGAGATAAATGCATTAATGTCAATCACAGAAGGTGCGCTGTCGCTAAAAACATGCAAGAAAAAGTGCTGTCTAGATCCCCCCTTAGCTCAAGTTGAGCATTTTGAATGGATGAATCTAACGACTGTGTGCAGACCTGATTTCACACACACACATACACACACATACTCCATCAAAACCCTCATTGATGCCACGGTGCACCCCGACTGCTTGTGTGTCCGTGGATCGCTACCAGAAGTCAGCCTTCCACGTATACCCCCTCGCCGCCTCCTCATTTGTTGTTCTTAGCCTGAGCCGACATGTTGACGTTAAGTCAGCGCACACCTTCCACTGACGTGTTAAAAACAACACATTCTTCTGACGTCAGCCCGCTTTTTGCCGCCACTCGGGAGCCGACCCACCTTGTATGCAACGACATCGTTGCCCGGGCGCGACACAGGGTTTCGCACCGGCCCCTTTTCCTCGATGGCTGCTGTTTTTACAGGCCTTCGGTGCCTTTCCTTCGCCTGGTTCAGGTAAGGAGGCTGTACTTTTGTGACAAATAGTCGGGGTTGGGCTGATCCATACTCGCCTGGATACAGACGATAGCTTGAGGATGGGACCATCACAATATTTGTCATTCATACCGCTAATGCTAGTGAAGCTAATCCAAGCTTTCATTGGGGGAGAGTTAGGGTACAACCCAGACCACTGAGACAGACATACAACCATCCACTCCCCTGTTTGCACGATTCAGTTTCCACTCAACCCAAGGCATAGTCTCGCTCCAGTAGTAAACTGGAGAACCTGGGGAGATTCATTGAGTCTGCACACACACGAGTGGAAACCGAAGCAGGAAGCGTCGAGCTTGGAAACAGCCGTGCTATCGGTTGGTATTTTTGGCCTCACAGTGAGAAGTTCCCTCGTTCTGGAGGCCTTTCTGTGTGGAGTCTCCGTGTTCTCTCAATGTCTGCAGGGGTTCTCCAGTATCCTCCCATAGAGGATGAATGTTGTATGTCTGTATGTGTGGCCCTATGATGGATCCAGAAGGAACCCCACCTCTTGTGCAGGATAAGTAGGATGGCTTATCAAGTGACAATGAAGATAAATACACCTAAAGAGGAAAAACAGACACAAAAAGTACCCGATAGCAGCCACAGAAGTACAATTCTGTCAGATAAAGCTTAAAAATAGGAAAGTAAGAAGGAAAAGCACCTGTCGGCGATGCTGGCTGGTGTAAGTGTGGCCAGAGTGGGGTGCAACCTGGGGTTAATTCTTCCCCGTCCGTGCTGATAAAGGTGATTGTGCGTCACAGTACGCCTTTGTTTACCTCTTCCATCTGATAGGCTCTGCAGTATAGAAGCCCTTATCTCAATTCCCCGATGCCCTTTTCAATGGGCCATTCAGCCGAGACGGGAGCTCAACCTGTAGCAACTCTCGGACGTCTTCGTGCTGCGAATGATGCGAAACATTTGTCATGGAAGATCCACAGAAAGTTAGATTTCATCCCCAGGGAATTTAAAGACGGCCTCGGGGATGATGAATCAGGAAAAGCGCCGCTGTAAATAAGGGAAAGTGGTCGCTCCCGGCCGACCGCCATTCATGAATCACTCCAGGAATGACCGAGCTTTCCCAGTCATTCCTGCCTTTTATCCATTGTTATTGCGGGGGCATTTCTGAAGGCCTCCAGGAATAACGACACCGCTAGCAACACGGTTAAAGCCTGCAATCGGATCTGGCTCCCCGCTGGGCGGCCGTGCCAGGCTCCCGGCCCGAGCAGACAGCTGGAGGGAGATGCCAAATCTGTTAGCAGCTTGAAAGAGAGTCTCTTTTCCACAAACTTGGCAACTCCGACCAGCAATTATGCCTTTTTCTTTTTATAGCATTTCTACTAGAGTGACACATTTTCAATCATTACGACCACTCAGCACAGGCTCAAGTGCAAAGTAGCTCCCGGTGTAGTGTTATGCAAACTCTTATACACAGTCTTTCATGTGCATCGTAGCTGAACGGCAGAAGCTGCAGAAGCCCGTTCTCATTTATCACTTCCATGTAGATTGCACTGAGAGCATTCCACGCTCTTCCAGCGGCACCCTTGACTCGGACAGATGTCCTGCTTTTTGCCGCTCGTTTTAAACTCTCATGTCGCGTATCCCGTCCATGAGTAATGTTGCCTGCATGCATGTCCTCCGAAGACCTCGAGAGCTGTGAAGCCAGTGCAGCGTTTACAATGTAATACATGCGACTGGTGACTTTACAAGACGAGCGGCAGAATCCTTTTTATTCTTTATGCTAGCTTGACGTTGAAGTGCTCGAAGAGTGTGCTAGTATTCACATATTTCTGTGCGTATTAGCCAGTATCAACTCATGAAGTACTGCGATGAATTTTACGCCAATGAAAGGCGGTATTAGATGTGATTAGGAATAACTGACAGAAGATTTACGCAGATCCAAACAAGGGCCAACGAGCTTTCTGTAGCTCCTTGACGCGAGCGACTTGTTAGGGCAGAGTCAGCACAAAGAAACCTTCTGCAGCTGCAACCGGCTACAACACTAAGGTCCTGAAATCCCACAAGATCCCACCGAGGCACCGAGTTCAAGTCGTGTTTTCGGTCTGGGCCCCTGGCTGATGCTTTTATGGAGTATTGAAAAACGTATGCGAGAAACAGAGCAGCCTGTGAAACGGTAAACCTGACTCCCGACCGAATTTAGGACTTCCTCTCAACAATGACTAGAACTCAGCTTACGCTCATCTTGATTCCTCCTTCCTCTGCAAGACCTCGGGATCGTGCTCAGCACTTTTGATGACTTTCAAGGCCGTTCAGATTTTAGACTCGCTGCCTTCTATTGAAGCTGTCACGCAGAAACGATATAAACCCGATTGGGGCTGTTTTGGGCGCTGGTGGAAGCAGGGCTGTTGTCAGACTGTAAAAGTTTAGGAGGCCTCTCTTTACGGGGACCGTGCTGAGAGCCGGGACAAACCCCTCCACCCGGCGCGAAATGGAAAATTTTTCGAAAAAAGCTCCTGTGTATGCGAGACCTGGAACAGCCGTGGTGTTAATACATTCCCCCGCAGATAGACAGATGTCTGTGGACTGTAACATGTCTGCCAGCGACACCAGAAAATGTCCAGGGCACATGGAGGAGAGAGCGAAAGGGTAGAAAGGTCCTTTGAGCAACATTAACAGTCCACAGTACTCCACCAGCCCAGGCTCTGGAAGTGTTTGGACTATTTTTATTGCCTAACTACCTGTGTTTGCCTGCCACAAATCTATATTAGCCAACATTATATAGGCAGCCAAAGGATTTTTTTAGGACCTTGTAACATCTGGCACCGGCAAAGATACATAAATAGTGAGATCAGGGCTCAGCTCTTAAACGGCTCAGGTCTTCTAATGTTACTGGACGAAGAGTTATGGTCGAGTGAACGATTGGGTGTAGATTACAGCAGCACCCTCATTATGTGTAACTATAGTTTCTTCTGCCCACAACACTGCGCAGTCAGATTGTGTTCCTTGGACAAAAGTCCAGATCTTTCCTCTGAAGCCTCGGACTCTGGTCTTTTGTCTATTTTGACTTGATGTCATCTTCGTCCAGGCCACCGCCGAGCCCTTTAAATATCTTTAATTATACATTCACCTACATGCGCCGGTATTGCGCGTTTTCTTCCGTCGGCCTTAAAAAAAACAACCTAGAAATTACAGTTTAATATCTGCAGCTTTCCAAACAAACACGCGCCCTTGGCTTTTTATGGACATCAAGTGTTACTTCGTTTGCTCTTGCGTTCATCTCCATCCCTCTGAATGTCTGCTGTCCCATCCTTTTTGGCCATACATTGAGCGTTCCATTGATTCTTGTGTGAACGAGTAAATGCTACCCTGTACGGGTGTTTCAAAACCCAAATGTGTGAAAGTGCTGTATCAACAGAGACCATCACGCATTTATTTCCCTTGCAAGTCGGCAGGTACAGCTATTCCAGGCGTCAATGATGGATCTAGATTCATTGTCCTGCCCCTCCAATAATTTCTGATCCAGCAGGCTCTGTCAGACCTAGTGTGACCCTCGTGGATGGAGGTGGTTCTGATGGGTTTTCTTTTGGCATCGATGAAACAGAAACATTGAGCGAACGGCAGGAATGCGGCTTCCGTTCACAATCCCCTCATTAGGGATGTCGGGTTTCTCCTGCTGGGGTCAACAAAGCGCAATTTAGGCCTGACCTCCTTGTCATGCTTCTTTGCTTCAGAAATGTTTCAACCGAAAGATTGGTTCTATTCCCTCTGAGTTAGCCGCCACTCCAAACCCTCACAGTCGTGCTTTTTTTTAACAATTAGTATGTAGCTTTTTCACCTCTTCGTTGGACGGGTCTCGGTCCACGTCCAACTTGACCTCCCGAGCCATAGCATCATGGATATCTCTGCAAACTTGATAATCCAAAAGTTGCATTCTTGTGGAAATCTCCTTGCCGTGGCAACTGGACTTGAATTTCTTCACTTGAAGATGTTTCAGCCCTCATTCTAGAGGCTTCTTCAGCTCTGATGACCTTTGGGGAGTTTCTGAATTTAGCCACCAGGGTTTTGGGCAGGTCTAGGTTATGGTGGCTTGTTTCGAAATGGAAGAGATGACGGGTAGGAACTTGGTCTAAGGGGGTTGTTATGCTAACGGGAGTGTCGTTCGTCGGGGACAACTCCCTGCGGGTCATTAGAAATGAAGAAGCCTCTGGGATGAGTGCTGAAACGTCTTCAAGTGAAGATGGACCAAACCAAGACTCCACACACAAAGGGAATCCAACAAGGGACCTTGTGGAAATCTTCTTTTCATGACAACAGAACTTGAATTTCTTCACTTGAAGATGTGTCACCCCCCCATCCGAGAGGCTTTTTCAGCTATGAAAACCTTCTGAAGAACTGAAGAAGCCTGAATTCAAATCCTGTTGCCAGGACAAGAAGATTTCGACAAGAATTCAGCATTGACCTGGATATCTGAGAGCCTCCACAGACATGTCCAAAAGGTGTATTTCCCGTTGCTACTTGAAGCTAATGTTCGATGGTCTCAGCAGATGGTCTCAGAGCCATGCGGCAAGGCCATGGGGAACTTGGTGGTTCTTGCCCATGGACACTTCGACATGCAGAAAGAAGGAGCCGGATATCGATCTGCCAACCTCCTGATTGGAGGAGACTTCCTGCTCTCGTGCCACAGCGGCAGCTATCATGCATCAGATGTTTGCTTGAGCCAATAAAAGTGCTCAGAGCTCTCCAGGTCTCTGACATCTTTTGGATTTAGTAGCCAGGTGCTGGCTGGCCTTGTCCTCGACACCGTATCCTGTCGCTATGATCATTCAGAATCAAAATCAGAAAAAACATAATTCGTCCCCGAGGGGCAGTTGAGGGGCACGTGGGGTAGCAGCATCAAATTGTGAACATCAAAAAATAAAATTAAAAATGTGAAAATCGGCGATGCGGGGTTTGCAGGGTTGCTGAGAATTAAAGGAGTTGGACGGCTCTGGGGACAAAGCTTGCCCTTCTCTTCTGGGTTTTGCAGGTGGGGGCAGTGGAGTCTGCAAGATGAGGGGAGGTCCTCCAAGGCCGGGTGTAAAGTTTGGGACTGATCTGCGAGGATCTTTTTGCTGTTTTTAATATTTGAGTGTTATGGAAGGGGGAGAGAGGTCTGAGTGGTTGGCTACTGGTGTTGAATGATGGAATGGAACCAGCAGGTGAAGGAAAAGGTCATTATGTTCTTAATGAAGGTGTAATAGAACATGGTTCTATTCTGGGATGGGGACTGAAACTTTTTCAAGACTGACTGAGAACCTCCACGGACATGTCCAAAAGATGTATTTCCCGTTGCTACTTGGCCGTTAAATCTAATGTCCGACGGCCTCGGCAGACCAGCCATGCGAGGTATGGAAACATTACAAATTCCCGTATTGATATATTTCCTGGATTGGCCATTGGTTCGATGCGAGTCGTCTCTCTGTTTAGCCGAGATGGTGTAACTGTTTGACATTGCCTCCTTGTACAGAGCAAAGGGAAAAAAAACTACAGCCACTTTGTTCACCGAATTCTGGCTTGTGTTGCCCAACATAAACATTTAGTTTAAAACTAAATAAACTGGCTCGCGGGAGGATGGTCTTTCAAGACATCGGATTAACTGCACAGCCAAAAGAACAACACAGAGCTGGATTTGGCAGCAGAGATAGCCATCGGAGATAATGAAAAGTAATAAAGTGTGCGTGGAACTTTGTGCAATGGAAAGGTCAGGCCCAACGCTTGAGTTATTTCATGCGTCTGCGTGCACGGAGAAGGTGAAATCCGCATCGGGCCGCAGCTGTTATGTTAAGACTCTCGGTTCCCCGGAATTCAGGAGCGTTGCTTTACTTTGGATGTAACGTCGGAATCATAGCTCTGCTTCCACCCGTATTTCAAGCAATGTGATGATTTCCATAAGTGCAAAATCCAATGTATTGAGAGAATTCTGGAGGAGAGGAAGAAGAGGAGGGGCTGCTTCTCTCTGTGCAGGGAAGTGAGATGTTGGGAGATCTTTGTTGTTGTGGAGCGAGAGCTTTTCTCGTTGAAAAACTCGAAGAGGGAACATCTACATCGACGTCAGCGAGGCCTCCTTCGTGGTGATCGATGCCCTCTCGAGAAGAGCGGGAGAAAGCGGCTTAGGACGGGTGGGGGTAAGTGTCACAGGGGGATAAAAGAGTTGGAAAGGAAAGCTGGAGGAGATGGAGGTGTCTGGTGTGAAGACAGAAGGCGGAGCTGGAGGCAGCTGAGATAAAGATGTGGAGGTTCCTCCACACAGAGAAACGTAGAAGCTGCACCTCCATGAAAGCTCCTCCCAGAATCAGCACCTTTGTGGATGAGGAACAACCCGAAAGGACAACTGGGGTCCACCCTCACGGAGCTTTTGTAGGTGGTGGCCTCAGGTGGGGACCTCGCAGAAGCTGTGTTTCATGTCCATGAAAGTGCAGGGCCCTGTCCTGAAGGTAGAGCAGGAAATTTGAAGATGAAACACAACACAGAATAAACATTCTGCTATTGAGATAAGGCAAGTCCAATGGACTCCCTCCAGATACGACACTGTGCACTCCACCGCAGACGGAGAAAACATCTCAGAGGAGAACACTTGGCTCCGGGCAATCCAATTTGAGGGAAATATGTCGTATGACCACAAAACAATGGCGTCCAAGACCACTGCGAGATAATCTCATTTAAAAAACATCATGAAAAAAATGATTGGAAAAAGAAACCCTAGAACAAAGGGATCGTTCCTGGGCTTCTCTGCTTGAAAGGCTTCGTACTGTTATCCTTGGGATGGACGGGAGTGGATCACGCCGAGTCAGAAAGTAGAGGCGGGGTCAGGTTGGGGGTCACCTATCCTGGCGAGAGATGAGAAACGAGGTCTCTGAGGGTTGAGCTGGATGAACAATCCAAAGGAGAGTCACCCGTTGCCCCAACGGCAGGGATCTGTAGGCGTGGAGCGCAGTAACGAGGTTTACCGAGCAGGGGATTTTATGACATGCAAGATGTTCAGGGTCTCTGAGGACCTTCTCAGTCCTTAAGCGTCAGGAAATAAACCTCATCAAATGCAGTGATACCTTTCTTCCGACTTTAATGGGCTCTTTTACCGAGCTCGTAAATCTGTTTTCTCTTACGTCAAATTGAATGTCCCCATTAATATGAGGCGATATTAATCCAATACAGCTCCATGGGTTTGTTACTTGATTTTTCATGAAAAAGAAAAAAAAGATAAATCTATTTTAAACAAGAAGTTATGTATAAAAATAACTAAACAACCTGGTTGTCTGATGACACTTTCCACGTAGAGCAGGTCTGGACTCTCATAACTCCGATCTGGGATCACAAAGTAAAACATCCACTATCTCGGAAAACTTGTAAGTCAAGGTTCCTCTGTATTTCCCCCATGTATCATCTTTCATCAAAAGCTTTGACCCCGAGTAATAAGTATTAAGTATTGAATTTAAAGTATTAAGTGGTTTTATTCTGAGTATTTGCCGAAAAGATGGGACAAAGATGGCGGTGGCAGCAGAGGAGATGGGCGGAGGAGGTTAGGGGGGGGTTTTCATATGTTCTCCATCCTTCACTTCCTGGTTTAATGCTTCAATGCTATGCTACATATCACTTTGCTACACTGACACATTCCATTTAGGGTTGGAGTGACGCCACTCCTCTTTTTAAAACCATCAAACTGTTCCGGACCGGCTTCGTCCACATTACCGCTGTGCGACGCACCAAATTTCCATAAACATCTCACAGACGATGCTCTCCATCACCCTATCTCACTGACAACGACTTCTCTGTCTCTTCACTGATGAGTCCGCAACACGTACACCATGCTGGTGATTTTCAGGATTTTCTTTGGGCAAGCTTGCGGTGGCGCCAGTGTCTTTAAACACCACTTCATGGACAGCGACGGTCTCAAATGCTCATCCTGCTCGCTCCTAAATCAGATCTGGGACTCAGATCACAAAGCAAAACATCCACTGAGCGATGGCTGGGATCTTGGAGAACTCCCAAGTGGATACACATGGAAGTACTAACACAAATAATAACACGTAAGCTTGGATCTGATCGGTTGTTGACCGAGTCCACAATGGATCACACCGTTTATTAGTCCAGTCATTTTATTGATACGGCTGCCAATCACAACCCGGTTGTCTGATGACACGTAGAGCAGGTCTGGACTCTCCTATCTCCGATCTGGGCTCGGATCACAAAGCAAAACATCCATTATCTGTAAAACTTGAAAGTTGGGGTGCTTGTAAGTCAAGGTTCCTCTGAATTTCCCCCATGTAGCGTCTTCAACCCCCTCCACAGGACTGCCATTAGTTTGGCCCTCTGGGTCCCAGAGAGGCCATCAAAAGCTTTGACCCATCTCTCCTTCGCTCTTCTGCGCCCTCTCGCTTTGTTATTCCTTCGCCTCATACGCTCAGATTCCGGTGGGGTCACAGCATCGGGGTCCCATCTGATCCCCATCCTCCGGAGAACCCTCATCCAGGTCGGTCTTCCACCTTCGGTCCTCCTTCTTCGGCAAGGTGTTTCTCCCCACTCCGGCTCTCCATCATCTCCCTTCAGTTCTTTTCTGGCCGTACAAAAGCTCCATTCACGACCCCGGCGCTGCCGGTCCGCTCCCCTCCGCCCAGCTGTCTTGCCTCACTGTCGCTCCGGCTCTAATGAAAGGTCAGACGGCAGTGGACGGCACAGTCGCTGCTTTTGTACCTCCACAATCAACTCAGCTTTTCTTTCCTTTTTTTTTTCTACAGAGAAACCAGAGCACCAAGAGCCTTTAGTGGTCCGCTCTTGTCGTGACCTTGGCAAATATTGCATTTGGTATCCATCTGCCTTTTCAGATGGACGGTGAGTCTGTTACCTCTGAAAGGGCGGCAGAGCAATGGGGTTGGATGGATCTGCTCTCCTCATCCAAAACATCTTGATTTCACGCCAAAAACACCTCCGCCACTCTCCAGGTACTTCCACCTGGAACACATCCCTTTCTTTTGGACTTCCTGCAAGGTGGGAATCGGTGCTAGCTTCCTCTTGCAAAAGTTCAAGGGCCCTCGAGGAGAGCAGTTGTGTTATAGGAAGCAGAGCTGGAGAAGATGTGGAGGCGCTCCATGGGAGTGAGGAGTAGTGAGGGACAGCAGATGTTTAGATGTCCTGGAGATAAAAGTCAGATGGTTTCGAGGGATGGAGAAGATCTAGGTGGATCTGAGGTTGTAGGTCTCGAGGAGGACCAGAGAGAAGCTCCATAGATGGATGGAAATAAAAAAAAAGAGCCTGAGCTCAAGTCAGGTTACAGTGAGAGGTTTTTGGTCCACGGGGAAAACGGAAACATTTCATGTGTGTGCGATTGTGTGTGTGTGTGTGTGTGTGTGTGTGTGTGTGTGTACACTCATTTCACAGCATCATCATATCAACCCGCCGGGCGGTTGTGCACGATTTGTTGCACTCAAGTTGAAATGCAGGCCGACCCTCAAACTTTTTGGCCAAAAGAATCTGACAAGTAAACTGCTTTCAGATTTGGGATGAATCGCGTTCCTGCACTCCCTTTCCCTCTCTCTTTCTCCACATGTGGGCCTGATATTTCCTCCAAACATGTTGAGGCTTCTTGCATCGGGTGTTGACTCATTTTTACGCGTTCTCTCTCTACTTTTATCGTCGTACCGGACGTCTTTTCCTTTCCTAAATAAAGCAGGCCTGGCGGGTTTGTGCGTCTGTCCGCAAAAAAGTATTGGTTCCAGATTTTGCATTTAATCTAGTTTAATCTGTTTCCACCGGAAGGAAACTTCTGCTGGAAACCTTCACACCCATAAACCTCTAGAAGCCCTCAGAGGCTCTTTTGGAGCTCTAAGCTTCCAGTCGGTTTCAAAGAACTCTGAGCCTTTCTTTTAAAAAGCAGATTTTGTTTGCTCCCATCGGAATTGGTCGACTTAAAAGCTTCTTCTTTGAAGCAGAACTTTAGATTCAAATCACTTTAAAAGCCCAGCGTTTCTCAGAACTGTTGTTCTGAACACTCCTGGGAGAATTGGACTGAAGGCAGTTAGCGCCTCTGCCTCAGTGGGTTGGAGTCCCTGGTTTGGACTCCATGTCTCCCTGTGTCTTCGCTGGGTTCCTCAGGGTTCCTCCCACAGACCAAACACATGCAGGAGGTCATCAGAAGCCTTGAACCTCATCAACGTCCTCAATTTACTCTACCAATATATGTATTATAATGTTTCCGATCATGCATTATCTCCACTGCTATCCTGCACAGGCTCTCGATCACAGGGGCCCCTATAGAGACATCCAACCATTCACCCTCTTATTCAGACATCTGGACTCTTCAGGTTCTCCAATTAACCTCCTGTGTGTTTTGGGACTATTGGAGGAACCCAGATACCGACATGGGGAGAACATGGAGACCAAGTGGAAATCTTCTTGCTGTGGCAAGTGGACTTGTATTTCCTCACTTGAAGACATTTCACCCCTCACCCCAGAGGCTTCTTCAGCTCTGAAGAACTTCTGAAGAAGCCTGAGTTTCAAGTCTTGTTGCCACGGCAAGAAGCTTTTGAGTAGAATTCACCATGACCTTGCCGACTGAGAACCTCCACAAACAACCAGGGACCTTCTTGCTGCGCTAGCAACCAGCACTAGCCACCGCGCCGCCCCAAGTCCCTCATATTTAATTTAATATCAATATGACGGCATCTAATACGTTGTGATTTATCCCCTGCCGATGGAGAGGAGACCAGCAGAGAAGCGCTGACACCGCTAGAGCCCATCCAGCTGAAAATGCACGACCCGTTGCCGGCGCATTTGTCTCCCACTGTGAAATAAACCGAAATCTATCAAAACCCTCGAAAGTACTCCAGCCATGAAGGCTATTCCTTTAAGTGATGACACATGTAGAACATGATAGTTGCTGTGTCCAGCTGGTCTGCAGCTTTTTTTTTTATATACCCTTCGCTCCGTTACCTAGAACAACACACAAACGCTGGCTGGTATTCACACATCTTTTCCACTTCGGTCTATTTATTACGGCGTGCGTTAACTAGGGAAACATTAAGCGCCGCTGCCTCCAGCTGCAGCCTGCCGACCGCCTGGAAGCATACATGTGGCGCACAAACATAGGTGCCTCTGCCGGTCCTCCGTCTTGGTTTTTCAGAGTTTGAAGAAACAGAGAACGCGCCGCGCTGCGCTGCTTTGCGTACAAGACTCAAAAGGCCGTCCCCCCTCCAATCAGGGCCGACAGAGTCTGGTGATTGTCAGTGGTGGCTGCTCGGTTCAAAGCCTCCATTCTATATAATAATAATAATGGGCCGGCAGACGGAGCTAGCAGAGCTAGCAGTGTGTCAAGACTCCAGATGTGGAGTCTTGACACACTGCAGCGCCTGTACAGCTGCGCCCGGAAAAGAAGGGGATGTACGTATGCGCGCCGACACGAAATTGTAGAAGTGATAATACATTTCTCCACTTCATCATGGGGTTAGCGCTTTACGTTGCGACTTTTGTTTTTTTTCCTCCCCCTGCTGCTCACTGGCTGCCATTTGCCATCCCACTATCTATCAACTTAACATCCAGGGCCTGGGTTCAATTTTCCCTTAAATGGTTTCCTTTTTACCAAGACATCAGTTTCACGCCTTTCGTAAAACGGCGAAATCTGTGAAATCATTCTGACAGCCTCTGGCCGGCGTGCGTCACCGGGCTCCGGCTGGGTTTATCAAAGCGCTTGCCTCTACTTTCTCTGGACCCCATGACAGATGGGCCTGCGCTTCGAGACGGCTTTCAACCCCCCTGCTTTTTCTGCGTTCGCATTCGTCACCGCGGCTCTGAAGCTCGGAGATGTTCAGTACCTTGCCGGACATATTTCAAGAAGAAGAAGAAGGGAGGGGGTTCTTTTTTCCCCAAGTACGAACCCGTGTTGATTCCACACTGGCGTCACCGCTTTGAAACGGACCCGTCGCAGACCGGACACGCCGAAGCCGACGTGGAAACAAAAAATTGCTGAAAGGTAATGCAAACTGTCCCAGGGTGGCTTCAGAAGAGGGGCGACATGTCAGAGAGGAGAAAATGACCTGCAATTTGATGAGGAGCCCTGATCCACTAAATGAAGCGCCACAATAACATCAGGCCCCGGTAATATTATTGTAAACATGTTCCATATGCTCTCACCGTCTCCATTTCTGTCTCCTTCTTGCGCCATCTCTTTTGATTTCCTCTCTTCCCCCCTATCCTTTCTCATTTTCTCTCCTCCCCTGTCCGACCCGCTGCAGAATGTTCCACTTAAGGCTCATTCATGCACAGAGGAGCGTTCGCTTCAGACGTCGTGAAACGTCACCGCCCTCTTACTTCTCCTGCTTGCTTTACGTTAAGCTGTACTACCACTAGAGGGCGGTGCTGAGTTCAGGGTTCACATCCGACTTCTGTTTTAGACGGTACCATATAGGTGGTTCTTAGTCTCCCGGGTCAATTCTTGCCGAAATCTTCCGCAAATCGGAGCAACTGAACGATCCATAACAATGATGGCGACGCGGGACTAGCTGACATTGATGTTCATTTGAAGAAAGTGCAGAAGACAGTGGCGGCCAGCACGCAGATATTAACTCCATGGCTGCATGTGGACGGACAATGTCACGATGTTACGATGTCACGTTGTCTTTTCTGTGTTCCTTTCGCTGGTCGCCTTTGAGCATACAACTCTGCACCTCGTGACCTTGGGTGGTGCTGCTCTGTTTGGCTCCCTGAAAACAGGATTCCCAAAGGGACGAACGCAGGCAAACTGAAAGGTCTGTCTGATTGCGGATTTAACTCTTCTACTTCTTTGGGCTTTTCCCTTTAGGGGTCTCCACAGCGACTCAACTTTCTCCATCTAACCCTATTCTCTGTATCCGCCTCTCTCACACTAACTACCTTCATATTCTCTTTCACTATGTCTATCAATCTTCCCCTTGGTCTTCCTCTAGACCTCCAATTCCGCCATCCGTCTAGTAACATATTCACCATCACCAATAGACTCATTCCTGATCCTCTCCATCCTGGTCACTCCCAAAGAGAACCTCAGCATCTTCATCTCTGCGACCTCCAGCTCTGCCTCGTGTCTTTTTGTCATTGTTCCTGTTTCTTGTTCATATAGCATCGTTGTTCCCACCACTGTCTTATACACATTGTAGATTTAGCATTTAGCATAAATTAGCCCCTCTGAGCCCATTTGCTAATAGAACGTTTCACACCGGGACACTGAGGTCTTGCATAAGTCTCAGAACTTCTGAATAACCTCATTTCCATGAAAATATGTCGTTAGTCAGACTTTGCAGAGGTCTTTGAACTGGTGAGGTCTTCCAATGGTGCAGATCCTATCAGCCGTGCGGTAAAGCTGTTTGTATGCACGGCTCTGATCGAACCCAAGCTCCAGAGACATTACTATCAATCAATCAGTATTGTGTTTGATACAGGACGGTTTAGCGTGTGATACACAGATGCACACGTGCACACAAAACCCACGAGTGCCCGAGAACCTGGGTTGCATAAACACACAAATTGCAATTTCAGCAAACGATGTTCTTTTTTTTTGTGGTAAATGAATGAATTGTCTGCATAAAAATTAACTTTCCAGTTCATGTTTCTGCCAGTTTCCACCTTTTCGGTACAAAACAGACCACCATCTCGACTGTGTGGCTCGGAGATGATGATTCTCAACACAGTCACCATCTGGACTCCACTTGTATCTTCTCTGTCCTCGTCATTCTTTGTTCCGAGCGTGAAATGAAACCCACGCAGTGTGTCGCCCAAAGGACGTTCATGTGAAATGCATTCTCACCCTTTGGAGAAGTGAACCGCAGAAGCAGATCATCTTTGCGACGTGGGCCATTCTGTGCAGGAAGAGAGGCAATACAATGGAGACCTTTGTGCCTCTTTCTTCTCCACGCCGCCATCTGCCGATTCCTCTTTTCCATGATCTGGGGCGTAGGCAGATGGTTCATGCAGCGTGCGCTAGGGAGGGTTTCTGAGCAGTGAGGTGAAACTGTGTTTAGAGAAGCAACCAGGATGCTTTATGAGGTGCGCTTAGTCAGCCTCAACCGCAGATGGAAATGACAGCAAAGTCCGGCGACGTGAGGAAGAGCCACGTCGTCTGTCCACCGGCCTTTTAAAAGTCCAGTCCGCAGGGAGTGATGTTCAACACCTGTGATCCATCAAAGCGCACGAAATCTCCATGAAGCGGGATGAGGCACGGCGCTTCCCACCGCATGCTTCTTCGAGGCCCCGGAGCGGTATCTGCTTTCGGTAGTGCGATTTACAAATGACGTGCTGAATCGTGAAATACAAATGGCCGTTTACACAAGGCTTTACTTCATGATCTCACCGTGTCGAATTTCGGTACGGAGAAACCGTTTTCGTCATCAATCTCAAATAGCAAAACCAGCATTATCTCCACTGAGTCCAAGCCAACGGTCTGCTTTATACTTTCCCTTATAAACCGCTATTAGCGTCCAATAATTCCACGATTATTTTAGAATCGCAATAAAACTTTATCCCCGGATACGTGACGTGATCATCCCCGCATATTTCACAGATGAGAAACCGCACTCCGGCAGCAGGTTGTCGGACTTTCGCGGAGGGGCTTTTCAGCAGCTCTCCAGAGCAGCGCCTGGAGAGCGTCCCCCCCGCCGGGCCCTCCGTCGTACCTCTCTCCGTCTTGTCATCGCCACGTGTCTTTACCGAAGCCGTCTTCCTCTCGCCTCCTCTTGATGGCCAGATTTAAGAGTTGTGCACCGCACTTTGTTACCCTTCTCCGTGCACACTGACAGTTCACAACATACTTCGAAGGAATCCTCCTGCTCGTGTTTCCGTCCAGGGAGTTTCCCCCTGCGCTGTCAGCTTTACCTTATATCATCTCCACACTTTTCATCACGCGCTGCCCAACATTTCCTCACCTACATTTTTCTTCTTCTTGCCCTCTTTCTTTCTTCCTGTCCATATGGGAACCAAAACAGATGCGATGCAGGCGTCCGTCCCGCCGTCACAAAGGGGGGATCGCAATCCCGGGGCGTTTCGCCGCAACGCAAATTCCTCAATTCTCAAAAGGCTACGCTCAATCACGCCTCCCGCCAGGTCGATCAATCAGCCCTTCCTATAGGCTGATTATAGGCTCTCACAGATGTTGTGGTGGACGTAAATTCTCGCTTGCCCTGATTTCGAAAACCTTGTCAGGCACTATTTAGGTGGTGAAACAGTCGGTCGTACACACATTACCGTCACACATCTGGACGGTCAGATACAGACGTATTTGGGTGCTGGCTTATCTCTTGTGAAGGATGGAGTCTCTGCTTTTTGCAGATGATGTGGCTCTGTTGGCTTCAGGCCGTGATCTCCAGCTGTCAGCGGAGGTCCAGGAAGAGGTCCCGCCCTGAGCGGAGGAGTTCAAGTATCTCGGGCTCTCAGGGTCACGAGTGAAGGAAGGATGGAGTGGGAGATGGACAGGTGTGGCGTCTGCGGTGATGCGCACTCTTTACCGGTCTGTTTTGGGGAAGAGGGAGCTGAGCCAGAAGGCAAAGCTCCCAATTTACCGGTCCACCTGCTTTCCTACGCTCACCTATGGTTACGAGCTGTGGGTAGTGACCGAAAGAATGAGATCGTGAATACAAGCGGACGGAATTTTCTCCGCAGGGTGGCCGGACCCTCCCTTACAGATAGGTTGAGAAGTTCGGTCATCCAGGAGGAGCTTGAATAGAGTCGGTGCTCCTCCGCATGGAGAGGAGTCAGATGAGGTGGCTTGGGTATCTGGATTGGGCATCTGGAGGATTCCACCAGGACACCTCCCGGGAGAGGTATTCCCATCTGGGAGGAGACCACGGAGAAGACCCAGGACACGCTGGAATAACTTTAACCCGAGGCAGGCCTAGGGATGCTTGGGGTCCCCCCAGAGGAGCTGGATCATGTGGTGTGGGAAAGGGAGGTCCGGGCCTCACTGCTCGGGCTGCCGCCCCCGCCACCCGACTCCGGATAAGCGGGGGAAGATGGATGGATGGATGGATGGATTGTCTCCCCGGCTGCGTCATTAGCAATAGGTCAACAGTATCCGATGTTGACATCAGCTCTACGGCGTCACCGCTGCTCAGGTTCAAGTGAAGTCATAAATGCTTGGGGACGAGGCCCAACAGTGGAGGGATCGGGACTGTTATTTTCCTTTTTTGGGCACAATCTGGTGGTACTATTGGCTGCTACGATCCAGGATCACTAACTTTATAATTATGGGAAATTACTGGTGCAGTGTTTAGCGGTTCCTCTTCACAACCAGAAGGTCCTTGGCCTTTCTGTGTGGACTCTAACTGACAATGTCCAGATGTGTGAATGAGAGGGTGAATGGTTGGATGTCTCTATATATACGGGTGTGTGATTGGCCGGTGAGCCCCGCCTTTCGGTCAATTACAGCCGGGATCGGCTGGAGTGGAATGAACAAATGAATGCATGAGATCATTCCCGAGTTTCATCTGCGTGCACATCTAATGTTTCCTGGCTATACGAAGCCTAACAAAGCCCAAGTGACGGTTTCGCGTCTCAGAGACCAACCTGGACAGCAGCAAGCTGCGAAGGGGACCGCGCAAACACATTACGCATCTTCATCATAACTCCGTCAGATACGGTATCTCACACTGCATTCTGACATATGTGTGGAATCTATTTTTGTGGTATGGCATGTGGAAAATCTCCAGCACAATTTTCTTGGCTCTAAATAATTTTCTCTGCAGTTGGCGGGGTGGGGGGTTTGGATGTCAACAGCGCGGGTCGGTCTCAGCGGCTTATTTTCAGCTCTCTTCCAGGAATGCAATGCTTTCACTTCTCGTTCCCACCAGTCATTTCTCTCATCCTTCACTTCGGGCTTCTTCTTCTTCCGCGTGAGACCCACTACCTTTTTTAACCGAGAAGAGGCGGAGGAATGCCGGTGCTTGTTTTCTCAACCCGGGACACGGAGACGTTCCCGTGGAGCACCGGTGCGATTTGATTTCATTTATTTATTTATTAGGGGAGCGTGTAGAAAAACATGGGGCTCAAATAGAGCGGAGAAGGTTGCAGCAGATTCTAGATAGAGGGCTCATTTCAATCTGTAGGCCAATTGAAACAGAATGAACACACACACACACACACACACACGCACACACACATTCCGTTCCAACATTAATTCATCCATTCATTGGCTCAACTTTTAATTTATCAATGCTTTCACCAAAACATCAAATTCATCCATATAATGACTTGAACATCCAGTTCATCCATGCATGAAAGAAAACCTTCATTCATCCATTCTTAGGCCAAAACATAATTTCTTTCATATATTGACCAAAACATTAAGTCTTTCATATATTGACTAAAACATTAATTTGTTCATATGTTGGCTAAAACATTGATTGATCTGTTCATCGGCTAAAACATGAATTCATCCGTTTATTGACTCCAACAATAAAATAATTCATTTATTGACTCAAACACACACCCATCTGTCCATTGACACAGACATTAATTTCTTCCATTTATTGACTAAAAGCTGAAATTCATCAATAAATTGACCAAGAGATTCAATTGTCCATATATTGACTATAACAATGAATTCATGTGTAAATTGATTCATCCACAAATTGACGAAAAACATGAATTAAATAACGTCTTGACTTGAATATTAGTTCATCCTTATATTGATAAGAAATCAATTCATCCATTTATTGACCCGAACATGAATATATCCACAAACTGACCGAAACAAAACACCAATTCGTTCATGAACGACAAAAACTTTGACTGAATTAACCAAAAGCATGAATTCATCCTTTCATATATCGACTAAAATATTCCCTTTGTCCGTTTTCAATGCCGAAAACATGAACTCTTCCGTTCGTTTTTTCACCGAAACATGAATTCATCCATGCCGAACACTGAACGTTTTTGCTGGAATGGCTTTTTCCCGTGAGCTCCCGTGCATTGCTCTGGAATCCATTCGTGCCTGCAGTTGTTTTGTGTTTATCTCCCTGTAAAACCACCTTCCCCACTTTGCTTGGAGGCTTCTGGTGGCAGGCGCCGGCCTGCAGCGGCCGCCAGCGAGGACTGAAAGGAACTCGCGAGTTGATGGAGTCATGATGTCTCACCGGTTTCTCGGAGTCATTGAGCGGAGTTTATCTGCGAAGCCTTAAGCCTGACTTCTTTTTTTTTTTTCTTCTCGAAGCTGGGATCGTGTTTTTGTTTATCTACTTGGCACTGATCACAGCGGTGACGGTATGGATGCATTGTTTGTTATGGAAACAGAAACTATCTTGATATCTTCTTTTGAATACAACCGTGAGGACTACAGTTCCCACACATTTCTTTCAGGCTGTGTCTGATCATGTCTGTCAGGACGGGTACACTAGCTTTTGGGGTTTAATATTAGCTAAGTCTTTTCTGAAACTTCAGACCTCCTCCCCTATTTGGATCTCCAACATCATTTAACAGTTTGCTTGACTAGCTAAACCAGCTCCTCCAACTGACCCCATTTGGATAATTTTTCTTTTGATTTAGAAATGTGAATTTTAAAGACAGCTGATTATACATCAGAAATAATAATGATAGTTAGAATAACAATAATTATTTTTATCGAAAAAATAAATAACCATGATTACCAATTACAACAACAATTTATTATCATTATTTTCATATTATTATTATTATTATTATTATTATTATTATTTTATATTATGCTTATTTTTGTTATGTTTATTTATTATGTTTTAGAGATGCTAATTTTACGGACAGCTGATTATAAATCAGAAAGAATACTGATAATTAGAATAACAATAATTAATAGATGCAAATAAATAATCATGATTTCTAATAAAAACAACAATGATATTATTATCATTGTTATTATTATTATGTTTTAAAAATGCAAATTTTAGGGACAGCTGATAGAGACATCAGAAATCATGATAATTTGAATACCAATAATTAATAAATACTAACAAATAATCATGATTACTCATAACAACAACAATAATAATATTGATAATAACTAGTGTGGTAGTGTATTGTTATGTCAACATAATCATAATAATTTATAGTAATAATAATAATAACAATGATAACATTTCTTGTTATTTTTTTATCATAATCTTGTTGTACAAACAAGGTGAAGTTAGAGTAGGACACAGCTAACTAAATGAATATTCATTCACTCTTCTGCCAATCGTGTCATTTTGGAGCTTTTAGAGGTCTCCAATAAACCTCTTGCATGTTTTTGTCAAAATCCAACCAGAGAGCTTCTTGCTGTGAGGCAGACATGCTAACCACCGCCGTGCCGCCCACATGGGCGTTTACCAAAACACAATACAAAAGTCCTGACTCACGATAAGCTAGTCCAAAACAAGTGGGTCTTCAGCTTTGCTTTAAACGACCAACGCAGTGGCCTGCTGTTTCAGGAGGCTGGTTGGTGCACGAATACATGAGGCCTCTCGCTTTTTTTTCTGGACCTTGGGGACACAGAAACCTACAACCAGCTGGCTTGGAGATGCTAATCTCTATAGCATTCACCAACTTCTCCGGCAGCTATTCGTGATCATGCAGGCGCCAGTGTTTAGCAAAGGGATGGTATTCTGTGTGAACCCGTTCAGGGCAGATGGAGTCCAGAGACGTTCACCTGATGATGATGACCTGTACAAATACAGTGAGCGAATCCTGTGCATATACTTGTGTCTTCTATTCACCATGACGGCTGGTCCGATGGAGGAAAGACACTGATAATATTTTCCAAACCATCCCACCGCTGTTCTCGGCATGTTATTGAAATCAAAGTTCCGACGTAGCTGTCATGCTCAGTTTTTCATCAAACATTTGAACCTGGATTTTTTTTTTCTTCACGATCAACGCTCTTCTGTTATTACCCGTCTGCCGAAAGATTCCACCTGGCGAGTGATAAAATCCTGACGGACGTAAAGAATGGATTTGGAATGGCGCCCGGCTCAACTGTAGTCACATGACATCTAAATCCTGGCCTTTTGAAAATCCGACGGCATTGAAGTGGTGTTCCCAGCTTCCATCTGCGTGGGCCTCTCTTTTCAACTTGTCATCCTGGAGGAATCTGGGAATGCCGGTCTGGAAGCTTTTTGCTATGTTCATTTCTCTGGCTGCACCTACACACACACACACATAAACACACACACTTGCTGGCGTGCAACCCTGCTGGGGGTTGCATGATATAATATCTCCAAATCGTAGGTGGCTGAGATGTTTGTAATAACGTCAAGCGCTAAATCCTGATTGACTGTGACTTTAGGAATGAAAGCCCACATTCCACACCTTACCCGTCACATGACCCCGACACCAAGTTAAAGTGCAGCGCCTTCACATCCGCTGCACAAATAAGAATCGCGCGACACCTGCAGTAAAGCGATATGCTAGCAGACCGTGGAAAAACGATAAAAAAAAAAAAAACAGATAGAGATGGCCTCACACTTTGGTGCCGTGGCGTCAAACGCAATGTCTGATCTCATCATCTGCCTTTCTTTTCAGATGGTTAGCACGGTGCCAGTATTAGCATAAGGTCGCTATGACTACTGTCAACAGAAAAGAGGGCGTTTGTGTAGGGGTTTTTTTTGATATTCGTGACAAAACACCAGCAGAGCATTCTGGGATTTGTAGTATCTGCTGTGGGCTAGAATAGCGGCAGGCCAGCTCTGATAGTCATTTGGTTTGGCTTCACAGGACAAATAAATTGACGTAGCGGGCCATATTTGGCCCACGGGCCTCGAGTTTGACACGCGATCTCGGGCAACGGTGTCAAACTCAAATTTCGCCCGCAGTGTAATTATGTATATATATATATATATACAGAGAATGTCTTAAAAGGTCTTAACCTCAGACCTTTTGACCTTAAAAGACTGCCTTAAAATAAACAAGTCAAACATGTGCATTGACTATGAACTACATTTCCCACAATTTATACCGATCACCCGTGAAGTGACGGCATCAACCATTAGATTACAGTGTATCCACATCGATGTGATTTTCAACAAGTGGAATTAAGAAATACAAATGATCCCTAAATATCCAGGAGGAGAAAAGTTGAGACATATGGAGGGCGTTTCAAGACAGATGGGAAGGCGAATACACGTTTGTGCTTCAAGGAGAAAAACAGGGTATGTCTTTTTTGTTATAAGGCAGCCTTGGTTGTCAAAGAGTACAATCTACGCTGGCATTTGGACACTAACTACGTTAGCCTTCAAGAAAAACAACAAATTACTCAAGAATTAAAAACTATTAAAAACTATGGCAGCAGAATATGTTCACGAAAGCCGCATCCAAAAACGCTACAGCAGTGAAAGCTAGGTTTGTAACAGAGCAACTAGTAAACATCATTTTTTTGTCCATCAATATGAATGCATATGTAATATTTTGGATTTGAATGAGAAATTTAACATTAAAGGGTAGCTACATATATTTACACTACATTTAGTTACTTTCATACTGTTAGTGTTACATGTGGCCCTTTGAGGGCAACCATTATGCTGATGTGAAAACGAGTTTGACATCCCTGGCGTAGATGGTGGCCAGTCGTGCGCGTTCCTTGCCGGTGGTAACCGGATCCGGGGACGGCCTCGGCGCGTGGCTAGCCGAGCGGCATTTGTAGCGAGCTTCAGCTTCACTCGTCGCTGGCACATGGGCTGATTTTCAAAATATCTGGGAGGACGGGAGATGCCAAACGGGTTTCGTCACAGGCTGGGGAAACATTAGCAGCGTGCTGGAAATCGGTTATTGACAAAATAATTAAAAAGCATTGAGCATTTGTCCTTTCCCTAGGAGGTCCGGAGCGTGTTTTTCAGCTTGATTTGTGAAGCCAAGCAGAACTGTGCAGAGATGTTAGGGGCAAATGTCAGCCGCAACTCGAGACTTTTTTTTTTTGTCCATTGTTCTGATCCAGAAAGGGCCTTGTCACGCACCCTGCTCACATCTTTCACCCCTGAGCCCTCGTGCTTCTCTTCCTCTCCTCCCGCATTTCTTTGGTCTTATAAGGTTACACAGCAGAACCTTCTGGGGCCACGTCGGGATGTGTAGCTCCTGTGTTCTTTCGTCCATGATGTCCTCAGGTGATCACCCACAGGCCGACCCAGGTTTGCTTTTATTCCTTGGCTACACTCCGCTGAGAGCCTGAGAGCAAACACCTGCACACACACACACACACACACACACACACACACACACACACACACACACACACACACACACACACACACACACACACACACACACACACCGTTATCCTGGTTTGCGTTAGTTTTGTAATCCTACCCTTGGCTACCCGTCCCCTCCCATGGGAAGGTCGGCGGTTCTATTCCCAGAAGTATCCTGCGGTTCTTCTTGATGATCTGGTTAGCGCCTTGCACGGCGGCTCTCCTGCATCGGTGTGTGAACGGGTGAATGTGATCAAGGGTTGTTTAAGTTTAGTGTTCCGTAGATCTTGGGCTTCCCAATGCCCCTGGTAGCCTTGAAAATCAGCCTCTGGATAGTTTTCATCAAACTTTGAATGAAGCTGCTAACAAGCCTCGGTGCATGAACACGTTGTAGCGTAGCGGCGGTTGTGCTACTCTGCGTTGTTTACATCATTCACCGTCATGTTCTACTCTTATAACATTTTTTGGGCTTTTTTTCAGTAAGTTAGTCTCATTATGGCTATCACAAAAGTGCTAGCTCTGGTGGTGCTAAGAAGTAGTTAAGAATAACAATCAATCTAAAAATGGAAATAGCTAAAGGTGAGAGCGGTGTTGGTGTTACAAACCCCCCCTAGCACTACGACACGGCTAAGTCAACCATCTGTACCATCCTGAAGGACAAAGGGGCGACTACGTTAACGAGTTCTTATTTTTATTTTGGATTAATGACAGACGGCTAGCTGGAGATAACGTTAGCGGGGGTTTCATATGCCAGAAGGCTTTCCTTTTGCTGATTTAGTGAAGGAAAGCGCTGGCAAGGAGAGAAAGAACTGCAGAAACACATCAATAACTAAGGTTATCTTTAATTCCTTTCTGTATTTTTGCCACAGATAATCCCAGAGAAAAGGTTCAAAGAGCACAGCTTGTTTTTGGGGGCTGGAGAACAGATCAATGGGGTTTACATGGATTTCAAACATTGATTGGGTTTCGGTTTGGGAACTGAGTCAAAGAAGGACTTAAAGTCGTAAGCCGAGGTTCTGCTTTAGTTTTATAGTACGGTATTTAACGTCCTGGCCCAATGTCTGGCTCCTCTGAGCATCTGCAGATCTTCGCTCATTCTGATGGAGTGGAAGGTGCTTGTACTTGAGGTAGTTTCTGCGAATATAGAATAGAAAAGCCTCCATAGCAGCAAGCTGGACTCTGCATGGTGGGAAAGTGGCTCCCCTTTTCTTTAAGAAGCTGATTTACAACTCACTCACACCGGGTTTATCATAAAATATCCCGCTCTTGTTTTCACTTTTGCAGGTTTTTTTTTTTCTCTCGTTCGGACACTCACATTTTCCATATCTTTCTTCAATTTATCTCCAATCCCTTCAGTCTCCACTCCGGTCCATTCCCACAGTTCTTCCCTCCCTCACCCGGGCCACTCTGGTTTTTTCCTCTTCTTCTTCTTGGCATGAAAAATGGCTATTCTCTCTAGTCCTTGTTCTTTCGCCAGGACCTTGAGTTTCCACCGGTTTTCCAATCTTGACCCTAATTGCACCCATAATTCATTAAGGCAGCTTAAGCTATATATGGATTTGGATGTAAGCAACACGGGGAATTCAGCCTCTCCGTTTGCTCTCGTCCTTTGGAGCGTATTTGGCCCGACGAGCCAATTTGACTTCAGGTTAGCACGCAAGGAGCGGGAGGCTGACATGAGTCATCGGTTATTTGGGGGTAATTTAAAAAGAATAAAAGCGAGGAGAGAAAAACAGCCGGTGGTCGGACGGTCAGGTCCAACGGGGAGGAAATACAAGTGGAAATATTCATTATCCATGTATTTCGTCGTATTTCTTTCGCCGAGACAGAAATGTGGCACCATTGCATATTTGAAATCGGTGGGTTCGCTGTACCTCGAGATAACCCCTGATTTTCGGTCAGTTTTTCTGCTAATATGCATGGACGGGGCGCTCGGGGAGACGCTAATAACAAAGCAGAACACTTATGTATTAGCCTCACTCACCACCCCGACCGCGCCGGCTCCAAACACAGCCCTGCAGACCATCTAACAGCATATTAGTTGCTAGCCATAACCTTTCCAGGAGAACATTTGGTTTGTCTTGACCTCTGAGTTTCCCTCCTTTATTCCGTCCTATTTTCCCGCGGCCTGCCAGCCGAGGATCTGCACTGTGCCGGGGAATCACAGCAGATCCTCGGTGGGGGCGAAGCCGGTGCCACCCCGTGTGATTTTTTTTTATCATCGTAAGCCAAGTATGGTTGGACGGCGATCAGAGGCTGCTTTCGTGGAAAGGCCAAAAAACCCCTTTCACTGTGCGTTCTGCCGCTGGGATGGCAGTGGAGTGGCACGCCGACAAAGAGGGGTTTCGGTGGCGTGAAAACGACATGCTGTTTTCATTGGGGAAGAGTTGTCAGATTTTTAGGGGATGATCGGTGGCACAGCAGAAAGAGGCCCTGCAGACAGAGTGTGTGCAGAGCTCCAACCGCTAGCTTTACAACGTGGAACGGTCTCGACGCCGAGCATACATCTGTGTCAATTCCTGAAAGCAAAGCTGAAGACCAAATTGTTTGCCACTGCATAAGAGCCCCGAGTCGCGCAATGGTTCTCAGCAAGGATGTCCCTGGCTGGATTCCGACAGGGGATCAAGTCCAAACCATCTCAGACTGGCTTTACCTCCAGAACATCTAACATCTGCTGTCCCTCTGATTGACTCACTCCAGAAGAGAACATCTTCCAGCTTTGCCTCCCAATTGTCTCCCAATTTTCCACCTTTCCTTTCGTCCTGGTTGATGCTCTTTTATCTCCCTTTTCGCCGTCTTCTCCATGTTCCCGGTTGCTGCGGACCCTTGACTTGAAACTCTCCACCTTCTTTATTTTTCCAACCTTACGTGGATTATTATTGCTGTTAGATTGGTTGTTATCCTTGCTCCGTCTTAAAAAGACGTAGTTCCTCCATCTCTTGGCCCAATCGCTATCCTGCAAGAAGTAAATGTAACTTGTCATTACGGCTCCCTGGACGGGGGAAAGGTGCCAGAATGGGTGTGAGGGAGCACCCATGAATGCCTGTTTCACTTAATGTGACTGACTGGCTCTGTTATATAAACATATGTGTCGGCAGCCGAGCAACCAATGGAATCTGCCCCTGTGCCGTTCACTTCAGTTTATTCCACTGTTTTCATTAACGCGGTGCCGGTTACGACCAATATAAGGAAACGGTTAGCCCCAGGAGTCGGGGTTTTATAGGTGCACTGGCGAGAACCTACTGAACCTGACAACGCTGAGGTGTTTTCTGCTCGTGGGCTAGAGAACTTAGATAGAATTTGACATTAAAAGATGAATAAAATCAGCACCCAGAGCTGGAATGTGTTTGCTGGACCTCCAGCTGAACTCGGAAAACAGGGAATGATCCTATACCCCGATCTCAAAACGACACCATAGTTCTTCCCTGATGTTCTAGAAGATCCTCCAACGCAGGAGAGCCAACAGGTCCTGCACCTTATCGATGACGGAAGTTACGCTTACCTTCTGTCTTCCGGCGAGGGCTTCTGCCACGGAGCAGAGTCTCAAACTGTTGGTGTCTTGATCGGCCCATCTTGCCAATCGGTCGGTTCACTGCGAGTCTGTCCATGCACCCGCTCTTGGAAGTTGGTGACGAAGGAGTCGAGGGTGGACTTGATGATGGCTTAGCAGAAGTGCACCAACCGTCCATCCTCTGCTGCGCTTTCTTTGATCAGGGAGCTGATGTTTGCTCTTTGTACTTGACAAAGAACATGCAGAAATACCAAACCTCCAACAAAGAGCTTTCACTTCACCCGTGTTGAGTCGTTCCCAGGCTCCATATGCTCGACCGTATGATACCGGAGCTGTCGGAAATTAAATAAATCTGTCTTCTCCGTCGCTTGCGGCACGAGGCTTCTTTAACTGAACTAACAGAAAACAAAACTCCAGGTAAGAACTGGCACTCTGGGCTGCCAGCGGAATGGCATTCAAAGGCACTCGATGAAGATATACTCAAAGGATTGACAAGCCAGCGACCGTAAATTGTCGGTTTGCCTTTTTTTTTCTTCAAGGACGGAGGAGACGAATCACAGCCTGCTCCTTCTGACGATTTGGATTTGCAGTCATTTTGAGAATTTCTGTTTGAAGTCCAGCTCCGGGAATAGACAAGCATCCCAAAAAAGCCTGAAAATCCGAATGCCTGGAAAAGCATCCACCTCACCCCGACAACCTTTTTGCAAACAGGCTCCACTTTTATAGCACTTTCATCGCCTAGCTGTTTCAAAGCAGTTCACATCGAGCGCGTCCCCCGACACCAAAGAGCTGCCCAGCGCTAATCAGACCATCAGGGCCAACCGGGAGTTGAGTATCTCACCCAAGGACGCTTCGGCCTGCAGACAGCCTGAGCCGGGGATCGAACCGCCAACCTTCCAGCTGAGCCACAGCCGCCCCTTTAGCCTAGCTTTGACCATTTTCTCATCATCGATTCTTCAGTGGATGTACTTGATTCTTAATTTGTCAATATTTCCCGTATTCATGTGCACTTTATATAAAACGTCTACGTTTACTTCCCGATAAAGCATGCTAATGCCAATCATTCTCTCCTATTAAGATGTTTACAAGTGTCACCCCTCTTCACATTCAGTCTAGTTTGGGGTGTGTGTTCTGTATTTATCATTATTTTCAGTATCCTAGCGGACCTAGTGATATGTTGTTCCTTAATCCCACATCCAAACCCGTAAAGCTGGCAGTTTGTGGCTGTTGAGGCTGTGGAAAATCCACCAACAGGTGCAAAGAGGCCCCAGGCGCTTCTCATTAATCCCAGTTAGCTCCCTGGCGCTGTTGCCACCATCTCGACTCCACGCACGTGTTGGGGAAACAAATTATCACCCGCTTAGCCCGTCACGGTGCTGCCGCAGAAACATGCCATTTCTTGATTTACTCGCCGCTCCCACAGTTTTATGAAGTTATTCTCCGTTGAGATCTTTTATACGCCGGCCTTATTGTCGCATTTTCTCGGAGTGAAATCCACCCTACACTCGTATGCCCTCCAGACACACAACTTTCAGATCCCATCCTCATTAGTCCCGCACGCCGCTGAAACCCGCGGGCTTTTTCATTTGCCGGGAAACGCCTTGTGACCCGTGGCGTACACAGTGAAACCCGTTTTCTGTCTCCTGTAATGATAAGCAGCGGGCTGCTCTGTCGTCACCTGGTAATAACATAGCATTAGCTTCCTTATAGGCTCCCTGTTGCACATTGAAAGCTTTCATCTGCACCCACAAAAGTGCAATATGAGTAACATTTACCTTCAGTTCTGTTTGGATTTTTGGCCGGTTGTTATGAAACCGTTTTTGTTTGATTGTTGTTGGGATCTCTGGCTGTCGGGAGGACGATCCTGAAAGCACTGAAAACTTTAGGGGAATTCCAAAAACATGAAGGAGTGGAAAGTATCCAGACCTGTGAATGAAAGAGTTAGCAGTTGCAAGTTGTATGTCTCGACACTAGCGGTTCCCAACTTTATTTTTGTACCAGGGACCAGTCAGAGGCGAGCCGTTCACCGCAAGTAATGCGTAGCAGGCGTGGAGCTTGTGTATCACCTGTTGCAATGAACCCATAACTTTAGTAGGACTCTTGATATTGTCCTTTGAATGCAGCTGTCGTTTTTTTACTGCCAGTCTGCGATGCTTCTGCGGTCTCATCGTTTGCTCGTTTCCTCCCGAAAAAGGCTAGCTCAAGGGCTAGCTTGTGCTAGCTGATGTGTGAAATGGCATTAAGTGCAGCAGTGAAGCAAAGGCGGAAACAGTCATTTTCCAACCTAAGATCCTGAAGGTCAAATGAAAAAATTTGGACCAAAAAAGATTTTCTACGCAGACTAGTACCAAATGATCTGTGGACCGGTCCGGGTCTGGGGGCTGGGTCTTGAGGACCCCTGCCCTTGTGAATGAATGAATGGTTGCATGTCTTTATGAATGAATGAGAGGGTGAATTGTTATATGTCTCTACATGTAAGATAAGATAAGATAAACTTATTGATCCCCATAGAGGAAATTCTTTTGTCACTGCAGCAAAACAGTTATAATTATCAACAAATATGAATATAAATAGAGACAATTAGAAAATAGCAAAAGAAAAAAAAAAAAAAAAGAGAACAACAACATCAAGGATAATGGACAACAGAATGGGAAAAAAAAGATGGTAAAGGTGAGAAGAATAGACAACCAAAACTAAACAACATAAACAGAGTGACAATACAAATGACAAGGATAAAATAAATAAACAAAAATAGGCAGGAGACAAATGAGATTCAAAAAAGACAAGTTATTCTGGCCATGGAATTGGCCGGTTTAAAGTGTTTTCTGATGCTATATATGTTATCCTTACTCTCGCACCAAGTAATATAGAAACTCTCCAATCTCTATTTTTTTACATGTTGCATGACATGGACTGATTGTTTTTTCTCTGTTTACAGGGTCTGAGTTTCCCCAAGACCCCAGTGTGGTCGCTACCACTTCATGGAACACCTCTAGCGATGGTAAATGCACTCACATACTTTAATATAGTCTTCTTTTTTTCTCTGAAGTCTCAGTGGAAGTCCGATTAACCCGTGAAGCTTTCCGAATGTGACCCCGTGCGTCGGGATCAGAAGTCGCCCGACTGTCCGCTGTGTAAGATGACTGATGGAACTAATTAGACGTTGATCTTCTCAACACGTGGGAATGCAGCCACAGGTGCACCGCATTTCCCCAATTTCCACTGACCTACTTTGAATGCCGACAGCTGCCGGCTGGCGCTCCACGTGAATCCCGTGGCAGATAACGCCATCCGTCCGACCGACTTACGTGGCCACTCTTGGGTTTGACCTGCCGCGTTTACCTGTTTCAGTGGCGACGCGTGAGGCTTCTGCTGAGATGTTGTCGGCTGATGTGTCGGGGTGGAGGTGGACCGTGTGATTGCGATGGTCTTTTCGTAACGTGAGACGATAGCGGCTTCTCTCAGCCCTTCGAGCAGCCCTCAAAGAAAACACAATGAGGTTCTCTATGGGAGTGAGGAGGTGATTAGACCGAGATGGTTTTGACTTGGACATGGTGAAGATCTGGGTGGAAGGATGCTGAGGTTGGAACTACGAGGCGGCGTGTCTACGGGAAGACCAAAGAGATGAATGGAAATGTACTGTAGAAGGTTGTGAAGAACTTTCTTTCTGTTCTAGTTTCTGGACTTTTATCCAATCGGAGGGCTACATCTTTGGTCCGCTGCTGTTTGACTTTGGAGTGCTGGTGCACTCGGACCTCCGGCGTGGACACTCCCCTCGCTACGCTGGAGATCCGGAGTTCTCATGGGCTGCATATAAACATGTTTGTTTATCGTGTGGATGCACGTGCCTCCTGAGGCTACGTAGCCTCAAATAATCAGATCCTGACAAAGGAAGCAGCTGAAACCGCCGCTCCTCAATCTTCACAACAGGAAGCCTTTTTTTTTGGAGGGGGTTGAATTATCATCCCAGATCTTGCCGATGATTGCCTCGGTTTCCCTCTGGGGATCAGAGAGCTGACATCTGCCCAATCACTGCACAGAGACCCGGAAGGTCCTCAGCAAGTTGTTTAACCAAACGTGGCCCAAGTTTCACCTTTGTTTTTGTCTCTCGCGGGAGCTGCCGGCGGGATGAACGTCTATTGTTAAACTCGAGGGGAGAAGGCCAGCAAGAGGCGAGGACCGTGTAGTTTATCCTGGATCGTCCTCCAAAGATCCTCCAAAAAAACTCGAGATGGTCGCAGAACAAATGACGGCTGTCTTTTCCCCATTATGACATGAAATGTGAAAAAAACCACAAGAATTAAGGTGCATGTGAGCATCCGTGCCGGTGTATTTGTGTGTGTGATGCTGAGTGCAGCACCGCGGCCAACATCTGCTTCTTATCTGATGGATGGATGGTGATTGCGCCACTTGTTTTGTCTGCAGGCAGGGAATGGTTTTGATTGTCCAAGCAGACAGCATTCAGGTAGCGTGGCTCTATCGGCATGCATCAGTAGCAGGAAGCTATCGCACTGGGAGAGGCTCATTATTGGGCCGCGCGTTATTGGACAGGAATCAGGGGGTGATGATAGTTTACAGAGCTGCTTTTCCCTCGGGGCTTCCTTTCTTTTACCGCGTTCGCTTTCCCGACCCAGAGTTTAATGACGTTCACCTTTCCCTGGCGGCGCTATGAACCAATCCCCTTCGGCGCGTCTTATTGACTATGTTTACTTAGCGGCGCAGACACTCGGCGTCCTGCTGAGAACATCTTGTGGAGCATTTGCTCCGCTGGAGATGATTCACAAGCGCGATGCAGTTTTGCAAGAGGCGTCGCGTAAACCTACCTTGTTTGGAGAATGAAAGAGCGTGTGCCGTGGGAGCGCCTGTGTTTATAAGCTAGCCTTCACATGCCTCGTTTTGATGGAACGGAATCCGTCGGAGAAAACGCAGGTCGGCGGCGTTCGGCCGGCCACCACATGAAAGGGAACGTCCACAGCGGGGCTTCGAGTTTCACGGCGCCGTCGGTGCCAAATATCGCAACGCTCACCAGCAGACAATCGCATGCAGAGTGGCTCTTTCGAGCAGACACCGGCGGGACGCCCCTCTCTTTCTGCTCCTGTCACCGACTCCTCTTGTTCCCCCTTCGCTCCCCGCTGCTTTATTGTCGGTAGTTATGAAAGCCAATGGAGTGTGCGGGACCGCCGCTCCGAAAACCATTTTCTTTTCCGTCAGCTCGGCTAATGAGATGAGATGAGTGATGAAATCGCCCGGCTTGTGTGACCTTGTTGCCTTTGGCAACCCCTTGTCTTTTCAGGCTCCGTAGACATTTAATACATATTTGGGTACTTCTCAGGGCACGGAGGTAATAAAAGCACCATGCAGTCAAGATTGGGTAGATTCACAATGGACACCTATTTTTACATTTCATTTACACTTGACGGGTCAAACCACAATGAACTACAAATGCTACTTGCGGTTTTATGCTAACGTTCTCTTCACATGCATTCTGGAAGGGATTTGATAGCGGACGCTGTTTTTGCAGAACATAATGATGTGATATTGAACTTGGCGCAAAATGTCTGTCAAACATGACAAAATAGCTAACACACACACACACACACACACACACACACACACACACACACACACACACTTATGCTAGAGGCTACAGTGGCAATTCAATCAGTAAACCCTCCATAGTCCTGCTGTTTTAGTCTCTTAAATGTAGTCAGATATGCAATAATGATCGTTTTCAAACTAGACAAAGATGAAGATGAAGGAGGGTTGCCAAGGAACTCTAATCTGGATGGAGTTAATTGTCAAGTGAAGTTGCACTTCTGAAAAAGTTCAGGGAACCCAACTTTTGAGTGATGAAGACAGTCCAAGGCTCTGTTTACATGTTTAAAACCTTGGACTGCCGTCGACTGCCTTCATTATTTAAAGTTTACAGTGCTTTGACAGACCTGAGTACGGCAGGATACACAAGGACGTAATGGAGAACCAAACAATCAGGCCAAATGGGGAATGGAGCGATCAGGAGGAAGTCAAAACAAAAAGACTGACAATCCCAACGGCCAAAGAATCAGTGTAGATAAATACAACATAAAAAAAGTGACAGCACAGCGGTTCAATGACTGTCAGGCAAGATGGCCCCAGCTCCAACCCTGATGTGTCAAATTAGCACGTTCTCACCGGTAGATTACATCCTTCCTTATGTCAGTGACCGTGACAAGAGTTGAGTACTGGAGTAGAGCTGGAATCAGCCCTGAGACTGTTCAGTGTGGCTGGTTCACCGAGGGAAGGGGCAAAATGCAGCAATCATTCATATATAGGCAGAAATATATAGGCAGGCAGTTCTCCTGCCTCACGGTAGGGTAGACTTCTCAGTTGCAGAATACAGTGACAGCAAGCTAGAGTTAGCCAGTCAAGTCCAGCTATCCATTTATTTTTTTTCCTCTCCTCATTTTCAAATTGGAGGACTAAAATCCAAACTCCAAATTTTCTTAAAAGTGTCTAAAATTTTCTTTTTTAAACTGAAGGTGCTTTTTGTGTGCTACAGTTTGTATATATGGAAAATTGTTATTAGAGATATAAAGACATACAACCATTCACCCTCTCATTCACGTGTCCTGTAGAGACATGCAGCCATTCACACTGTAGGCTGTCCAAAGAACCTTTTACATGGAGGTTTTGGACCGTGGGAGGAACCTTGAGAACCCTGAGGAACCCCATGCATACACGGGGGAGAACATGGAGACGCCACACAGAAAGGGAATCCAACCAGGGACCCTCTGGCTGTGAGGCGGAGCCAGTATTCGACAAGAGTAATTCAAAAAAAAAATCTGAAAAGGTGATTCTAGAACAGCATATTTATTTTAGCACTTGTTTGAAAATAAGGGTCGACAGTGGCAGAGGCTCAGCTGTGGATCTGGTAGCCATCTATTTGGAGCTGCAGCCTGCACTTGGTGTTTATGTATGTGTGTATGGGTGTGTGTGCCGGTCGTGAATCACACCGACAAGATCCTCTCGCAATTATTTTCCGATCAGAGCTTGCCCGACCTGAGTCACTTATTATCCACACCTGGAATCCAGGGGTAGCGAGCTTCTTCTGCCGCCAAGTTAAACTATGCTCCTGCGTGTTTGCTAACTCTTGCTTTGGGCAAATTTCCTCTCCCTCTTCAACGCTGAGGTGTTCGTGCTCGACTATTCTGGGAATGTCTTCCGAATTAGCTGTCCTGTAACAGGCACCATAACCAGACATGACAGGAGACACTGGATTCTCCTCTGACCGGCCCATGAACATGTCGCCCCTGCGATCTCCTCCCACCCGCCGTGGATTCACTTTAAAAATTGCACCTGTTTGGTGCCGGCGAAACGTCCGCCCACCGTTAGATGGCGTTAAGAGTCGAGACGAATAGCAAGTTTCTGTATTTCACCCTCTGGGTTAGTAATTCATTCATTATTCTTGTGGAAATCTCTCTTGTTGTGGCAACTGGACTCGAATTTCTTCTCATCAAAACGTTTCACCCCTCATCCCAGAGGCTTCTTCAGTTCTGAAGAACTTTGGAAGAACTGAAGAAGCCTGTGGGATGAGATACATGTCCAGTTGCAAGACAAGATGATTTTCACAAGCTCCCTGGTTGGATTCCCTTCCTGTGTGGGGTCTCCATGTTCTCCACGCTTCTGCGTGGGGTTTGTCCAGGTTCCTCCAACATTCCCAAAACATGCAGGAAATTCACTGGAGACCCTGAACCATCCAGACGGTTGGATGTTTCTTTAGGTGTCCCTGTGATCGATCAGCTGGGAGAGGCTCCAGCCTGTGCAGGAATTGTGGTGTAGTTCATGACTGATTGAAAAAAGTAATATTAAATACATTAATAGACACTGATGATGCTTCTGATGATTTTCCTGCATGGGTTTGCACTGTGGGAGGAAACCGGAGGAACCCCACACTGAGAACATGGAGACTCCACACAGAAAGGTAATCCAACCTTCTGGCTGTGAGGCAAAAGGTTCTTCACCTCACTTGAAGAAACATCTTCAAGTGAAGAAATTCAAGTCCAGTTGCCACGACAAGAAGATTTCAATAAGAACTCACCATGACCTGGAGAACCTCCACAGATATTCATTCATTATCTGCACCGCTTAAACTGCAGGTGGACTGCAGAGACAAATTATTCACCCAATCATTCACACATAATATAGAAATACAAACCCGTGAACCAGTGTGAATTGAAAAATGTCTTCCTTGCCATTAACATCTTTTCCTTCTTTTAATTGAGTATGTTACCCGTTAAACAAACCGCACATCCGTGCAGCCTCATGCGCGTCATTCATCCCATGATTGTCTCATGACATTTAATATAATTATAAGGAATCTTACAAATAATTAGCTAATTAAATTAAACAATGAAGCTCGTCTCAAACAAAGCCAAAAGTCACAGAGTGTGATTAATGGAAATATAGTCGAGCGGCTCGTATGGCTGCCGTTGCACGCTCGCCCGCCTCGGTCGTCTCGGCCCTCCGCGGCCTCCCTTTGTCCGGGAACGTTTATTAGTTTACGATAGTATCGGACTCTGAGCAGACTTTCAATTATGCACGACCCCGTTGTGAAAGCCCGGTCATTTTTATTATCAGATTTCTGCCCTTGATAATCCTTTTACGAGGCTCGTTCAAGCAAATCGAGGACACTGTGGTCTGTGTTTGCCGAAAGTGGAAAGTTTCTTTTTTTTTTATTTTGCCAGAAATAATTGAAGAGCAAATTGCGTTGTTTGCTCACAGCCGGGTCCTTGCGCCCGTGCATTTCTGCAGCTCGCATTTTTTCAAATTCCATGCAAAAGTGCGAGGGTGCGCAGAGGCCCTGGAAGGATACATGTGTGGCAGATGGGAACGGTTGCTGTATGAACCTCTTCGCGCAAATATAAACATATTTAATCTTCGAAACCACGGTTAGTTTTCTCATGTCTCCACCTCTCCCGAATAAAGGAGGGCAGCTGTGGACGGAGGGGGCAGTGATGCTAGCTGGTGGGAGTCACCTCATATTTTCACACACTTGCTAGTACCATATAGCTGTGTTAAGCTCCGGGGTTCCGGACCGTGTCAACGCAACATGCAAACACACACACGTACGCAAAAGCTATGTACCATGACGAATGTGCCAGCTAACTTGGTACACAATCCGAACCCCCACCCCCCACCCGCGCACCCTGCGCCTCGGGACTACATGTTTGGAGTCAGGCGACCTGTGTGCCGGGAGTGGCAAGAGAATGGGTTCCCGTTGGGGTTTAAGGCTCGTTTACACTCCGGCTACCGTCGTGAACGGCTACGTATCTTTCGATGGCACTGTGGCACGACACATCCACTAGAGGGCAGTGCAGAGTCACTTCCAAGTTCCCTTCCAGAGAATAACAAGCATGGCGGCAGTGAAGGAGCTGGTGAGGATTCCCCTCCTCGGTTGTACCGACTCTACGTTGGTTCTTCTTCATCTTCTGTGTTCCTTGCACTGGTTTGCTTTTAAGCATACCGCACAACCCTGCGACTTTCAAAGGTACTGCATTCGGCTACACACCTGCTCCTCCAAACCAGTAAGCAGGTCTGCATGTGGTAATCTAATAAATATGTGACACCCATCTGTCTTAGGTGGTCCAGTAGAAGGATGTACTTATATGCTATTATAAGCCCTCAGACACTTGGAGTGTCCTCCAAGTGCTAGCAAGTGTTTTGTAATCTGCAGCAAACAAGATACTACACTAAAAGTGTTGTTTTGAAGATTTGGATTGGGGTTAAGGGAAGACTGGCTCTTGTGACTTCATGTTACGTAACACTACCATGCTGAAGGCACTGTTAAAGTTCAACCTCGAATCAGGTGATCCAACTCTCCGCCTGAGCGACCCGACCCGCCTCCACCCTCTGACTCATGCCTCGGCTGCAGCACACGGTCGGTTTCAAGAGCAAAATATGAAAGTTGAAGAGCTGGTATTCGCCCTTTTGCTTTGAATCATTGTTTGTCCTTGAAGTTGTAGTTTTTCGTCACATCTCTAGCAACATCGGCTTTTTATTTTGATCAGTTCCAGATGCCAAAGCACACTTTAGCCTCAAGCGTGCAGCTGTTTGTGGTGGACACCATCAGACAAAGCAAAACTGTAAAAATGCAACCAAGCGATTGTTTTACCATTGATCCATTTTAGGTTTTGTCATAGGTCAATTCGCATTTTCCTGCTGGGCTCGGTCTAATGGCGACCAATGAAGGAAACCAATCGGACCTGGATATGATCAGATCTAGTCATCAAGTTGACCTCAATAGATCACCTTCTCCAGTCATGGTTTTTGTTTTATTGCTAGTTCTCGAGAAGACAAAAGAAAACACCACGTCTTCTCTTCACGTACCCTTTTCTCCTGGATGAATGAATGAAGAAAGGAAAGGATGTTAGATGATGTGGAGACAAAGTCAAGCTGAGATGATTAGGACATGGACAGGGGTGGGATGGTGGAGATCTGGGTAGAAGGGAGGTGTCATAAGTGAGGGTGAGATGGAGGCAGACGATTGGTTGTCGTAAGGGAAGAGGAGCAGATGGTCAAATATGAGTCAAGATCGTAACTTCATGAACCGGGCGATGATTTCAAATATTGAGATCTGACTTTGCAACATTGCAGGATTGAAGAACACGGAAGGCCTGGTTAAGCACTTTCAGACACACGTCTCTGAATCGGGAGGCCTCGAAAAAAACGGTATGTGTGTGTGTGTGTGTGTGTGTGAAGAGCTGGTGTGCACTCGCATATCTGCATCAACCTCCTCATTCACACACACACACACAGCCAAGTGTGTTTTCCTCTGCTGTTTGTGTTGGCCAGCCGGTGGGACCGGCAGCATTTCTGCATACTTAAGTTTGGTTTTGGAGGTTGAGGGAACTTTCCAGAGGGTTTTCACGACACAAACACCGATGTTTTCCCTGCGCATTAAACCCTTAGGTGGCCCTCAGGATTGTTTTCTCCTGACCACCGGGAGGAAGAATGTGGCCCCAGAAATAACCACGCCGACCATGTTATGCCGTTCTTTCCGACGTCCCCTGAACTCGTCCCCGTCACACCGGGACGTTGCCGCGGTGTTTCGTCCCGGAGGCTGTTTATTCTTTCAAACCTTCAAAAACCAACCCCCCCCCTCCCATCAGACTGATGAGGAGCGTCAATTCATGAACTCGTAATGCATAACCCAGGCGTGAATGAAGACACCGGCAGCGAGGGACGGCGGTGTTTCCCTGACTCCGCACTCTTCTAAGGTGGAGAATGTCTGAAAACAGTCTGGTCTGGCTGCAACAAAAGGCAAATAGATACCAAACACAAAAAATACGTTGTTGAATCAGTTAAGAAAAACGAAATAAAGATAATAAAGTACAACCGACTCTGTCACCTGCTGACAACCACTGTCTTAGAGTAATTCAGTCATTTGCTCATTTATTCATCCTGTATATCGCTGATCCTGCAGTCAGGTTCAGGCTCAGGGCTGGAGCCAATCCCATCTGTCATTGGTTCATCCTGGACCAATCACAGGGCCATTCACCCTCTCGTTCCCTCCTCATTAAGAGACGTGTTCCATGTCTGGACAGTTCAGGGTCTCCAAAGAACCTCCTGGATGTGTGGGAGGAACCCGGAGATCCCTGAGTAACCCCACGGGCGGAGCATGGAGACTCCACACAGAGAGGCCTCCTGTGGTTATCCAGCCGGGGACCTTCTTGCTGTGAGGAGAAAGTGCTGACCACTGCACCTCTCATGAAATGTCTTGTTTTTTCTTCTCACCCACTCACAGCCCCCCTCAGCTCTCCCATCCTCACCCCTTCTGCAGGCCTCTTTCCCCTCTTCATTAATCCCCCGTTCATAAATTCTCCTCTCTGCTCCCCTCCGTCTCCAGGGCCCTTCTTCATCCGTCTGGAAGCTCCGATGAACAACATCACAACGTCGCTGGGCCTCACAGCCGAGCTGTTCTGCCGCGTTTCGGGAAACCCCCTTCCCACCGTGCGCTGGCTGAAGAACGACGCTCCGGTGGTCCAGGAGCCCCGCCGCGTCTCCTACCGCTCCATGCACTATGGCTCCCGCCTCCGTATCCGCAACCTGGACACCACCGACACCGGCTACTTCCAGTGCGTGGCCACCAACACCCACGGCATGGTGTCCACCACAGGCGTGTTGTTTGTCAAATTTGGTAAGATCAACTGTGCACCTTGCGCAATTGTCAGAAGAGTTAAGCATCCCTTCAATCAGAAGGTTGGCAGTTTGGTCCCGGGGCTCCTCCTCCCAATGTTCTGGCTAGAGCCCTGCGTGGAAGCTCTGCCGCCATCGGTGTGTGAATGAGCGAATGTGATCCAGTGTAAAGTGTTTTGGAGCTGCGCTCTGAAAGAGGGCATCGTTTTATTGAAAAGGGTATGTCCATGGCACTACCCCAGGCTGCACCGAGTTGTATGCTTAGCGCCTCCATGGGTGTGTGAACGGGTGAATGGGTGAATCTAATCCGCTGTGAGGTGATGAAAGCACGCCACAAGTAGAGACCATCCCCATATTGGAACAATTGCTTCTTGTATGAGTTTAAGAAGACAAGGTATCTCTATTTTTATATGCTTAAAAGATACCTTCTACCCTGTATATATACATATAAATATATCTTTTCTCTTCTTACATATAAGAATATCTTTCTAAATATATATAGGAGAAATCTTTTTATATTAATAGCGGCCAAAGCTGCGATGCAAGGCGCTAAGCATACCGAAGTGAGCAACCTGGTGTTCGTCCCGTTTTCACTGAAATGGTCTCCACTCATATAGTGCTAACAGTTGCTAACCAGACCATCGCGATACTTTGAAGAAAGTCATTAAATCAGAAGTAACCGAGTACTCCTATTGTTACCTCCAAAGGTACAAGGTTTTCTCCTGACAGCCACGCCTCCATGACAACTTACAACTCAAACCCATTGGCTGAGAGCAATTGCCGGGTCAAGTTTGATTGACAGACGTCAGTCAAGAACGTCCTGCGCTCAGACCAAGTCGGCGTTGGTGTTTTACCCTCCAGAATGTGATCAATAATTTTGCTTCTTTTCCCTTAAAAGGGGGTCTGGCTCCACTTAGCAACTCTCCCCGGCTGATTGCCGCTCATAGCTGGCGGCGCAGCGCCGAGAAAATCTGGGTATGATAATATTTATCCTGCGGTGAAATATCCCCTTGTCCTCTTTTCCAGACCCGCTGCCCACCCCGCTGCCAGGACGGCCCACGTGAGTATCTGATTCTTTGTCTATTTTTCTCCGCCCGTCGGCCCTATTCATAAAGTTCTTGCTCGGCGTAGAATCCCGCGGGGGCTCTGCCGTTGGCGCTGAGTGATTGCATTAAAACGAGGATGAGAGTATTCTGCTGTTAAGCATGTGGAGAACCCGATCTCTGGATCGCATGTGGGGTGAAAGGAACGCTTGTATGGGTTGTAATTCTTGATCGAGGGATTAATGAGTTCATCTCGTGTTTGATTTTCCCTGTTTTTGGTTTATTTTGTAGCAAGTTTGTCTTCACTTAAATTCTGACTCTCCAGATTTGAGGGAACGGCAGTGAGTTGAGACGGAACTCTGAGATATTTAAGAATACGAAAGCAAAGGAAATGGCCCAAGATGTCGCCTTAATATCGCCCTCCTCATCTTTCCCGTGGGCTGCTCCTCCAATCATCTGCCTCCGTCCAACCCTCTCCTCCTCTGGGCCATCTTTCACCAACTAACCTCCTGTCCCCTCCATCCATAAACCTCCTCTGTGGTGAATTCAAAATCTTCTCGTCATGGCAACTGGACTTGAATTTCTTCTCTTGAGGATGTTCCACCCCTCGTCCAAGAGGCTTCTTCAGTTCATGAACTTCAAGTGAATACATTTAAAGTTCTTCACCATGACCTGGATGGCTAAGAACCTCCCAGACATCTCCTCGCTGGTCCTCCTCCACCTTCTTAGCATGCTGATATCCGTCGTTTGCCATCTGTGATGTGCAGTGTGAGCAGCTGGAGGAACATCTGGAGAGGTGGATTCATGACCTGGAAAGGGGATGGATGAAAATTAGCGAAGGAGAGGAACCCAAGTGGAACCGCGAGGCTACAGGTTGAGGAGATAAAGCAGTTGGAGGGGTTTTAGCAATGCTGGTCAACAGTCCTTAGCAATGGAGAAGAGGTGGAGGAACATGTTTGAGCAGGTTGGAACGGGTGGAGGAAGGAGTATAAGCCAGTGGGAAAGGAAAGGTGTAGAGGATGGAGGTGAAGAGCAACCATGGTGTCTGGTTTGGAGACCTAGAGGAAAAGAAAGGAGGCAGAGATGAAGATGTGAAGCTTCCTCTTTGGGAGTTAGGAGGATGGAGAAGATTAGGAGACCGTCGGAAGGACAGCACTTGGTAGATGTTCTGGGGATAAAGTCACTCTAATACAGTTTGGACATGGACAGAGGAGGGATGCTGAGAAGGATGCTGAGGTTTGAGGATGTCTGGAAGAAGACCAGAGAGGAGGTTCATGGAAGGCAGGAAAGAGGACAGGAAGAGGAGAGGGTGTAGTGGAGGCAGATGATTGGCTGTGGCGACCCCTGAAGGGCGCAGCCCACAGGACAAGAAGAAGATTCGTTATTTGCCAGCAGCTCCTTTTAAAGCGAACACAATTCCAACTATCTTTGCTAGGAACAACAAACGTTCCCGTCGCATCAGATGGCCATTCCTTCTCAATCCAGGAATAGAAACAAATCACAGACAAAGCCGGGGAAAGCTACATAAATACCGTTTAACCTTGCCGATGACAGTTTTCAGATCTATTTGTCGGACAAATTCCGAGCCACACCGCCGCATGGCTTTCCTACACCGCACGTCCTGAGTTATCGTCCTCCAGCATGCAGTTACCTCCAAACCTTCTCCACGGCTGCGCCCGCCGGGCGATTACTCACGTCGCTCGGCGGCCGGCTCTGTAATTTTCCGTTCTAATGGTGCAGGTTCTAAGCGCAGCCGAATGAATATTTATTGCGAGTCTTTAAATCCCCCCTCGGTTTGATCTTCCACGGCGCTCTTTTCCGCGCAAACATCCCGCCTCACATGGTTCGCATTTGAATATTGACCGTATGTGTGTGTGTGTGTGTGTGTGTGTGTGTGTGTGTGTGTGTGTGTGTGGAGGCTAATGCGGACCGCAGCTGGAATGTGCAGGAGGAGGGCGGAGGCAGTGTTCCACGCCGGTCGTAAATCGGAGTTTTGAAGCAGATGTCGTGGAGTGGAGAGAGAGCCGGCGACACGAAACAGGACGAAACTTTGAAAAGATATTAAACTGGAAGGCGGCGTGTCTCGTTAGTTTTCGGCGGCGGGGCGGCGCAGGCCTCTGCTTACGTAACTTCATCCGCTCGCCCAATCTGCTGTCAGCTTTCGCTGGAGCGCCTCAAGAAACCCACACATTTTTAATTAAAAATTTCACCCGATACCAGCATCGGGGCGTCGTCAACGAAGGCTGACAGTTGGGAGTACCGGCGCCAAATTTGCGATTCGATTGGAGTTTACAGAAGGAGGGCTCGACCTCGGACCCGGCTCGTGGCTGAGCGCGTGAGACGGGACTTCTCGGGCAATGCTGTTTTGATTTTCTTGTTTTTGTTGTTTTGTTTTCTTTCTCGAGCCAAAATGGTGATTAGCAAACAAGGCCGATCCATCGCCCGGCCCTTAACAGCTCCTCACAACTCTGGAGCCGCTTCAAAAATAGAGGGAGTCTTGTTTTTGACGTGCACCCGACATTATGAGATAAAACCCCATGAACTCGCTGGGCTTTCGCCGGATCAAAAGCCCCGAGTTGGAAGGCGTTTTCCCGAAATGACATGATGGCGAGGCCCACTGCCATGTTCCAGACAGCTTTCCCGAGGATCAAAATTGCTGGCTCCTTGCGGATATCCAACACTTACTCAATAATTCACTCGCACAATGATGAATATGTGCACATACCGGGTGCGTGCACGTCCGTCTTCCTCCGCTAGCATCGCTTGGTTTACAATTTGGCTCTCCGCGCCCTAAATACAGCTCGAGAGCTGTCGCACGTTGTGATGCATCTGAGATGCTTTTCAGATGAGAACACCGACGGCTAATCATCCAGCTGTCAGACTCGCTCTTTCAATTGTGGTGGGGGCTTTGCAATAGGTCAGGAATTGGAAGTAGGAGGGGTTAACGCAGAAAAACAGTGTCGTCTTGCCCCTGATTTTTTCCGCTGATGCTGAAGGTCGCAGAGTGACGAATGGCGCAGCGATTACAGCGTTCACTTCACGCCATCAAGGTGGTTGGATTTCTATGCGGCGTCTCCTTGTTCTGCGTAGAGTTCTTCAGGGTTCTCTGGGTTCCTGCCAAAGTCCAAACATACAAGGCACATCAATGGAGGTATCACGATTGTTATTTCCTTTTTTTTTTGGAAAAAAAACCTGATGGTATTATTGGCTGCTACATTCCAGGATTAATAATTTCTAATTAGTAGAACTTACTGGTGAGGTTGTTAGTGGCTCCACCTCACAGCCAGAAGGTTCCCGGTTGGATTCCCTGTCTAGATTTCCCCCACACTCCAAGCACAAGCAGGAGTTTCACTGAGACCCAAAATTGTCCAGATGACAATGTGACAGAGTGAATAATTGTATGTTTCCATATTTGTACCTAAGATGAACCCTGCCTCTCGCCCAATTGCAGCTGGGATAGGCTCCGCCCCCCCATGGCCCTGACAGCGGGACAAGAGTTCTAGATAACGAAAGAATGAATGATGTATGAAAGGACGAAATACAAAAATCTCTGTAACACATCTGTTGAGGCGTATAGAGGCACTCAAAGGAACAAACTCTTCTTGTCCTCGTGCACGCAAGCAAGTTCCTTCAGTTGCCGCGCTAAGTATTTACACACAAGTACTCATATCGCTCAGTCGGGTGTTGGTTGGATGAACGGACATCAATCTCCAATGGATTCCACTCCAGGCCGTGTCTTCGGACTCATTACAGTCATTACGAGAGTAAACCAAAAGGACGGGGGGCCTCCTTCACCAGTGCCGAGCTGCGGCGGCGGTGGGCCGATCGTCACTGCTGCTCATCATTAGTGTCACGGACGACTTATTAGCTGTAAAGTGGGGGTGGCAGCCGTCAACATGACAGGGTCGACTAATGATGACACGCGGTGACCTCCGGAGCTTACCTCACGGCGCAGCTGCGCCGTCGGAAACGTTGTTTTTTGTTGTTTTTTTTTTTCAGAAGCACATCTGGCCGTTGAAAAAAAATGTACGCGCCAGGTTTCACCGACTGTGGCGTGGGAGGGTCGCGGAGACGCCGGCTTCCGTTTTTCTGCGGGTATAAATTACCCATAGATATTACTCAGAAAATTTGGGGGCGGGACTCGTGCCCACCCACCTTGCTGAACTTGGTAATATCACAGACCTCATATCCTGTGTGTTGTCTTTGCCTCGGTCTGCACGCACATTTCCATCTCCTCCACATTTGGGCTTAAGTATACACTCTGCGGTGTGCGGGGCTTCTGCAGCATGTGTGTGTGTGTGTGTGTGTGTGTGTGTGTGTGTGTGTGTGTTTTCGGCTTTACCCCGAGGGTTGGGTTTTGAGAGTAGCCGCAGGCAAACTCAGAGCTGACAGGCCACAGGTCTGAGCTCCAGTGCCGCCGGCCTCGAGTCCAACTTGAGCTTAAAACTACAGCGGAGAAATGTGGCGAGATTGTGACAGCAGGAATGTTCCTCGGGATTAGGGTTACCTGCTGAAGGCCATGTGCACAAACACAACAACGCCTCAAGTGTCGCTGGAATCTTAACTGCGTCTCCCCTCTCCGTGCGGCACCGCTCTGCTGAACGATGGGGGTTGATGAGGTGGTTAGGCCCCCTGGTTGGATTCCCACTGGGGGCCTTCATGAGTGGAGTGTCCATGTTCTCCCCGTGTCTGCGTGGCGTTCCTCAGGGTTGTCCGGGTTCCTCCCACACATGCAGGAGGTTCATTGGAGACCCTACGTTGTCCATGTGAATGAATGATATTTTTTTGTGAATGAGAGGGTGAATGGCTGTATGTCTCTATGTGATGTGAATGAGATGAGATGAGAGAGATGAGAACAACTTTATTTATCCCGAAGGAAATTGTTGTGCCAGAGTTTCAAGTAAAAAACATAACAGTAATAGATAATAGTAGGAAGGAGGAAGAATAAGAAATACAATGAAATATAAATTGTCTTAACTGTTGACTGTTAACTACAAAGATTTGAAGATTCCCTGCGGCTGAGGGAAGAGGAATTAAAAAGTATGATAGCTTTAGGTAGGAAAGACCTCCTGTGGCGTTCAGTGGAACTCCTAGGTGTTATCAGTCTACGACTGAAAGAGAACGTCTGACAGAACGTCAGTGTGGCATGCAGGGGGTGATGGACGTTGTCCATGATGCTGAGGAGCTTCCTCATCATCCTCCTCTCTGAAACCTGCACAACAGACTCCAGCTCTACTCCCAGGACAGACCCAGCTCTCCTGATGAGCTCGTTGAGTCTGTTGGCGTCAGCTGTCTTGAGCCTGCTGCCCCAGCACGCAACAGCGTAGAAGATGGCGCTGGACACCACCGAGTGGTAAAACATCTGCAGCATGGTCCTGCAGACGTTGAAAGATCTGAATGGTTGAATGAGAGGGCGATAGTTGTATGCTTCTATATGACGTGTGAATGAGAGGGCGATAGTTGTATGCTTCTATATGACGTGTGAATGAGAGGGCGAATGGTTGTCGGTCTCTTAAAGCGGCCCTGTGACTCCCGGCTCCTGCAGCCCCGCGACCCCAGTGCAGGATAAGTAGTGTAGATGATGAATGAATGAATGAGTTCTGGTGGCAGCAGGGTGGTCATGGCACACTGACATGAAGAAGGAGGCATCGTTTAAAAACGTCTCGCAGTTGTTTGTTGATCTTCACTGGCACTTGACTTTTACAGATGGTCATTTGTTTCCTCCTCATCTTGTTGGAGAGCTTTGGGTTGGGCTGTTATTTACTTCACAAGCGGCTGCTTAGGTTCCGCTCAGGCCGTTGCGTTTGACCACTGCCGTTAATCATCCGCATACGTGACGTTCGGCGTCAGGTGGCGGCGCATCAAATGAGCGCACAGGTTCCGTGACGAATCAACCGACAGTGGCGCCCGAATATATCGGTTTTCATTCCCAGCACCTGCCGTCGTCCTTCCACAACCCCATTGACAGCGTGTGTCTGAAAAGGATCTCTGAGGTCATCACTGATCGGCTGGGTTAGGGTTTTAGCTGCAGTGCGTGACGTGGAAAGCGGTAAGAGACCCCCCATTTGATCACATACTTGAACAGCAGCCTCCGCATTCCACAGGATTTTACAATCCCAGGTCTGACCAGAGGAGTCCGGTACTCATCGTCTGAAACGCAGCAGGGTTGGCGTTCCCCTCAACGTTAGTTCAAAATGGCCACCCACGTTGTTTACGGGACGACTGGATTCAACTCATTACTTCGACTCAGTGTGCTTTCAAACCGAACTAGCTTACCTTATAAACACCTGCAAATAGTATGACTTGTTTAATTCAATCATCATTTCTTTTGCTGACCCACCGTTCTGATTGGGTCATGTTGATGAGTCTCTGTACTTGCATTCATTTGACCTGAAGTCCAGCATTTCTTTAGCTCTGCTGAGACATTTTAAAGAAGTAGATGAGGGCTTTTTGACAGAAGCCGCTTTCACACTGGAGGAGCTTTTTGCAGTTCCAAGAACCTTTTCAGGAACCGGGCTGTTTCTCAGCAGAGGAACAAGGACCTGGCAAATGACCATGGATCTCAGCTCCTCAGACCTTTTTAACTCCCGCTCTGAGGCAGGGTCCTTTTTTGGGGGTTCCGTAGGAGCCTGTGATGTAGCTGCTTGGTGATTGGTGGAACTCCTAGCGAGGCCCATTACCAGAGACTTTTTAAATCAACGTTGTCACACTTCAGATGTATTTTTGGGACAAAATGGTCAGAAGCAGCTAAAATATGAGCGATAAGGATGTCCAAGTTCTCCTGGCCTGCTTTCCAGGGCTTTCAGTGAAACATCATCATTTTGGCAAGGCTAAGTCAGAGTTAGCTTACGCTAGCAGCTAATGGGGTTCCTTACTCAGAACAGCAAGAAGATAAAAACACTCCTACCATGTGATAGACCATGGTTATTATTCCATGAACACTGTGGCAGCTTCCACCTCCATGTAGTCCATGTCGCCTTCCTCTTCTTCTTCTTCAGCGGTTTGTTCGTGGTCCCTCACTGCCTTTAGGAATGCTAAGCTTAAAGGTTCCCGACTGGCAGAGGCTACTTCCTGGAACCAAAGTGGAGCTAGATTCTTCTTAGAATTGTTCTCTCTGAAAGCAGCTCATTTATCCTCTTCTGGAGGAGGAAGAAGAAAGAAATGCAGGCAAACGTCTTGTCACGCCCTGCAATAAATGAGCCCACAAAGCATTTATTGGCTCACTTGTTTCATGTGTTCATACGGATGGGAAGAATTCTAACACTCCATTAGAAATCCACTGGACCAGGCAGCTTGCTTTGTTTAGCCTGGATTAGCTGGTAAACAAACAAAATGACACAAATACCCCGGAGTGGAGTCGGGTGCGAGATGTGATCTGGTGTTGAAGTTCTTGCCCGGGAGCGGGCTACCCGTTGATGGAACATCTCCTGGTTCCCCCCTGCCCCCCAAACACTCGAGGAGCTGCCGTGTCCGGATGTAACTTGAGACCGACGGTGGTCCGGGCCCCGTCCCGTCGACAGTCGGAGAGTCGAGAGGCTTATTTCCAAACCCGTGGAAGCTCCTCCTGGAGCGCCGGCCCCTCAAACTGAGTTTTCGGCCGGCCTCGGATCCAAAATGCATCAATGTGTCAGCGGTTATCACTGAGCCAGGGACAGATGAATTCATCTTCTCCACACCCCTGCCATCGCCTCCTCCTCCTCCTCCTCCTCCTCCTCTCGTCTGCTCTCCTTGGTGATGTTTTTACAGCGCCTGAACAAACACACCGCGAGGGGAGGGTCTTCTTGCCTGCCAAATCTAGACCCCCAACTTTCTCCCCCCTCTGCCACACTCCCTTCATTTGCAGGAAAAAAAACAAAATAGCATGATGGAAACAGCGGGCGGGGGGTGAAAGAAAAACAGTGTCGGAGGAGGATGGTACCATTAGCGCTCGGCGCCGGGTGTCGCTCCTTGATCCGGGGGTCCGGGGGTCCGGCGGGGTCGGGTGTGATTAGCTGCGTTTGACCCTTCGACGGTTTAGTCGGATCAGAAAGACGGCAGAATCGTTCGGGCCCCTCGCGTCTCCGGCTCGGGGCCTCAAATTGCCCACGTCAGACGCAATTACGGCGTACACACTTTCCTTTCCAATCATTCCCTTTCGGTGGGCCAGGTTTTCCTCCTGAGCTGCCTTTTCACGGTAATGTGTCATTGTGATTTTTTCTTTTTTGCCCAGATACAGCAGTCCATGTGTAGCCTTCCAGAGATCCTCAGACCATCAGGCCGAATGATTAAATCCACATTTTTATGATATTGACATTATTACACACTGTTGGACTGCATCTTGTCTCCAAAGGACAGTCTTTGACAGTCCGTCGAGGAACAGCTGCTTCCCCAGAAGTTGAAGTTTTTTCGATATGAAAATACTCACATCTGTATCGACCATGAAAATTCTTTGCCTTGGAAACAAGGCCAGGATTAGCTTTTGTGAAAGCCAATTTTTAGAATTCATATACATTTTTTCGCCCTTTTCGTTCATTCGTTCATTTGGTCATGACCCATGCCACGTAGACTGTGGCCATGTCATTGGGCGATCACACGTCAAATACCAAACCGTTCATTCGCTCATTTCGGTCTCTGACCCACGCCACCATCATACGTGTTATTTATCACTGGAGAAGGAAGCCATTTCCTGTTTTATCACCGTTGATTCTCCTATTTTCATTGTTTTAACCTTTTGTATAAAACTTATAAATGTGGATCCTGGATGATCGAGTTCCACGTCTCGCCCCCTCCAAAAACATCTGCTTATATTTATATTATGTAACTTTTTTCCTGATTTACCGAATGTAGAAGTTTATAATCTGACAGCGGCGATAAACAGAATTTATGCACCACGGCCGCCGGTCCCAGAGTCTGTCTGTCTGTGTTTATGATGGGATTTTCTTCCCGTTTGAAAAGATTAATACCACGACACCCTGGCTGTCAAAGCTGTTTAAATTCCCCAAAAACTTTCTCCAACCACTTCTCTCTCAACGCTGGCAAAAAAAAAAAAAAAAAAGGAAATTACAAAAATAGCAGCTTTTCCCCTCTCGTTCTTTTTTCCTCTGCCTTTTCCCGAGTTCCCACTGCACTCCAGAAGTAGAGGATACAGCAACCAGATCCCGCCGACCTTCTTCTCAATGCTGTCCACCTTCTGTCCATCCTCTGCATTCACTTGCTGTGGGATCCTGTTCGGGGGGCTCGTGTGACTGAGAAAACTTAGCGGTCCCGCCTGAAGTCTTGTGGTGGCAGTGTTGCGCGGTATGCAAAAGTGCGACAGGCCAAAGTAATGGAAAAAAAGATAAGGTGGCCTCAGTATCACCGGGGAGCTGGGGACAATATTTGTTATTGTCTGCAACAGAATTTGGAAGGCACCCTGAACTCCGAAATGCCTTCAGGTGCAGAGAGCCATGGACCATATGGGCATTGTTCTTTCATAGAAAGAATAAAGCTGTTTAAAATAAAATGTATTTTATTTCCATTAGTCTACAGTTCCATTAGTCCTCTACTGCGCTTCACTCGGTTGAAGGGTTTCTCTGGCTTACCCTGGCTACGGTGAGATGACAGAAGGGTCTCAGAGTGCCATCTAAAAGAGCTGCATTTAAAAGAAGATACAGAGTCCCACTTGACAGGGTCATCACCTATCAAGTGATCAACAAGGTGATTCGCCGCAGCCTGGTCTGTGAAAAAATTGTCCGTGGAGAAAGTGGTCAGTAGCGCCAAAATGGTAGTGGACCACTGCTCCACTGGATGTACGCTCTATTGGTTCGGCACTGACGTTTAAGGGCTTCTGAGACAGAAGAACCTGCTTCCAGATGTGAACTTGAGCATGAATGAGCCTAAAGCTTTGAGCCCCTTGTCTCCCATAAGTCTTATTCCCACATACGTCTCATTCATGCCAACGTTCCGTTTGTCAAACGTCACTGTTCGCAAACTTCCCCACGTGTACTTATCGTCTCTATGGTTTCTAAGCGATATATCCACTAGAGGGCAGCACGGAGTTCACTTCCGAGTTCTGTTTCAGACAATCACAAAGATGGCGGCAGTGGAGGAGCTGGCGCTTAGCTACTAAGAAAGAGGCAGCGCAGTTGACAGCCATTAAATACCTGGCAGTTCGTGGACCGAAAATTCTCCTTCCTGGTCATACTAACAACGTGTTGTCCTCTTCTTCTCTTCTGTTCCTTTTCCATTTGAACATACTGAGCAGCACTGCCACTCAACCGCCCCCTCCAGTGGTACCACTCAGTTTGCATTTGGCTTCGTGAGCTGTCCGAAAAGGAATATGCAGGAAGTGAAGGTACTTGGATGTAGCGTTGAGCGTAATCGAGGCTTGAGTTGGAGATCCACCGCATTGAGCCTTGACATTCTACCTCACTTTAAAACGTTAAAAATATCCCATTTTAGTGTTCAACTGTCAACAACCAAGGCGCACCCGCAGGCGCAGGGTTTGCTATCGGTGAAATTTACAGCTTGATGTATTTGATGAAGCTGCATGCAGTCAGCGGTAAATCTATCAGCTGAGATCTTTGTGGGACCTGTTTAAAGGTCTGCTTTTAATCTGTGTTTACGCGACCCTGCGTGTAAACATTTCCGAGGAACCAGGGCCGGGAGTGGCAGGTTGGTGTAATTGGCCAGCTGTCGGCGACGTCTCAGAAACTGACCTTGGCGTTGACATGGCGAGGAGTCGGAGTCCCGTCGGTAGCATCAAAGCGCTGACTCCTAGCGGCGCTTTTGAGGCCGGGTCTTCGGCTCCACTGTCTCGCCTTCAACGATCCAGCAGCTGTTTGACAAATTGGGTGAAAAAAGAAAAGCGAGGCGGCGTGCAGAGCGTGTTTGATGGCAAAATTAGTTCGTCTCGCAAAAACCTCCTCAGGCTTGCTCTCAGTGGTGGGTCGTCGCGGATCGATCGGCGCCCCGACTGGTGTATTCGAAGTGACAGCCCAGTCGCCGTTTTCCTTGTCATAAAACTTTTGTGTAGTTACTGCCTGCTTTAAGTGTAATTACAGAATCGCGCTCCGAGAAGCACAACTGAGAGGACGGAGAGGTGCTTTTCTGTGGTTTTACTCTGGCAAAGAAAAGCAGTGCTCTTAAAAAGGTAATTCCTAAACTAACACGTCTGAACCTTCGCTAGACCCGGAGCGGTATTATTTTGGGGAGGACGGACGGATAAATAAACTTGTCAACCTGAAACTTCCATAAATCCTAAAAACACTGCGTGGCATGATGAGTTTAATACGATCCTTCGCTCACTCACAAGGAAACAAGGCGCAGTTTTAGACGCACTGGTGTTTTCATTATTGAATGGAGGTCACGTCGGCCATATTGTCACTTCGAAAGCACCTCAGATGCATCGACATGATTCGCATTAGCCAGTCATTAATGAATGAATGAATTAATTAATTAATTAATTGATTGATTAATTAATCAATGGAATGGGTGGAGAAAAGTGTCAGGGGTACTATGTGATAGAAGACTATCATCTAGAATGAAAGGAAAGGTGTACAAGACAGTGGTGAGACCAGCGATGCTGTAGGGCCTAGAAACAGTGACAATAACCAAAAGACAGGAGGCAGAACTAGACGTCGCAGAGATGAAGATGCTCGGGTTCTCTTTGGGAGTGACCAGGATGGAGAGGATCAGGAATGAGTCTATCAGAGGAACAGCATGTTCGATGTTTTGGAGAGAAGGTCAGAGAAGCCAGACTGAGATGGTTGGGTCATGGACAGAGGAGGGAGAGTGAATATATTGGTAGGCGGATGCTTGAATTGGAGCTGCCAGCCAGGAGGTCTTGAGGAAGACCAAAGAGAAGATTTATGGACGTAGTGAGAGAGGATATGAAGGTGGTTGGTGTGAGAGAGGAGGATACAGAGAATAGGGTTAGATGGAGAAACTTGATTTGCTGTGGCGACCCAAGAGGGGAAAATCCCAAAGCAGAAGAAGATATCAAGAGAGAATACATGTATTAATATATATATATGTATACATATATATACTCCCAGGTGTGATGATGAGCACCTTATATCTCAAAATTTCTCTCTCTCTCTACATAATGTATGTATAAATATATATATGTATATATGAATGGATATAAAAGAGACTGTCGAGTATAAAGTGGTCTAGCCGCGGTACGGTCTTGTCTCGGTCACATTAGGTTTCCCTCCCAGACTTTGAATGAATTTCCCCGCGTGCTGCGGCGCGAGAACCCTGGATGGCGGTTTCCCTTCTCTCCCCGGCGCCAGTGTCAACACGGCTGAGGTTCTCCCATACCGTCCAGGATGGATGATGATTCGCTCCACACCGCCAGGCGCCGCCTCGGCCTGAGGGGATGACAGGCCCACTCAGGTTTTTTTGGATGCGCCGCTCCCCGGCCACATGCTGATCCGCTCCGGCGCTCGGCGGCGGGCGAACGCGGGGGTTCTGCTAAACGAATTCAGCTCGGGATCCCATCAAGAAAAAATATGTCTCGCGCTGGAACGCGCTACCATAATACTCCGGACCGCCAAGGAGAGTCGGGGTTCTGGATGGCTTTTTCGCCAAGAGCTGCTGCAGATTTCCCATTTCTGTTTCCGACTCCTCTTAACCGCCCGACGCGGAAGATGGACTCCCTCTGTGAGGAACAGAGGGATTTTTCACCGGCGACGGCTGCCGGACATCGCAAAGAAACTCATCATTTTTGTGTCCAACGAAAACATCCTCTCCAAACACCACGACCTGACTGCCTCTGCATTCTGCTCTGAAGATAGGAAAAGTGATCTACCAGCTGGCGGCATCTGCAGAGGCACTATGACAGGCAGAGGTGAAGATGTGGAGGTTCCTCTTTGGAGGTAGGAGAGGATGAGGAAGGAGTCTATCAGAGGGACAACACATGTTCTGGAGATAAAGTCAGAATGAGGTGGTTTGGACATGGACAGCGGGATGGAGAACATCTGGTTTGAAGGTTGGAGGAGGTCAAGAGGAAAAGCAGAGAAGTGGTTGGTGGATGGCGGGGAGGAGAGGTTTAGATGGAGGCAGATGATTGGCCGTGATGCAGTGGTTAGCACCGCCTCCTCACAGCCAGAAGGTCCCTGGTTGGAACCCCTTCCTGTGTGGAGTCTCCATGTTCTCCCTTTGTCTACGTGGGGTTCCTCAGGGTTCTCAAGGTTCCTCCCGCAGTCCAAACCGTGGTTCCCTGGAGAACCCTACATTGTCCAAGCGTCTCCATAGAACCTACAAAAGTATCGGCGGCGACGGCCCCTGAGGGCAGCAACCAAAAGAAGAAGAAGAAGAAGAAAGCATCTTCTCGCTGCAGTTTGATTCCCACCACAGCTTTGCCGTTTTCAAGCCTCTCTGGTCATGCGTTTGGTTTTGACAGCAATAATGTCCTCATCATTTGTGACGGCCTGTACGCGCAGGAATCTGGATTTTATGTCTCCATCCGCAAGCTACCCCGCTGGACTCGACGCTAAAACGCTGTAACCTCACAAACCGAGCCGTTCCACTCGCTCCTTCTCACCTCCGGCCTGTACTTTACACTTTCGGGGGGGGGGGGGGGGGGGGGGTACGCTGGGACTTGAGTCAACACGCACACGTCCGACACACTCGCAGCTCTACGTCAAACGGCGGACGGAGAACACGGCGCTCACACACAGCCGCTCTCACAAACCCGATCTTTGTTTGCTTTAGCTCTCGCCGGCTCCATCGCCATCTTGTTGTGGATTCTTTTTTAAGCGCGGCGCTGATTGATTGGGGGGGATTGCGGAGGTCTATGGCTCACGGGGGACGGGGCCTTCTGACAGGGGGCCCTCTGAAACCGGAGACCGCCGTCCACGACCCTCAAGCCTGGATGCCGCTTTGCAAAAACGGCACTTGAGTATATTATATCAATTAACATTATCAGGTGTTAGCTTAAATACGAGTCTCCACTGCTAGCGTCCAGACGTAGCTCATTAGAAGGGGGGGGGGGTCGGACAGACCCACTTCCTGTTTCCTGTTTCCCAGAATCCCTGGTGTCGGCGATCCTATTGGCAGGTCTGGTCAAGGTCAGGTCTGGTAAAGTCTGTGGCTCAACAGTGTGTGTGTGTGTGTGTGTGTGTGTGTGTGTGTGTGTGTGTGTGTGTGTGTGTGTGTGTGTGTGTGTGTGTGTGTGTGTGTGTGTTTGTGTGTGTGAAATCTCCCCAAGGGTTGGAACAGGGGGTACGTGGAGTTTCCCTGAACTCTGCCCTAAACCTCCACACACACACATACACAGACATAGACGCACATACACACACTTGCACAGAAAAACACATTTGTGCGTTTGTACAGAAGAAGTTGTTTTTTTTGTTTTTTTAACAGAGATCACATTTACTTTTCTGTCACTTCAAAAGCAGCTCAGATACTTTACTGACCATTCATTCATTTGTTCAACCCGTCTTTTATTGGGCAAGAGGCGGGGGTTCACATAGGACGGATCAATCACAGCGCCATATACACACATTAATATGCATATTTTATATTTATATATATGTATATATCTAATATATACAAACAATTTCTCATTTAAAAGTCATCATCAGCGATTCACTCTCTCATTCACACACAGCCATTTATTCATTTAACATGCTACATAACTAATGCTTGCATTTTGTTTAAAAGTTAAAAAGTCAGAAAATGTTAATGTGTATATGTGTGTGTATGTATGTGTGTATCTATGTACATTTATGTGTATATATATATATATATAGAAATAAAGTATATAAATACATATATATAAGAAAATATATGTGTGTGTTTATTTGTATTTATATGGATATATATGTGTATATGTGTATGTATATATATATATATATATATATATGTCTAGGTCAGATCTGGTAAAGTCTGTGGCACAACAGTGTGTGTGTGTGTTTGTGTGTGTGTTAGTGTGTGTGTGTGTAGGTCTAGGGCAGAGTTCAGGAAATCCCCAAGCACCCCTCGTTCCAGCCTTTGGGGTGATTTCAAACACACACAAACACACACACACACACACACACACACACACACACACACACGCACACACACACACTCCTGCCCCAAAACAAAACACATCCACATTAGTACAGGGTTTTTTTTCTTTGCCCCTGCTGGAAAGGACGGGAGCAGCGCCCCGTCACACAGAGGCCTTTGTATCCCCAGCACGTGGGATCTTCTGACGCGCCTTCAACGGGGTTGCGCGTGTATGACGAGGAGGAGGAGGGTCTCCGCCATCGTAGGAATAAAACCCAGCGCTCGTCCAAGCATCGCTGTGGCGATAAAGTTCAACGGGGAGCCTGGCGAGGTGTTTTCGCAAGGATGAAAAATATTTAATGAACGTATGGATCGGTCCCGGAAGGCCGTCGCATGGGTGGTCCCTGCAGAGGCCACCTCAAGGCTCACGCAGACCAGTCTGTGTGTGTGTGTGTGTGTGTGTGTGTGTGTGCTTGTAGCGGGTACTCCTCATGTTGCTCTTCCATAAATCTGTGCAAATAGATTTATGTCCTTATGTGGATGCGCCTCATTTTTGGAAGCTGGCGCTTAAATCATTACATTTGGGTGTAATGTGTGTATGTGTGTGTGTGTGTGTGTGTGTGTGTGTGTGTGTGTGTGTGAGAGGACATTTATAATAATATATCAAAATATGGCTTCAAATAAGCTTCACTGGAAATGTGAGAGTGAGGGGGAGCTGGAGATCAGCAGCCCAACCAACACTCTCCTATCTGGAGCTGAGAGACGGATTTATATTTTTCAGTCATTGATGTGACCTGGAAGGTGTGACAAGGTTCCACAGGTTCCTCCCACAGTCTAAACACATGCAGGAGGTTCATTGGAGATCCTGAACTCCAAATAAATCCAGATACCTGAATGTTTTTATGTCCATATGAGGTCTTTTTGTCATGGCAACTAGACTTGAATTTCTTCACTTGAAGATGTTTCATCTCATCTCTTCATCTGTATGAAGCCAACGTTAGCTTTGGACTGATGAAATTACCGTGAAATTCCGAGGCGGTTCAATTCCGACACCGAAGAAGACGACTTTAACAGTTTTAGTGTGGAGGAGGAAGACGACTATAGCGATCAGCTGGAGTAGGACAAACCAGGGATAGACAATGGATGGATGGACTTTTCCTTGTGTTATTTATTTTTCATCTTTTTCATCAGCTGTGTTACAGGCACTGTTCGGAAAAAAATACTTTCCAGTACACGTTTGTGGATGGTATCGATATGTATTTAATTAAAAGTAAAAAAAAAAAAAGAGTTAAATATCTGTGTAAACATCTTATGTTGCAATGTTTTGCAACACCACTGCTTATAGACAAATCCGGCTATATATGTGCAATCTAGATTTATTAAGTTAATTTTAGCTGGTGCGGCTTATGTTCAGGTGTCCGGAAATGAAGGTATTTGAGTTTGGATGCAAGAGTAGCAACAGTTTTTTGTACATTTTAGTGCAAAAACCAGTCTAATAGGTTCCAAAGTGGATTTACAGGCATAAAAAGTCAGTTTATAGTTTAAACTATAAACTAAACTATAAGTTTTGGCTGTTCAGTGAATGAATGAATGAATGAATGAATGAATGAATGAACAGCTGTTTTCTCTGACAATGTTGTTCTGGATCTTGGCTTCCCACCGAGACCACAAGGACATTCGCACAGAATCTCCTGAATAGGCCCCACGTGGAAACCAGAGGTGGTTCTTTGTCCGGTTCTTGTTTTTCCAAAGGAAACATTCTCCGATTGGGTACATGTTCCCTTTGTTTTTCTTGTGGGCCAGCGGACGAATAACATGGCGCATATTCTGCTTTAAAATCACAGGAGCCTGTAAATCATCCTTTATTGGGAGAGAAGGCAAACAAACCCCAGGTTCTCCATCTTACTCGCTGTATCGGGTTTGTCAATGTTATTTTGCCCGTTTGCTCCTGTTTGTGTGCGATCGTGTTTGTCTTCTTCTCCTTTGGGCTTCTCCCTTCAGGGGTCTCCATAGTGAATCAACCTTCTCCATCTCATCCTTTTTTCTGTATCCTCCTCGCTCACCTCATCTAACTTCACATCCTCTCTGACTACGTCCATAAATCTTCTCTTAGGTCTTCCTCTAGACCCCCAATTCCAGCATCCGTCTACCAATATCTTCACTCTCCCTCCTCTGTCCATGACTCAACCATCTCAGTCTGGCTTTTTCTGACCTTCTCTCCAAAACATCTAACACGTGCTGTCTTCATCTCTTCATTTCTTCATCTCTGCGATCTCCAGCTCTGCTTCATGTCTTTTGATCATTGTCACTGTTTCTAGTTTTTGGGGGACTGCAGAAGCTATGCTAGCTGTCATTGGGCAAGAGGGGAGGTTCACCCTGGAACCATCACAGGTCAGCTTAAAGAGACAGACAACCATTCACCCTCTCATTCGCACGTCGTACAGAAGCATACAACTATCGGCTTTTCATTCACAGCAGATAGAGACATACAGCCATTCATCCTCTCATCCACAAGAACGAATACACTCATTCATTCGCATGTCCAGACAATGTAGGGTCTCCAATGAATGTCCTGTATGCGTGGGAGGAACCCGGAGAACCCTGGGGAACCCCAGACAGACACGGGGAGAACATGGAGGCTTGACTCATGAAGGCCCCCGACCAGGGACGTTGTAGTTGCAAGGCTGAAGCTCGAATCGCTGCAGAATAAAAGCCATCCAAGTCATGTCTCACAGACCCGGGGTCTGTTTCTCTGAAATCCCAGCAGAGAACCCGACTGCGGGCCGGAGCCTCCGTCCACAGCTGCTTAACGGCTTTGTCCAAATAACCCCGTCTTCATCCGGTGCCTCCTTTCTGTTTGTTTTCTTTGCCGCGCACGCAACTTTTGTATAAAGAGGGATTATTGAGCCGCGCGACAGTGTTTTCCCTGCGCCGTCGGAGTTTCTAAATCACTCTCATCAGGAGTCGTCCCACTTTCCTCAGGAAGCTGCGCTCAGTTCGGACGTGTGTGTTCTTGTTCCCGCAGCACCGTCAGTAGCCAGTCAGCCAAAACATGTGTCCTCCTGTCTTTTTTAAGTGTCTGCCTTTGTGAGCTCAGATCGGGATCTGTGATCTCGGCAATAAAGCCGTCGTAAATCACGCAGCAAAGGAGTGTCTGTGTGTGTGTGTGTGTGCGCTGATGGGTGTGTGTGCCACTGGTTACATGTTGTTTAGATCACAGATGTAGCTTCGCTCTCGGCTGTCTCTTCAACCCTGTTCTTTGTTTTGCTTTTTTTTCTTCCCCTTTTATTATGATTATTTCCGCGCGGAGCACCTGGAGACCCTTCAAACGTGGGCTGATTCCTCGGCCGGCGGCCCTTGACGGCGCTCCGAGGGGCTCGGCGGAGAAAACCAAAGACGGCGGCGAAACTCAAAAACAGCAATTAGGCGTACGCCATGTCACGGGGGGGCAAAGGCTTCTCCCAAACATGGAACTTTACATCAAATCACAGCTGATTGTTCTTGTCCTTCATCTTCATGTCTCGCCATGGTCTAACTTCTCGCAAGAACTTTTGAGATCTTGTTTTGAGGTTTGTGTTGTGTTTTATTTTCAAACCCATCCAAAAGAACCAGATCCAAAGGTTCTCCCTCAGGGGAGGGGGGGGGGGGGGGGGGGGGGGCATTTTCTGTGGCCAACAAGAATGTCTTAAAAGGTCTTATTGTCTGAAAATAAATAAGTCAAACACGTGCATTGAGTATAAAATACATTTCCTACAATTCATGCCTATCAGGTTACCTGTGAAGTGACGGCATTCTGCCATTAGATTGCAGTGTATCCACATCAATGCTATTTTCAACAATTGGGATTGAGAAACACTATCCCTAAATATCCAGGAAGAGAAAAGTCGATTGCAGATAGATGGCTGTTTCAAGAAAGATGGAAAGGGGAATATGTGTTTGTGCTTTAAGGAGAAAAAGAGCTATGCCTTTTGTGTTATGAGGCAGCGTCGGTTGTCAGAGTACAATCTACGGCGGCATTTTGACACCAAACACGGAGCTAAGTATGCCAAAGTTAGCCTTCCAGAAAAACAACACATGGTCCAAGAATTAAAAACCATTAAAAACTACAATGGCAACAGAATGTGTTCATGAAAGCTGCATCCAAAAACACAGCAGCAGTGAAAGCTAGCTTTGCAACAGAGCAACAAGTAAACGTTGTCTTTACATCTTTGCAAATGAAAAAAATGTAACATTTTGGATTTGAATAAGTTGTTGAACATTAAGGAGTGGTTACATTTATTTTGCATTACATTTAGTTACATTTATACTTTTACCGCTAGAGTGGCTCTTTGAGGGCAACCATTATGCTGATGCCCTCATTGAAGTTTGCCAGACATTCGGTGCTGCATTCTGGGACTCCCATAGAAACACCTCCAAAAACTCACTACGTCCCTTATATTGATTTTACCTGTTGATTTAACTTCAACTTCCATTCAAGTAGTGTGTGTGTGTGTCTAGTCTAAACATTGCCGGGGTTTGTGTTATGTTTTCGGGGCGGGCGGGGGGGGGGGGACATGTTGCCTCTCCATCTCCTGACAGGCTGATTGACACTTGAGTCCCCCTCCCCTCCCCCGCTCCCCGGGAACCTTTGATACAACCCCCCCTCCAGGAAGGTGATGTCACAGGTCAGAAGAGTGTTGTGGAGTGACATGGCGGTTGTAAAAGTGCTTTCCTGCATGGCAAATTACTGTGTGTGTGTGTGTGTGTGTGTGTGTGTGTAAAACCTGTTATTACCGATGCAAGCAAACGTCTGAGCTTGGCAACAAACTGTGCAGCGGCGTGCCGTCGAACAGGGTCTGCGGCAGCATCAGAAAAGAAATCCTTAACTCGGGCAGATTCACAGCTTTGCAGCTTTTCCTTCATGTGGAATGCATCCATAGGACATGTCAATGTTGTATGTTAATGTGATGTGTGAATAAAAGGGTGAATTCTTTTACCTTTCCATATAATGTGTGAATGAAAGAGTGATTGCTGTGTTTCTATATGACGTGTGAATGAAAGGGTGAATTTTCTACCTTTCCATATAATGTGTGAATGAAAGCGATTTCTTTTTTTTATGAAAGGCTGAAATTTTAGCATCTTCATATGACGTGAATTAAAAGGTGAAGGGTTGGGTTAACTTTTTCACATCGCCACATGACGTGAATGAAAGGGTGAGCAGTTGGACATCTCCATGTAATGGGTGAATGAAAGGGTGAATTTTTAGTGTCTCCATATGTTGTTTTGCATGAGAGGGTGAATTTTTAGCGTCTCGAAACGGCGGGTAAATGAAATGTGAATTTTTGATTCTCCATAAGATGCGTGAATGAAATGGTGAGTGGTTGTACATCTCCATTTAGAGGGTGTAGTTTTACCGTCTTCCTTTTGACGTGCGAAAGGGTGAATGGTAAGATGTGTAAATGACAGAGTGAATTCTTTGCATCTCTATATGTCATGTGAATGAAAGGGTGACTTTTTGCATTTGCATGTGATGTGTGAATGAAAGGGTGAATTTTAAGCATCTCCATATGTCATGTGAATGAAAGGTTGAATTTTCATGTCTCAATGAGGTGTGAATGGTTGTATGCCTCTGTATGACATGTGAATGAGTGAACTGTTGTATGTTGAATGATATGTATGAATGAGAGGGTGAATGGCTGCATGTGTCTATAAGATGCCCTGTGATTGGTCCAGGGTGAACCCCGACTCTCACCCAATGACAGCTTGGACAGGGTGTAGGACCAGTGGTTGATAATGAATGAATGAACTGACAAGAATTCCCATTTATTGACCGTTTTAGTTCTTGAAGGAAGCATTTGTTCACTTTGTCGTGCATGTGTGCAACGAACACACACACACACACACACACAAGCGCGCACACACACACGTGTGTGTGATTCAATAGATTGACATTTACAGACAAAGAATTTGCAGTTTTCCTGGTAACCAGAAGGCTTTGGTTCCCAGCGGACAACACTTATGAAAACACGTCTGCATGTTTCTGTGATAACTGTAATCAGGGGTTTGTCTTTGGCTAAGGAGACGCAACCGGATCCGTTAAACCGATTTCAAAGAGGTCACAATGACCGGTTGCCTAGCAGCGGTGCGACCACTCGAGCACTGGAATCATGCGGCGTCGAAGGCTCCCTGTGCACGTAACAGTAGCCTTAAATTGGTCCGTATATGAACTTGAAAAGCCACAAATTAAATCCGCACTTCATCTCCTCCTCCGTCTGTTTCTTTCATTCCCTCCCTCCGTCCATCTTTTCCACAGAAGCGTCTATTGTTGCCGGCAGCGAGCGGCCGTAACACGAGGACCTGAGAGAGCGCCTTCTACCTCCATTGTATCCCACCCGGCGCTTTCGATGCCCTCGCTCGCTGCTCGTTCCCAGTGCGGTCACGGGCCACTGGCAGCCGCAGACCTCAGGCAACCTCAGCCTCTGGTGGCCATTTTGGCTCCACCTCAGCGAGGGATCACCGCACACTGCTACCACAAGCACTGTACGCTTCTCCCTCGCTAATGGAGTTGCACGGACCTTCCTCGGGTAGAGGCTCGGACTCAAGATTTGCTGCTAGCTGGGTCATTGCAAGCTATCAGCCTCCATTAGATGAGCATATCCGTTGATGCGACGGTTATGGATCCAATGCATCCAGTGCTCTGATCCATTGGATCACTGCAAGCCAATGCATCTGCAGCATCATCTCCACTGAATAGAACCATCTTCTCCATTGCATCCACTGCACTGCACCATCTCTTTGCCATTGGATCTTTTACACAGCACCATCTTGTATGCATTTCATCTGCAGCACCATCTCCATTCCATCCACTGAACAGAACCATCTTGTCACCATTGGATCTTCTACATGGCGACATCTTCGTGCCATTGGATCTTCTACGTGGCACCATCTTTTAGCCATTTCATTTTCATCACATTCTCAATTGCGTCTACTGCACTGCTCCATCCTCTCCATTGAATTCCCCATCAGAGCATCATCTTCTCTATTGGCTCCACAGCACGGCACCATCCTCTCCACTGCAGAGTGCCGACCTGCCCTCAGGTTTCCCTTCACGGTCAAATAAACTGATTCTGATTCATCTTCTCTACAGCAGCATCTCCAGGAGGAGCTATCTACCTACCTAGCTAGCTAGCTTACGTTTCGTGCAGAAAAATCCAAAATATGTTGGGTTTTTGTTTTGTGTATCTGTGCTAATTTCGCGGTACTTCTTGTCACGGCCAAAAGGCGGAAGCGTAACTGAGTGGATTTTCGTGATGTGGCGCTTTTATGGTTTGCGCCAGCCTTCCTCCACAAGGGGAACCGCAGCCACGCGATTGTCCATTGTGTTTTTCTCCTCTCGTCTTCGCCGCCCAAACCGTCCCACAAGTGTCTTTGATTTAGACTTGGACAACACCAAGACACACACACACACACACTCTTCCATATTTAAAGGTCTGCGCTCCTTTTTCCTTTTTAAAGAATAACATTAACAGAGTAACGCGCTCGCCCGACTTTTTCTGTTACGAAAACCTTACGTGTCTGAGTTCAATAAAAACCTGCCGAAGTACACGTAGATACATTTTCACGTGGGCCCGGGCTCACAGAGCACTCTTGTAGTCCCCCCCCCCCCCCCCCGCTCCTTTTTTGGCAGACGGGAAAATGGCTGGAGGTGTAGCAATCCATCACATGGCGTGAACGCAGAATAATTGCAGCGGAGTGGTGGAAAAGCATTCGGTGTAATAATGAAAGATTAACGTCAAGGCGGTTGGTGACAGTTACCGTGCGCGGAAAGGAAAGTAAATGCATGAAAGTTAGCCTTGTCAGATATTTTGCGCCCGCCGTCCGAGGCCAAACCAGAAACAGCCGGACGAAATATTGCACAGAATAACTCGCTATGTGTTTATAGGCTTAAAATACACATCGTGATTCTTAAGAGTGTCGGTTTTATAGGTGCGTACTGGGAGGTGAATAAAAGCACCAGGAAGTATTTGGAGAAGACGAGCTGCAGCAGTTGCTGGAAAGGAAACCCTGGAATTCAAAATGTCATCGGGATCGAGAAATACATCACACCAGGCTCATCGATGG